>NC_134687.1:103225981-103825981 GCF_050947455.1 Rhinoderma darwinii | reverse complement strand
TCACTTGTATCCACTGGATTCTATAAGTGCATGGAGCTAGAAACAACCATGCTTCAAATAAGGCTTGGATTTTTTGTCATTTGTATGTACAGTTCAGTATGTGTCTATTGTCTCTCATGCTGAGACCTTGCTGACTGCAGTTTACTGCTCCCACCTCTAAAAATGTACACAGAACTCTATGAAATCTATTGGTTATGCCAAACACAGCACCAACTATTCAGCTGCACAGACCGCACAACAGTCATAGTCAATGATACTGATATAGTGCCTGGATTGACACATGCATTTTTAAGGATGTAAGGGGGAGTTAATAGAAATAAGTTAAATAAATGTTTGATAATTTTTCAATTAAATAACGCATATGTAAAATAAATATATTTTTTATAAGATAATTTCTTCAGTAAGAAATAATGGGTACTAGCACTGTAACTTTTTAGAAGACAATGATTGGCTGTCTGCTCTGATTCTGAAACTGTGTACACTGTGGAAATGCAAATATTTATGCATATGCACACATACACATTCAAATAAATACTTATACAGAGTGGAAGGATCATTGCTTCTAGACAGCACTTTTTAATCTTTGGTACAGTGGAACGGTAAATTGGACTTGGGTTTGGACGCTCTACCTCTGTGACCTTTATGACATAGTAACATAGTTAGTCTGGATGAAAAAACATATAAGTCCATCTAGTTCAACTTATTCTCATGCAATTAGTGTTCCAGAGAAAGGAAAAAACGATGAAGTAGAAGTCAATTTACCTCATTTTAGATAATACTATTTCTTCCTGACTCCAAATTTGGCAATCAGAAAAAATCCCTGGATCAACGACCCATCTCCAGTAATCAAGTATAATTATTGTAATAGTACTGTATGTAATTTAAATATAGTTATACATTTTACTTTCAAGATAGGCATTTAGACACCTTTTAAACTCTTTCAATGAATTCACCATGACAACTTCCCCTGGCAGAGAGTTCCATGGTCTCACTGCTCTTATAGTTGGCATGAAGGTTGTGCGAGGAAGTCACACATAAGAGAGAGCAACCAAAATAATTGAAAATGGACATCAGCAATATCCTTGAAGATTTTTATTTAGCCACAGTAGTCAAACACCAATATCGACGTTTCGACTTCTGTACAGAAGGCATTTTCTGTGTAAGTCGAAAAGTTGATATTAGTATTTCAACTCTGCCTGCTCTGTGTTTTATTCAGACTCTACTCTGCCTGAATAAAACACATCACACATATGCTGTCATCCATTTTGCATTTTTTTTGGTTGCCATGGTTTGATGGATTGGGACTGATTCATCAAGGACAGACTTTGCATAAAAATAGATTTCTATTCTGTTCTTAGAACCTTTTTAACATCAAAGAAAGTTTTAGCAGTGGTCCTAGATTGGTTTGGGATTTATACTGCAAATACCATCTCTCTCCTGCAATGCAGTGTTCACCAGAGGTATGCAGGATACCCCTGAAGCTTACATTAAGCTGATTATGACATCATGTGGTGAAACTTTGTTTGGCAACGCACTGATTGACTTAAAAGTTATGGACACCTTTGTAGGCTTTTTTTTTTACTTTATTGAATGTATGCTTTAGATGTTTCTAAACGTTTTTTAAACCGACTTTTATTTAAAATATTCAATAATTTTTCTGATGCATCTACTATATATCCTTCATACATAGAAGCTGCATTGTTCGCTATCAGCTGAATCCGTAACTCAGCTGAACGGACAGCTGGGATGAGAGCGGATCCTATGTGTCCCTAACACACATGATACACACATGATATTCACCATAATATCGATCCCATCTACCGTAAGTTGATCATCATAGATGTGTTCGATATTATAATGACCCTGTGTGTTAGCTACACATAGGATCCACTCTAAGCTGAGTTAGTTCAGCTCACTGATGGAATCAGGTAAGAGCAAATGATGCAGCTTCTACAGTTAGGCCCAGAATTATTTGGACAGTGACACAAGTTTTGGCATTTTAGCTGTTTACCAAAACATATTGAATATACAGTTATATAATCAATATGGGCTTAAAGTGCAGACTCTCTGCTTTAATTTGAGCGTATTCACATCCTGATTTGAGGAAGGGTTTAGGAATTACAGCTCTTTAATATGCAGCTGCTTCTTTTTCAAGGGACCACAACTAATTGGACATTTATCTCAAAAACTATTTAATCGGCTGCATGGGCTATTCCCTCGTTAATCCATCATCAATTATGCAGGTAAAAGGACTGGAGTTGATTCCAGGTGTAACATTTGCATTTGGAAGCTGTTATGGTGAACCCACAACATGAGGTCAATGAAATCAACAGTTTGGTATATTCATGAAAAAAAAGATCGCACTGGTGATCTCGTAGACTCCAAAGGGCTTGGACGTCCATGGAAGAAAACAGTGGTGGATGATCACAGAATCCTTTCCATGGTGAAGAAAAACCCCTTCACAACATCTACCCAAGTGAAGAACACACTCCTGGATGTAGGTGTATCAGTATCTAAGTCTACCATAAAGAGAAGACTTCATGAGAGCAAATACAGAGGATTCACCACAAGGTGCAAACCATTAATCAGCCTCAAAAATAGAAAGGCCAGATTAGACTTTGCCAAACAACATGTAAAGAGGCCGCCCAGTTCTGGAACAACATTCTTTGGGTAAATGAAACTAAGTTCAACCTTTACCAGAATGATGGGAGGAAGAAAGTATGGAGAAGGCTTGGAACGGTTCATGATCCAAAGCACACATCCTCTGTAAAACATGGTGGAGGCAGTGTGATGGCATGGGCATGCATGGCTGCCAAAGGCACTGGGTCACTAGTGTTTATTGGTGATGTGACTGAAGACAGAAGCAGGCAGATGAATTCTGAAGTGTTCAGGGATATATTTTCTGCTCAGATTCAACCAAATGCAGCAAGGTTGATTGGACGTCGCTTCACTGTACAGATGGACAATGACCCAAAACATACTGTGAAAGCAACCCAGGAGTTTTTTAAGGCAAAGAAGTGGAATATTCTGCAATGGCCAAGTCAATCACCAGATCTCAACCCGATCGAGCATGCATTTCACTTGCTTAACACAAAACGTAAGGCAGAAAGACCCACAAACAAGCAACAAGTGAAGACAGCTGCAGTAAAGGGCCTGG
This sequence comes from Rhinoderma darwinii, assembly GCF_050947455.1. Taxonomy (NCBI): domain Eukaryota; kingdom Metazoa; phylum Chordata; class Amphibia; order Anura; family Rhinodermatidae; genus Rhinoderma; species Rhinoderma darwinii. The sequence continues at coordinate 103,822,824 of NC_134687.1, read as the reverse complement.
CAAAGCATCACAAATGAGGAAAGCCAGCGTTTGGTGATGTCCATGGTTTCCAGACTTCAGGCAGTCATTGCCAGCAAAGGATTCTCTACAAAGTATTAAAAAAAAAAATATTTATGGTAATGTTAATTTGTCCAATTACCTTTGAGCCCCTGAAATGAGGAGGCCGTGTAGAAAAATTATTGCAATTCATAAACGTTTCACAGGATATTTTTGTTTAACCCCTTGAGTTAAACATGAAAGTCTACACTTCAATTGCATATCAGTTGTTTCATTTCAAATCCAATGTGGTGGCATGCAGAGCCCAAATCATGAAGATTGTGCCACTGTCCAAATAATTCTGGACCTAACTGTATGTATAGAGGATGCACAGAAGCTGCATCTGAAAAACAATTAAAATTTTTAAATAAAAGTCAATTTAAAATACTTTTAAAAACAACGAAAGCATACATTTAAATAAAAAAAGCCTACAAATGTGTCCACAGCCTTTAAATGGAGTTGAGCTGAAAAACTGGACATAAGTAGAATAATATACTCTTATAACATGCAATATGATTGCAGCCCTCTGAGAATGTCCATGACCATTTAGTTAATCTGGGTTTTCTCCGCTACACCAACTGAACTTCCGGTTATGGTCTCACCCTGATGTGGGATGTACACACATTTTAGGATGTATATATATATAACCTGATTCATTAAAGGGCATTGCACCATATTAGTAGAAAGGGTATGCATTCTCCCAGAAACAACTCTACTCTTGGATGTTTCTGGTATTTTAGTTTTGTCCCTTTGACTTGAATTTAACAGGACAAAATTAATCTAGTGTTAAAAGTATTATTGTATTCTGGAAAAAAGTCAAGTTTGCAGGTGTGAAAATATTATGATTATATTTGCAAATGAAAGGATTCTAATTATTATGGAATCCATAAACATGTTATTTTTCCTCACATAAAACCATACGCAATATATTTTTTCTCAGCAATCACTTTTCATAATTTGTTATCTTATTTGTTTTCTGCTGCTCATGTTTTTTTTTTATATATATATATGTCTATATATTTTACCTAACATTGTATTTTCAATATGAGTTTTAAATTTATGGTGGATTTGTTTTATTGTATTCACTAAATTATGATAACTTTGAAATTATATCTGTGATAATTATTACAAAAGTCTGGGAAGTTTGCCAACTGAATTTACAACATTGTATCTCTGATAAGAACAGAATAGTAAAGATCTAGGAATCAAGTGTTTTACTCCTCCAATTTTAGTATTGTCAGGGGGACTATTTGTGAAACTGGTACAGGTGAAAACATATTGTAACCCAAAGCAATGACTGATAATAATATTACTTTTAGTTTACAGCAGTATTTATATCTGTATAAAAATATTAATCTACATCTAATTTATTAAATGCCATCTGCAGGGCATGCAGCATACTTGAGATCATTAGCAAAAGATCTTCCTCAAACCTACAGTTGTTTTTTGGATGTACAGTAGGCATGTTTATGTGTCAAGCCTATATTTAACCGGAAGCACTCACCAATACTCTATTGGATAAATAAACATTTACACCTATCGCAGAAGACAAAATCTTTGAATGTGACTTATCCACATTTTATTGTAAATATGATCAGTTTTGAATAACTTTGCCCTTTTGTAAAAAAAATTAAAAAAAATTCTCATTATATAGTCTTCCGTTTTTTTTTTATAGTGCAACTTGTTTAATTTCACAGAAATTACAGGGTATTACATTTGTTATTCATCATTGGTTCTCTTCAAAATGTGAATATCTCTTCATAATTAACCCCTTCCCGACATTTGACATATCCATACGCCAAAGTCAGGTAGGGGAAGTATGGAGCGGGCTCACAGAGTTTGTTACAGCCGACACTTCAGAGTAACGAGCGGCATCGTATTATATGGCAAAATAAATGGTGCTAAGAAAAACTACAACTCGTCCCGCAAAAATCAAGCCCTCATAGTACTATATCGACGAAAAAATAAAGACGTTATGGCTTTTGGAATGTGGGGAGGAAAAAACTAAAATGAAAATCGGAAAAAGGGCTGCGACGGGAAGGGGTTAAAACCTGCCAGAGCCATTTTAACATCTGTAATTGTAAATAATCCTTACATAGATCACAAGGTCTTTCTGTCCTTCATCATTAAGATCATGTATAGAGGACTTGAAAAAGCCTTCACAGAGAAGGTGAAACGTTACAGTGGATGCTGGATGAATAAACCAGTTTTTTTTTAGTGCTGCTTCTATCTCTCTTTTTTGGATACATGTATAGAGATTATGTATATAGCTCACAGTTTTAGCTAAAGGGCTGCACCTGCCTCCTACCTGACTTCTTTTTACTGTATTAGTCTGGACTAATTTTTTTTGGTGTGACTGCTGGAAAGATAGAAAGGTACTTTTTCCCATATAAAATATTATTACAAATTACATGTACTACCCCTATATATACGCCTATATATACACCTCGGACACATTTTCATAACCGTCTAATACCACTACCTATAATTGAGGTTCCTTGTGAGCGCATTGCTATGGATCTGGTTGGACCACTTCCCAAGTCTGCCAGGGGCTAAGAGCACATCTTAGTGGTCCTTGACTATGCCACCCATTATCCAGAAGCAATACCTCTCAGGAACACCTCGTCTAAAGTTATTGCAAAAGAACTGTTCCAAACGTTTAGACATACAGGTATCCCAAGAGAAATTTTAACAGACCAGGGGACAACTTTTATGTCTAAAATGACTAAAGAGCTGTGTCGGCTATTAAAAATGACCCATTTACGTACTTCAGTATACCATCCAACAGAACACTGAAAGGGATGCTAAAAAGGTGGTTGGTAAGGATGGAAAGGACTGGGATTGTCTTTCGCCTTATTTAATATTTTCAATTCGAGAGGTTCCACAAGCTTCCACAGGGTTTTCCCCATTTTAACGTTTGTATGGTCGACATCCCAGTGGTCTCTTGGACATTGCTAAAGAGACATGGGAACAAGAACGTACAACTCACAGAAGTGTAATTGAACACATTGCTCAAATGCAGGACAGGATTGCAACAGTTATGCTGATTGTCCGAGAACATATGCAGCAGGCCCAAGAAGCCCAGGCCAGAATTTACAATAGGTCTGCTAGGGTCAGAACCTTTCAACCCGGCGACCGAGTGTTAGTTTTGGTGCCAATTGTTGAGTATGTTTTTGGAAAAATGACAGGGCCCCTACGAGGTCCATGAAAAAGTAAATGAGGTACATTATAAGGTTTTTCAACCAGGGAAAAGAAAGCCTCTCCAACTGTGTCACGTCAATTTAATCAAACCCTGGAAGGACCGTGAGGTTCTTTCTGCTATAAATCAGCCCAGGGACTCATCTAATAATCGTTTACCAGACGTTCGTATCTCAGAAACCTTATCTGCAGTCCAGAATCAAGAGGCTAGAGAATTTGTATAAAAAAAAATAGAGAAACGCTTTCTGAAGTACCAGGCAGGACAGTTTTACCTGGTCAAAAGGTAAAACTGAGACCATATCGAGTGCCAGAAGCCCAGAGACAGGCAATTTTCAGAGGAAGTAAAAAAAAATGTTGTCTCTAGGAGTAATAGAAAAGTCACAAAGCGGCTGGTCAAGGCCAATAGTACTCATTCCCAAACCAGATAGCAGTCTGAGATTTCGCAATGATTTCCGAAAGCTAAATTAAATATCAAAATGTGATGTTTATCCTATGCCAAGGGTCGATGAGTTGATTGCCAGGTATATAACTACTCTTGACCTCACTAAAGGCTATTGGCAGGTCCCACTAACTGAAAAGGCTAAGGAAAAAACTGCTCTTTAAACACCAGATGGTCCTTTTCAATATGTTGTTCTCCCATTTGACCTACATGGTGCCCCAGCCACTTTCCAGAGGTCAATGGAACTTATTTTACTGCCCCACAAAGAATATGCTGCTCCATATCTAGATGATGTGGTTATTTTTAGCTCAGATTGGGAATCTCATCTGGCAAAGTTACAACCAGTCCTGGACTCCATTCGGGAGGCTGGCTAAACCGCCAACCCAAACCCCAAATTGACAAAATTGAGGCTATTAAAAACTGTCCTCAACCAGTGTCCAAAAAGCAGGTCAGAGCCTTCTTAGGGATAGCCGGATATTATAGAAGGTTTGTACCAAATTTTGCTACAATAGCGGCTCCTCTCACTGACCTTACTAAAGGGTCAAAGTCCACCATGGTAAAATGGAGTGAGAAGACAGAACAGGCTTTCCAAAAGTTGAAAGAGATATTGTGTGAGAGACCTGTATTGATTGCTCCCAACCTCAAAAAAGAATTTTCGGCATGAGCAGATGCCTCTAATGTTGGGCTAGGGGCCGTCCTCTTTCAGGTGATTAATGGGGAAGAACATCCAATAAGTTACCTCTGCAGAAAGTTGCGTTCCGCAGAAAATAACTACTATATTTTTCAGACTATAAGTCGCACCCAGGTTTTGGACAAGAGAAAATAGGAAAACAATTATTTGTTAAAAAATTATTTATTCTGTTTCACCACATTCCGAGAGCTATACATTTTTTTTAAATATTATTTTCATCGATTGAGCAGTGTGAGGGCTTATTTTTTTTATTTAATTTTTTAAGCGCTAAGGTGACCAAAAAACTATTTTGATGTTTTACATTTTTAAACACACCGTGCAAGTTAAATAATGGTATATTGTAATAGATCGTACTTTTATGGACGCAGCAATATCAAATAATTTTATTTTTTACATTGTGCTTGGGGAAAAATGTTTTTTTTAACTTTTAATATATATATTTTTTTACACTCCTGAAAATGTATCTAATGTTTTTTTTTACACATTTAATTAGTTCCCCTAGGAGACTTGAACCAGCGGCCAGGTGGTTGCATGTGGAGTTGCTGAAACAGCGTAACTCGCTGAGCCATGCTGTTTCCCTAACTACCATAGTAGTAAATGGAAGTTACAGAAGCAGCGTAGCATGCGAGCTACGCTGTTTCCGTAACTACTGTTCAGTTCTATGGGAGTTACGGTAACAGTGTAGCTCAGCGAGTTACGCTGTTTCAGTAACTCCACATGTAATCAAGGGGCCGGGAGAGCACAGAAAGCTGGAACGGGGTTTAGGTGGGACCTGCATCTCTCTGACATTTAGGACATATCCTGTGGATATGTCCTAAATGTCCTTCTTATAAAAACCCCTATAAATGCCGCGGTCGCTATTGACCGCAGCATTTAACTAGTTAAAGCGGTTTGCCATAAAATACATGTATACCCTATCCACAGGATAGGGGCTACATGTGAGATTGCTGGGGGTCCGAACACTGGGACCCCCAGCGATAAGCAGAACAGGGGACCGAAATTCACTCAAAGCGCTACATGAGAAGCCTGGACTTCCGGGTTCTGTGTCCGGCTTATCTGTTCTGCAGCTCCATAGAGATAAATGGAGAGCGGCTCGCGCATGCGCAGAAGAATCCCATTGATCTGTATGAAGCTGCCGGACACAGAACGCGGAAGTCAAAGCTTCTTATGCAGCGCTCTTGGTGACTTTTGGTACCCGTTCTCCTTATCGATCACACATGTATCCCCTATCCTGTGGATTTGGGATAAATGTGTTTTATGGCACAAACGGTTTAAACGGCCAGGACACCTGCAGTGTATGGAGCGGGCTCAGCGCATACATCCATACATCATCCCCCCCTGCTCCATGATGTGCCGGCACGTCATGGGTCGCAAAGGGGTAAAGTAATGAAGCGGTCAGGGGGCCCGGCGATGCCAGGTCCCTTGACTGTGGACTATAGGACGCAGGGACTTTTTAGCAAGATTTATTCTTGCTAAAAACTGCGTCTTATAGTCCAAAAAATACAGTACTCAATTGTAGAAAGGGAATGAATTGCCCTTAAGTGGGCCATCAAGTCACTAAGGTATTATCTGCTGGGGAGACAATTCTGGTTAATTACAGGTCACTCGCCATTAAAATGGATGGCTCACAATAAAGCAAAGAATTCAAGAGTAACTAGCTGGTTTTTGGCCTTGCAAGACTTTAGGTTTTATGTAGAACATCGCCCAGGTTCTCAGCAGGGCAATGCGGATGCATTGTCACATGTCCACTGTTTATGGGCTCAAGCTGCTCCTCCCCACAGGTCTGAGCAGAGGGGGAGGGTATGTTAGGAAGTGACTGGAAAGGTGGTAGATGGTGTCGATATTCTACCAAGGTTTCTCTTCTATATACGGCGAGGGGCTCCAAGTATCATACCAAGCAGGAGGAAAAATACAATGCTAGTTTTTGTCCATGTTGTGTATAAGGTATGGAACTTGAAGCTTGGAGGTTTTGTAGTGTCCTGGTTGGGGTGGAGCCTCCATTCCCAGTCCAGTACTTATTTTCCTCTACATTTGCCTCATTAGTAAATGCAGCTGTACTGAGCCCTATTTAAACCTGCACTGCACTGTGTAAGGTCTCTCTGTGCAGAGCAGGGTTGCTGCTCACAAGCTGTGTACAAACTGAAGATACAGGTTGATGTTATATTGTCTGTAGGATAGAGAGGGAATTTTATACTGTTTAGTCAGTGCTTGGACATACAGGGTTTGGTTTATGTTTTGTTTTATTTTATTTTGTGCAACCTGTATATTTCTTGAAAGCACCTACACTGCCAATAAAAGCCGGAAAGGACCCGAGCTTTAGACACTTGAAACCTGTTTGTGTCTTTGTAAAGTCTGACTTCACTCTGGCCAGTGAGATAAATCCCCACAATATATATATATATATATATATATAGACTTGCTATATTGCAATTGTTAAATGGACACTAACTTTTCAAACAACTAAACAACTTATGGTAATCTAATAGTATACCTTATATCAGGGGTGGGGAACGCCCGAGCCATGGGCCGTATAAGGCCCGTGAGGCCATTTGATCACTCAGACCCCACTGCCGCCGCATCATTCGCTACTTGGCTCCATCTGTCCTAGTCACTCACATTTAGGAGGAGGGCGGATAGAGACAAGTATGGCAGCGGTCTGAGTGAGGTCGGTGCATGCCGGCCCAAGAGTGGACCAGTCCGGTCACCTGACCTGAGTCACCTGACCTCACGTCACTGATGTGAGAACAGTTGACTGGACTGGTCCACCCACTGACCTCACTCTGACCACCGCTGCCGCCATGTCATTCCCTTCTTGGCTCCGTCCGCCCTACTCACTCACATTTAGGAGCAGAAGGAGGGCCAAGTATGGCAGCGGTCTGAGTTAGGCCAGTGCATGCCAGCCCGGGAGTGGACCAGTCCAGTCACCTGACCTGAGTCACCTGACATGGTGACTCAAGTCAGGTGACTGGACTGGTCCACTCCCGGGCCGCAATGCTCTAATCTTCTCACTCATACAGTCGCATCCTCATTCACTAGTAGTGAATGAGAGTACTTGGCTCCTTCGGCCCTCCTCCTGCTCCTTACCTATCATTTAGAAATTTAGCTGAGGCCTAAATGTAGACATAGGACCTGTCTTAAACACATGAAGTGAGGTCAGGTGACATAAAAGGATTTTCCCATCAAGGAATTTATGATATATCCACAGAATGTGTCATAAATGTCAGATAGGTGCGGGTCCCCAATCTATCTCTAGAACGTGGCCCGCTATTCCCTGTTCTAACTCTTTGTGTTGTGGCTGAAGCTTGTGATTTCCAACAATGAATATGAAAACAGTGTAGCTTTCGCTGAGCTTCGCTTTTTCCGTAAATCCCATAGAACTGAATGGTAGTTACAGAAACAGCCTAACACGCATGAGATACTGCTTCCGTAACTGTCATTCAATTTTATGGGAGTTACGGAAACAGCATAGCTCAGCGAGTTACGCTGTTTTCTTTTTCATGGTCGGAACTGAACCGGAACAAAGAGAGGTAGAATGGGGCCCCGTTCTAGAGATAGGTGATAGGGGCCCCATTCTAGAGACAGGTGATAGGGGCCCCGTTCTAGAGATAGGTGCGGGTCCCAGAGGTGGGATCCGCATCTATCTGACATTTATGACATATCCAGTGGATATGTCATGAATGTCCCTAATGGGAAAACCCCTTTAGTAAGAAAGTCGGAAGAACTTACTGTTGCGAGCAGTTCTTTTCAAAACTTACCATTGCAAAGAGTCGACAACTCTCCAGACTGACTGACGCAGTAACAACATCATCGATACCAGCGAAAATCACACACCTCACGAAAGAGAAGCCATTCCAGCCATCACATTAGGGGTGAGTTAATGTTTGACTAAATATAGAAGGCTAATTTTTAAGTTGATTGTTTTGTATGGCTCGCAAATGATGATATAAATATCAAAATGGCCCTTGGCAGAAAAAAGGTTTAGTAATTTACTTACTGTTAACATTTTGTATTATATCCATGCAAATTCTGTGTGAAGTTAATGCCACTACATAAGTGTAAATTTCTGTAATCTGCTGTCCACCCTCTGTTATCAAGCAAGGTCCGTCTCTGGTTACAGGGCAGAATTGATGGGCTGCAAAAGGTAGGGGTCTGTCTCTTCACTTCCAATACAAGTCTATAGAAATGGGAGGGGGAGCAGTAGGAGAGGGTAGAGAGAGAGTGAGCCAGACACAGACATGCTGCATACAAGTCTATGGAAAAGGGAGGGGGAGCAGGAGAAGGTGGCAGGAGCAGTGAGAGAGACACAGGCTGCTAGTAAGATTTCTATGTCACCCCAGTGCTGGATTCTAAGATACACTGGTCATTACTGCCGTATAATGTCCTTCATGCAGCTGCAGCTTTTATATCTTAAGATATATATGAAAGATAGCGATAGGAGAGCAGAATTCCTCTATTCTCTTATTGCTGTGTATAGAAGATATGATAGCCGTTCGGCTTTGCCTACTAGCTCAGAGTCAACTCAGAATTAGAGGTAGAGCATGCTGAGGGGAAAACTGCTAAACTATTTAGATTACAAGTCATATAATGGCCAGAAATAGCGTTATTCCTCATGTGCACACATATGACAACTTATTCTGAAAGTCACCTGAAAATGTAGATACGTTTTAAGCTAACCATACTGTACATGAATGGTCATGTTGTCTTACAAAATTTTGTTTAATTAATCTATATTATTGATAAATAAAGTCAACCATTAGATCAGCACATTAGTAATGCCATGCTCAGGCAAAAAAAATCTAAAGCACAACTTTTATATCTTGCATGGTTTTCTGTAATTATTAGGATCTACTTTGAAGTTTATTCACAATTTCCTTAAGTACAGTCCAACAAAATATTAGGTAATTTCCATACTGCAGACTACATCGTTGTCCTTAATGTTAGTAATTCAGTCATCTCAGCAAGAGGTTACGACAGGAATCTCTGGCAATCCAAAATAGAATCCAGTGCCTTCGATATATGTTCTTGTTACAAATACTTAAATTTTTCTATTTTTCCTTTTAAAACAAGAAGTTGAAAAATAGGAACCAATGACGGAGAAAGATACATAACAATAATGTAAGAACAGTAATTTACTTGTTGTTTTTAAATGATTGACAACCATTTCCTTTATATCACTAAGCATTAATAGTGTACCAAAAAAATTTTAAGATCTTCAATTACACTTTTTCGTGGTTTTACAGTTCCAATAACTTGAACAAAGAAAGATCTAGTGGTGCTAGACATGGTCTACATCAGAAGTTCCCAACCTCACTAGCCGCTTTCTAATATGACAGGTATTATTGAGCTGCACTGGATATTAAAAGGGAAAAATATATTACAGATGTTACCAAATTATATTGTTTTTACCCCAGTGATCTGGTTTTGACCCTAGTGCCGAATGTCAATAATACTATGACATCCCTGATACCACTAGAGCACAAAAGCACAAAGAAGTGCCATTAGCTGGGGAAGGCACATGCAAGGTACATGAATGCCAGGTGTGACTCTTAAGCCACTGATTGGGGAATACTGGTCTACATGGTCTCAATCTTTGGCAGGTTTATGTAGATATATTGATGTAACAGAATATGAAAAATTAAAGCTTATTTTACATGGCCATCTGAATTTCCCATGTAAGTGTTTTTTTTTGTCATGACTTAGAGTCCTTAAGAGATGAAAAATGTAAATGAAAGATTTAACTTTAAAAAATTTCTTAAAATACAATTATTCAACAACCTCAGTAAAGTAGGCCCCATGCGAAGAACTAATCGTAAAGCTTTGTGCACATTGGTACCATGAATTCCATAGATTTACAGGATCTATGATGGATATGATGAATTTATGATGATCCTAACAGATCCAATTGACTTATAATGGTTCTATCAGGTTTCTTTTCTTTTTTTACTGTATTAAAATTACGCAGCATGATACTCGACTCTGACATCAAAGAGAAATTCAAACCATGATAGAAAATAAATAAATAATGTAAGTGTGAACATATACTAACTCTACAAAGAGTATTGAAGTAATTGTATCCATATTAATTTTTATAGCATATAAAATTGCAATAATTGTTTTAAGTTAGAAAACTATAGTGGAAAAACTTAAACTAAAGTTAAGCTTAGGATGCTTTTAGATAACTTTAACATAAAGTTATACAACAATAATATAATTACATTAATGCATCTACTACATACTGAGATATTCTTATTGAGTATACAATATATTTATATAATCTTAATCAGGGGCAACACAGATGTCCATCATGTGATCTTATGTATAATATATAGCACTTAACATGATTGTCTGCTGACATGCTCTAATGCAAATTGCAACTTTTTTTTCCTGCGAGTGGGAAAGAAACAACATGCCCTATCTTCGGGCGTTTACGCCTCTGACCTCCCATTGACATCAGTGGGAGGCAGAGAAAGCATATTTCGCACCACGAAAAACGCGGCAAACGGCGTGCAGGCAGATCAAAATCTGCCTCATAATTCTGAAACTGAATTTTGAGGTAGAATTTTCTACCTGCAGAAAACACCGTGTGAAATCAGCCTTAGTTTTCGAACTTATTTACAGTAGTATCTTAAATATGAGGGATTCTAATAAGATGTTGTCATGTAAAGATCTGATATCTGTAATGTTGCTTGCAAATTTGCCTGCTTGAAAATAACTTATTTGTGGAAGATTCATGTTAGTGCAAAAACAAATCTTTATTTTTGCTATTCTAAGCCTATGATATGATTAGCAAATTAAAGTAACTTTATGGCACCGCAAAGACCAAGGCATAAACCTTTTGTTCTTATTGTCCCACATTTGTGGTCAAAGTCTTGAATAGAAACAGTTCGTATTGTTTTCAAAACCATAAACGCAATTGTCTTGCTTAGTCCTATACTATAATCTCCCATTGGTTGCCTGATCACTAGATGACCCTTTAGAGTTTTAAACAGAGCTTTCTTAAATGGAGGCATTTGTGCTCATCTACATTTTTCCCCAAATAAAACACCATGTACGGTATTGCATTTTGGTACATGGTTGCGATGCAAATAGTAGCATTTAGAAGGTATCTAGCTATTAAAAATGAGTGAATCGATTCTGCGCAAGTCAAAATCCGTTCAATTTTTCCAAAAGATTTAAATTCAATGAATTCTGCAACTTTTGGGGTTCACAATGCACGAATTACGGCAACATTTTACAGGTAAGAAAAAGGATCACATGACCTTAGCGCGGGCTTCCCCATAATATCTGCCCAAAATGCACTGTGGTTATCCCTCCCTCTACCCATATATATGTCGCTGTCACTGTCACTGTCACTGTCACATTATAAATCCTGGCTTGGTGATAAAAAGGTTGAAAGGGGTTGATTACAGTCCTAGAAGACAGCAGAGAGTCAGATCAGCGTTTTCCGGCAATTAAAACACAAAATACTTGAGACAAATTCATTCGAACCAAATTAGATCGGTCCTGAAACACATTTCGGTAAATTTGCACATCTCTACTAACTATCCCTGGAAAATATTCTATAAGTGGAAACTTATATAACCCAGAAGCATTGTTTTTTCAGATTAGCTTAACTGCTGTCATAAGTATTTTTTGCTAGTCGATTTTGTAAACAAAAACGAGCCATGTTATGACAGAGGAATATAAATGTGACAGTGAAAGGACTTGAAACAGGAAGAAGCTGGTATTTGAGCACATAAAAATGCTTTCTGTGAGATGGATAGATGGCAGTCCCTGAGCTGCATAAAACGAGGAGAGAAAACAAGTGACAAGGTTTAGAGGAGTAAAGCTAAGATGGTGAGAGACAGGTTGATGCTGTTTGTCAGGTCAGAAGGTGAGTGTGAATCTGAAAGGTCTACTGTATAGAAAAGCTTTGCTCGGTTTTAGTATCTGACAGGCTCTTTACACAGCTAGTATTATCCAGACAATATAATAAGTCCCACATATTTCAGAAATGCAGCCGGTTTCCACAGACGATTATAAACAGAGAGTTAAGTTGCGTTGAAAAATAGGAACAAGATCAATAAAAAAAAGGGAATATAAATCAAACATTAAATTGATTATTTTATTATTCTTTCAGTAGCAATATGCCATCAAAACACCCCATTCACAGTATGTCTTACAATGGCAGTACAAGGATCATTTATAGAGCTACGTACAATGAAAGCCATCGTAAAAGGAGCCTCGGGAGACTCTTGTAGTTTAAGGAATAAAAATCAATCTTTAATTCCCGTTGTTATTTCCCTTGGTTACTTGTAGGCATAAAGGCTGGAACCCGGAGACCTACCGTATTATCTATAGTATTCTTACTTGACTGATTGTTGTGGGGACAGATCATTGTAAATTGGAGGTTAAAATAAGCTGGTTCTGTAAAGAATCCATTATGGGTCCTGTAGGAGCATTTAGTACAGCATTTTAATCTTATGAAAATACTTTACATGTTTATATGAATTTGGAATAATAAATATTAACGAGGACCTACAATACAGTATGAATATAGACAATCTTCTACAAAGAAATTAATTCTACTTGATTTGTTGATCAATTATCCGTACATTATCATATCAAAACTGAATGTTTAAAGAGAATCTGTCATCATCAATCAACTGCTAATCTAATATTTATTTCTTTAAATTGTATCCATAACTATACATTTCATACATATTGAGTGCTGATGTTTTCAATACATTAAAGTTGATCTGTCAGTTTGATATGTTGGCCTAGTTAAGAGTAAAATATTATACCTGGAGCTCAGAAATGTTACAAAGAGAAACAGCAAAAAAGTATTGTACTATTTGTTTAATAACCCTTGACCCATCCTCCCTACTGTTGAATGATGGCAGTCACTGCGTACTGTGTACAGAGGCATCCGTCACTCAATTACAAGGAGGGGAAAGTAGCGGGGCACTGCTCGCCTCATGAATAAATGGAATCATATGCAGGAGTTTTATTGTCCAGCTTCTTCTCTAGTGCACTTGTTTTGGATTTTTCTAATGAAATTATGAGGTTAATACATATGTGAGTTCCTTAACTTAAATTATTGTTGTAACCTAATGTGGAGGAAGACAATTCTGTTCACTTTGAAGTAAATGACCACCAAATATGGAAACAATTATCCTTTGGGTTATATGCATATAGACAGCCAAAATTAATATCAAACAATGGGATGAAAGAAGCCGGCGGAGGCAGTGTGGTTCTCTGGACATTGTTCTGCTGGGATACTTTGGGTGCTGTCCTTCATGTGGATGTTACTTTGACACGTACCACCTACCTAAATATTGTTGCCGACCAAGTACACCACTTCATGGTAACGGTATTCCCTATTGTCAATTGCCTCTTTTAGAAAAAAAATGTGCCCTGCCACACTGCACAAAATGTTCAGAAAATGGTTGGAGGATCATGACAAAGAGGTCAAGGTGTTGACTTGGCCTTCAAATTGCCCAGATCTCAATCGGAGTATATATGGACTGTGTTGGAAAATTAAGTCTGGTCCATTGAGGCCCCGCTTCACAACTTTTCTATTAATGAGTCATTGTAAAGAAACCTAGAAAACTACTGGATATTATAAAACATTTTTTTTTTTTCAAATATCACTTTTGCTTCAATGTCCGCTACAATATTAAAGAAGAAAGCCTGCACAGACACTTTTTTCAATATACATGGTGATCCTCATTTTCTGAAGAGAACATGTGTACAGTAAAAGAGAAGGAAATATGTCTGCAGATAAAAGGAAATTGCTATAGTGATTGAAGTGCCTGTACATTGGATGTCATGCAGAGCAAGGTTTTACAGTAAATATATGGCTCTATTTTGTATTAGATTTTGTGATTTTTGGAACTTCATGTTCTTCTATCTAGCAGGAGAACACAAAGTTTATATTACACCTTTGATAAAGACAGAAGGTAATAAAGCAGATCCTGAGAAATATATTGTTATTAACCTTACATAGCTTTGTGGCTGCATAAATATCAGACCGTCTACACCAGTGGGAAAAACATAATGCTCGAAGTGATCCAAAAGACTAATCTATGTCTTATATTATATATTATGTTAGTCCATATAGATCTCTATAAATTTAAATGCACGTGGGACATTGAACACCATGGAGTGCAGTATCCTGTACTACCAGCAAGGCTCAGTAACTTGCATTAGTTGTAGGTAAAATTTAGACTGGACTAAAGCAAAGACAAATTAAGATCAATTTTATGTAATTATTAGTGTATAAGACTTTTCATACGAATAGCCACACAAACAGAAACAGACACATACACACACAGGTCAAACTGAATGAGAAAGGGACTTGGGTTTAATCTATGAAATATTAAACCATATAGCTGAAATATGTGGACAAATTAGTTCTGTAGATCCAATAAAATGTATTCTTGGAGACAAAGCGCTATCAAGGGATGTTAAAGTAATGAAAAATTCTGCAATTATTGTTTCTAGCTTGGTTAATAATTTTATAGCATTAAAGCATGGTGAGCCCACCAATATGGACCGAATGGAAAAGGCAAGTGAATAGAGTTCTGCTGTTTGAGAAGCACTTTCTTTCATATGACTCTTGATAAATAGTGTTATAAAAGACAATATTGGTTATCAGTATTGGACCAAGGAGAAAGGGAGATAAAGTATTATCTATGTCTATTTAAAATGATAGAAGGCTCTGATGTGGATACGTTTGTGGATTTAAAAAAAAAAAAATGGTATAATGGAGACAGACACTAAGCAGTTCCTCTATTAGGCATAATAATATAACATTTTGAACAAAATTTATTTAGGTTCTTTCATTTTTTTTTTCTCCCCTCTTTTCTGCACATTAGTGGTGTGGGAGGGCTGCTTAAAGGTTAACCGTTAAGTGTTCTATTCATTTTTTATAAAAGGTTTTTAATTTGACATAAAAAAAGTTGGCATGCATGTACCGTTATTTTCATGTGTACCTCTTATTTTATCTATATTCTGACTATCTATAAATCTGCTCAGCTCCTCCTGCTCTATAACATGCAGCTGAGAGATCGGACTGCAATTTCAATGTAACAGGTTCCCTTTAAGTTTCATGTACACTTTTGATCAGATATATATAGTGGGAACAATGGTTGTAGGCTATTTTGTAAGGTGGAGGTCAGTTTTCTGCAACATTTGCAAGCATTTTGCCACCAGGTGTTTCTGAATTTGAGAAAGTGCTAGATTTGCATATCTAATAATCTCATAGTAATGAAAAAAAAGTGTTATGTATTATGGCCAGATTGAAGATATTTACAATGCAGTAAGATTTTTAAATATTATGTACTACATTTCGTGAAATACAGAAAAAATAAACAGGTATTTCAGTTGTTATGTAAAGCCTGAATCTAATAGTAGACAAATAATAAACAAGGAAAATAATGTTTAATTTTAATGTTTAATGTTTAACCCCTTCCTTACATTTGTCATATGGATACGTCATGGAAAGCTAGTGCTTCCCACATTTTGCCGTATCCATACGACAAATGGATGGCACCGGCTCAGAAGTTGAGTCGGTGCCATCATCACCAGATGCGAGGGGTGTATTACAGCTGACATCCGGCTGTAATTGCGGGGACCAAAATAAGCTTTGATCAACGCCATTAACCACTTAAATATAGCGGTCAAAAGCAATCGCTGCATATAAAGGTGTTTGCAGCTCATCGGCACCCCAGCAATGAAATTGTTAGGGTTCCGTTGGCTGCAATGGCAACCAGAGGCCTAATACTGGTCTCCTGGTCTGCATAGCACATAAGCCGTTCAGGCCCCACCCAGAGGAAGGGCCTGAAAAAGGCTTCCGTAGCCGACAGCAAGATGGCGCCAGCTCAGAAGCTGAGCTGGCATCATCAGTGGTGGATGTCAGCTGTATGTTCCAAATAAGTCAGGAAAAAAAAATATGCAGTAGTGCAGATCAGAGGGGATCATTACTTCTGTTTCAAGAGGCGAATTATCAAGGCCCTGAAATTGGGGACCCAGGAAGGGTAAAGGCCAAACATATCTGCTGGAAGCGAGGGCACCCGTATTGTACCAGGACAACACTTTCACAGTGAAATTCCCCAAACTGCAAAGGTGCAGAGTGTGGACCAAAAGGGGGACAAAGAAGGACCATTTCTTAGTGTGACTCTGGCCTGTGCAGAAAGGATTGCTTCACAGCGTAACACACATCTTTGTATTATTGTATTCTTATTTTACCAAATTATTATACCACCTGACTATGCCCCTGAAGTACTGTGCCCAGCTTACATGTACCCCCACATTATAAACGGAAACACCAGTAATACTCAAATCAAAACTACTACCAAGCAAAATCCACGCTCCAAAAGCCAAATGGCGATCCCTCCCCTCTGAACCCTACATTGTGCCCAAACAACAGTTTACTTCCACATATATGGCATCGCCATACCCAGGAGAACCCTTTTAACTATTTTTGGGGTGTGTGTCTCTAGTGGGATAAGCTGGGCAAGACATATTTGCCACTGAAATAGCATATCTAGGGAAAAATTGAAATTTTGCACCATCGACAGCACAATTATTTATATAAAAGACCTGTGGGGTCAAAATGCTCACTACACCCCTTAATAAACTCCTTGAGGGGTTTTGTTTCCAAAATTGGGTCACTTCTCAGGGGTTTATTTTATTATTTCACATCAAAGCCTCTACAATTGTGAACCAATACTTTGTACAAATTTGGCCTCAATTTTACTTGGTACTCTTTCACTCCTGAGCCCTGTCAAATGTCCAGGCAAAAGATTAGGGCCACATGTAGGGTGTTTCTAAAACCAGGAAACACAGCATAATAATTAGAGAGCTGTCTTGTTATGGTGGCACAAGCTGGGCACCACATATTGGCATATATATGTAAAAAATCCCATTTTCACTCTGTAACATCGAGTGCACAGTAATTTCTGCAAAACACCTGCGGGGGTTAACATGCTCACTTCACCCCTAGGTGAATACCTTGAGGGATGTAGTTTCCAAAATGGGGTTACTTCTGGGGGGGGTTTCACTGTTTTGGTCCCACAGGGGCTTTGCAAATGTGACATAGCGACCAGAAACTAATCCAGCAAAATCTGCACTCCAAATGCCAAATGCTGCTCCTTCCCTTCTGAGCGCTACTGTGTGCCCAAACAGCAGTTTATGACCACATATGTGGTATTGCCCTACTCGGGAGAAATGGCTTTACAAATGTTGGGGGGTTCTTTTTTTCCTTTATTTGTTGAGAAAATGAAAAATGTTGAGCTAAAGCTAGGTCTTATTGAAGAAAAGGGATTGTTTTTATTTTCACTGCCCAATTCTAATAAATTCTATGAAACACCTGTGGGGTCAAAATGCTCACAACACCACTATAAGAATTCCTCAAGGGGTTTAGTGTCCTAAATTGAGGTAATTTTTGGCCGTTTTCACTGTTTTGATCCCATAGGGGCTTTGCAAATGTGACATGGCCTCCGCAAACCATTCCTGCTAAGTTTAAGCTCCAAAAGCCAAATGGCGCTCCTTCCCTTCTGAGCCCTGACGTGTGTTCAAACAGCCGTTTATGACCACATGTGGGGTATTGTTTTACTCGGGAGAAATTGCTTTGCAAATTTTGCATTCTTTTTGTCCTGTAGTCCTTGTAAAAATAAGAAAAAAATTGCTAAACCTACATTTTTTTAAAGAAAAATTTCGATTTTAATTTTCACGGCCTACTTCCAATAATTTCTGCAAAAACGTGCTTCAGTCCATTAGCATGCTGGAGCCACATGTGGGATATTTCCTAAAACTGTAGAACCTGGGCAATAAATATTGAGTTGCATTTCTCTGGTGAAACTTTCTGTGTTACCAAAAAAAAATGGATTAAAAATGAATTTCTGCAAAAACAAATTAAATTTGTAAATTTCACCTCTACTTTGCTTTAATTAGTCTAAAGGGTTAAGAAACGTTCTAAATGCTGTTTTGAATACTTGAGGGGTGACGTTTTTAAAATTGGGTGACTTATTGGGGATTTCTTATACAGAAGGCACTAAAATCCACTTCACAACTGAACTGGTCCCTGAAGAAATAGCCTTTTGAAATTTTCTTGAAAATGTGAGAAATTATTGCTAAAGTTCTAAGCCTTGTAACGTCCCAAGAAAAATAAAGGGATATTCAGAAAAAACTATGCCAATCTAAAGTAGATCTATGGGGGATGTTAATTGGCAACAATTTTGTGTGGTATTACTATCTGTCTTACAAGCAGATACAGTTACATTTAGAAAAATGCTAAAAAATTTCGCTACATTTTGGTGTTTTTCACAATTAAATACTGAATCTATCGAGCAAATTTTTCCAGTAACAAAGTCCAATGTGTTACGAGAAAACAATCTCAGAATCACTTGGATATTTAAAAGCATTCCAAAGTTATTACCACATAAAGTGAATCATGTCAGATTTGAAAAATGAGGCTCTGTCAGGAAGGTCAAAAATGGCCAAAGAGGGAAGGGGTTAATATTTTTGCTGGCAGAGTAGCATGGCATCCTACATTCCATCTTTTTTTTACCGTTTAAAGTCAACGACCTCTGTTTGAAATTACAGCCTGTTAAACAGATCCTTAAAAAGGTTGTCTCATAAAGACGACCTCTGTCCATATGCCTTATAAGAGGGCAGCTCCCTCTAAGAGTTAGAATGAAGGGCCACTCTATAGGACTTGGTCCATCCATACATTACATGGTCAGCCTTTGGGTTGTTGTCTTTGTTAGACATCCTTTTAGTTGTAATTTTGTGTTTGGCAGAGATTAGGTATTACCTTTTTGGATTTTTAAATATCACTGAGCATCATATACTAATATACTGGGTATTCACACAAGCCATAATCAAAATAATAAAAAAAAAAAAAAATTAGAAACAAATTAATCAAGATACATTATAAAGAAGCTCTATATTACATTTCGTACAGTGTTTATTTATTTATTTTGACTGCCTTTTCATGGCAGTCATTAAGGGCCCTTATTCTAATGCATATTCCTTTTTCACTGTGCATTGTGAATAATCTCATCATGGGTGCTTGGCTGTCTAATGACAGTCAGGCTTCTGCTTTAAGTGGTTTACAGAAGGAGGAGGTTCCCTCTGTCTCCAACCAGTGGCTCCCAGGCATTAACAGGCATTAATGCTTTAGCATTATAGAAGTAATCAGTAGATCACTTTGTAGAGTCCCCTAGGAGGCCTAAAAATGGATAATTATTGCTAAATTAAGTTTAGAAAAGCAGGGTGCACAGAAAAAAAATAATTGTAAAATATACATAAAAAGTACACATATATGAAATTGTTGCGATCGTGACGACCTGAAAATGAAATCTAACATGTTATTTAAACCAGTTAAAAGTTTGGACTTATTTTCTACATTGTAGCTTAATATTGAAGACATGATAACGTTGAAGGAACACATATGGAATTAAGTGGTAATCAAAAAAAGTGTGAAACAAACCAAAATCAGCTTCATGAGGTAGTCACTTGGAATGGTTTGTAATTTACAGGTATGCCTTGTCAAGAGTTAATTTGTTACATTTCGTGCCTTCATAATGTGTTTGAGACCATCAGCGGTGCAAAGGTAGGATTGGTGCACACTTCAATACAGCGTTTAGCCCTATTCAACTACTGTTCTAATCCACATTATGGCAAGAACCAATCAAATAACTAAAAATAAACTACAGTCCATCATTACTTTAAGACATGAAGGTCAGTTAATCCATTTTTTAAGAACTATGATGGTTTTCAGGACTGCACTTGAGGAAACCTTCAAATGCTATGATGAAACTGGCTGTCACGAGGACCGCCCCAGGCATGGCAGACCAAGAGGTACTTCTGCTACAGAGAATAAGTTCTAGAGTTACCAGCCTCAGAAATCGCAAATTGACAGCACCTCAGATTAGAGCTCATATAAATTCTTCACAGAGATCAAGTACCAGACAAATCTCAACATTAACTGTTCAAAGGAGACTGTGAGATCAGGCCTTTATGGTCAAATTGCTGCAAAAAGCCACTACAAAGGAACAATAGGAAGAGGATTGCTTGGACCAAGAAACACAAGGAATGGACATTAGTCCAGTGTAAATCTGTACTTTGGTCTGATGAGTCAAAATTTCAGATTTTTGGTTCCAACCACCATATATTTGTGAGACGCAGAAAAGGTGAGCAGATGTCTCCTACATGTGTGGTTCCCACTGTAAAAAAATGGATGAGGAGGTGTGATGGTGTGTGGGTGCTTTGCTGGTGACACTATTGGTGAATTATTCAAAATTCAAGGAACTCTTAACCAGCATGGCTACTACAGCATTCTGCAATGACATGTCAATCTATCTGGTTTGCGCTTAGTGGGACCATCATTTGTTTTTCAACAGGACAATAGCTTCCAGTCTATGTAAGGGCTTTTTGGCCAAGAAGGAGAGTGATGGAGTCCAGATGACATGGTCTCCACATTCACCTAAACCCAATTGAGATTGGGATGAGTTGGGCCGCAGAGTGAAGGAAAAGCAGCCAACAAGTGCTTGGTACATATGGGAACTCCTTCAAGACTGTTGGCAAACCATTCCAGGTGACTTCCACATGAAGCTGATTGGGAGAATGCCAAGAGTGTTCAAAGCAGCCATCAAAGTAAAAGGGGGCTACTTGAAGAATGTAAAATATACAACATATTCTGGTTTAACACTTTTTTGTTTACTACTTAATTCCATATTCTTTCATAGTTGTCATGTCTTCAATATGAATCTACAATGTAAAAAATAAAAACAATCAAATAAAAATGTGTGCCCAAGATTTTTAATTGTACTTTATCTGTACCCAAAAATAGTGTCTTTAAAAAAAAATACAAAACAAGTCCTCATACAGCTATGTCAATGGAAAAATAAAAAAAGCTATGGCTCTCTGAATGTGACAATGAAAGAAACAGCAAAAAATGCTTGGTCATTAGGGGCCAAAATAGCATGGTCATTAAATAGCACTAACAGATTCTGCTTAGCCAATGTAAATAAAAAAGGGAGTCTCATTTCACACCTCATGCACATGGCAGAATTATAGATCCATGTTCCACATATCCATAATATCACACCCACAGATGTTTTTTTTCTCACAGATTTATCTGAAATAATGTGGCGTACAGAGGTATCATACTACGGCACACAAAGTGGCAATGACTCTGCAATACAGGGCCACAGGGACCCTTATATTCACATATGCATGTCTTTGGCTTGTACAGTTAGGTCTAGAATTATTTGGACAGTGACACAATCTTCATGATTTCGGCTCTGCATGCCACCACATTGGATTTTAAATGAAACAACTCTGATGCAATTGAAGTGTAGACTTTCAGGTTTAAATCAAGGGGTTGAAAAAAAATATCCTGTGAAACGTTTAGGAATCGCAACCATTTTTCTACACAGCCTCCCCATTTCAGGGGCTCAAAAGTGATTGGACAAATTAACATTACCATAAATAAAATGTGTTTTTTTTAATACTTTGTAGAGAATCCTTGGCAGGCAATGACTGCCTGAAGTCTGGAACCCATGGACATCACCAAATGCTGGGTTTCCTCCTTTGTGATGTTTTGCCAGGCCTTTACTGCAGCTGTCTTTAGTTGTTGCTTGTTTGTGGGTCTTTCTGCCTTAAGTTTTGTCCTAAGCAAGTGAAATAGATGCTTGATCGGGTTGAGATCTGGTGATTGACTTGGCCATTACATAATATTCCACTTCTTTGCCTTAAAAAACTCCCTGGGTTGCTTTCGTAGTATGTTTTGGGTCATTGTCCATCTGTACTGTGAAGCGACGCCCAATCAACCTTGCTGCATTTGGTTGAATCTGAGCAGAAAGTATAACCCTGAACACTTCAGAATTGATCCGGCTGCTTCTGTCTTCAGCCACATCATCAATACACACTAGTGACCCAGTGCGTTTGGCAGCCATGCATGCCCATGCAATCACACTGCCTCCACTATGTTTTACAGAGGATGTGGTGTGCTTTAGATCATGAGCCGTTCCAAGCCTTCTCCATACTTTCTCCTCCCATCATTCTGGTACCGGTTGGCCTTAGTTTCATCTGTCCAAATAATGCTGTTCCAGAACAGGGCTGGCTCCTTTAGATTTTTTTGCGCAAAGTCTAATCTGGCCTTTCTAACATTTGTGCTATCTCTCTGATGGATTTATTCTTTTTTTTCTCAGCCTAACGATGGTCTGTTTCACTGGCATTGAGAGCTCCTTTAGCCTCATGTTGTGGGTTCACAGCAACAGCTTCCAAATCCAAATGCCACACCTGGAATCCACTCCAGACCTTTTACCTGCTTAATTGATGATGGATTAATGAGGGAATAGCCCACACAGCCCATTAAATAGCTTTTTAGATAATTGTTCAATTACTTTTGGTCCCTTGAAAAAGAGGCAGCTAAACATTAAAGAGCTGTAAAACCCTTCCTCAAATTAGGATGTAATGCTGGGGGTAGGGAAACAGACAAGTGAGCCCTAATCTACCCGCCACTCAGTCCCTGCCTACTTGCAACGGCCCGCCCTAGGCGACGGGGTACAACTGCGCGACGGTCCCTACGCTCAATAAGTGCACGACAGACAAACAGACAAGGGTACACAGAAGCAAGGGAAAAGGGGCAGTTGCCCACGGCAACACCGTGAGCAACAAGAGTGGTGAACAAGCCGACTCAAACCAGGAGTGTACGAGGTACCAAACGCAGAGCAGGAGAGTAGTGAACAAGCCGAGTCAAACCAGGAGTGTACAAGGTACCAAACGCAGAGCAGGAGAGCAGTCAGCAAGCCAGGGTCAACATGAAGCAAGGTCAAATAGTTCAAGAAGCTGCAGCAG
Organism: Rhinoderma darwinii; assembly: GCF_050947455.1. Taxonomy (NCBI): domain Eukaryota; kingdom Metazoa; phylum Chordata; class Amphibia; order Anura; family Rhinodermatidae; genus Rhinoderma; species Rhinoderma darwinii. Next base: position 103,799,608 of record NC_134687.1, on the reverse strand, counting down.
GGCCAGGAAACCAAACGAGAAGAATCACAGCAAGGAGTAACAGGAAAGGCAGGTATAAATAGACAGAGGGCGGGAGCTAGCTCCATCTGGCCAGGCTGTGATAGGCTCTCCCACTCCTAAGCCTGCCATCCTGAGTGGTGGAAGAGGGAGTCAGTCTCACAGACATAGAAGCAGGTGCAGACTGATTACCTATGGGTGTTGGCACAGAAGCTGTGCCTGGCAGATCCTTTACATAGGATGTGAATACCCTCAAATTGAAGCTGAGAGTCTGCACTTTAAACCCATATTCATTCTATAACTGTATATTCAATATGTTTTGGTAAACAGCTAAAATGTCAAAACTTGTGTCACTGTCCAAATAATTCTGGACCTAACTGTACATAAGGCCTTACGATAAAGGAGCTGTCCAAAAAAACATTTTCTTCCAGAAACAGCGCCACATTTGTCCATGGATTGTGTCTGGTATTGCTGCTTGGCTTCATTGAAGTGAATGGGGCTGAGCTGCAGTATGACACACATGTGGACAAATGTGGCGTTGTTTTTGGAAGCAAGCAGACGTGTTTTTCTAATCTTGGGAAATCTTTAATCTTTGGGCTAATTTTTGGTGAGTGCTATATCAGCAGTACTCTAGTTATTAGATTAATGACGTTTTGAAATGTATCGCCTTATTTTGCTGTGATACTCATTGGCTGGCGCTGAAAGGGCTTTTGGTAACCTTATAACATATTTTGCACTCCTTGTGTCGGCTTGAGTTTTATTATCTGCAGACTCTTTATGATCTAATATTTTACAGTTAAATTATAGAAAACTTTGTGCATCAAGTTCAGTCACTATAGTGACACAATGCATTTTTAGTGTTTTTAGAATGTCCCCCAATGACCAGGATAATCAAAGAAAAGTAACTTGCAAGGCAGTATTATATCAAGCTTTGTACATTTTTATATTTAGAATGAACACATCCTAGAAAGCTAGAGAGGAATGACAGAAGAACTGTTCATGTGACAGAAATATTAATGGGCTAGATATAATATTCTAGAAGAAAAGGTGATGCCAGCAAGGAACTGACTGTAGTATTTATCACTTTGACAGTAATCTTTTGCTTGATAATACCTGGTATTGCAATGACATCATCTGTGCGATTGCTTGCTACAGCAAGAGCCTGTTTGAGGGAAAAAAATCCTTTCTATGCTCTTCTCTTTCATTAAAATCATTATCTCTGAAGATACAGGACATTCGGGGTGGTAACTGCATTGTTTCTAACCCTTTTACTGTTCTATTTTGTCCTTGCACACTCTCCCAGTATTTTATCTCGCTAAACTGAAATGGAAATTATTAGCATTTTCAGGTTTGGGGACGTTAACGTTTCTATGCACTGTTTATATAAGCTTGATTATATTCAAACACACTATTAAAACTGGCAAGGTCATGCTCATCCTGTCCTATCAGAACAAGAAACCAGAATAAATTTAGTATGAATGAAAAATTTTGCCCTGATAGAATTGTAGCCTTCAGTTACAAGAGATTTTGCCATGAATGCACACAACACGATTTATGCACTTGTCAACAATTTATAAATTACAATGTATGTACAATACAATGATTTTTCCCTTTCCCAATTTTAGAGTAGTACAGTATTTGAACTTCTTAGCGGGTGGCACAAGTTCCATTGTAGTAATAACTTACAATATAATTTACAAATAACACAATGAAACATTGACGTAAATTGATGCTCTCTGGACACTGATGGGAATTCATGTCTTATTTTTAGTACTGTTGTCCTTTTATAGTACTGATGTTCTGCATATCCCAGAATGACTTCAAATTATTATAGACAGTGGTGTGCCTTTCATAGGGGTAGGGAACACAACTGCTCCCATGTGTAACAGGCCTGGCACTGAACTCCTTTCCCAGTTTGCCATGCACAGTCGTAGCAGCTACCTGCAGCCGCCAGATACAGATAAATACAGCTTCCATTGAGTTCAATATTATCTACCAGCTTAGTGTATGTTCAATCGGCCTATTTTTGGCAGTTTTTCGGGCTGTAAACGGCAAAAAAACGGCCGAAAAATCGGAAGCAGAACGCCTCCAAACATCTGGCCATTGATTTCAATTGGGAAAAACGAAGTTCTGTTCCGACGGGCTGTTTTTTTACGCGGCCGTTTTGAAAAACGGCTGTAATTATGTTCCTGCACTTCTTTGACGCGCCGTCTTTTGACAGCGACGCATAAAATGACAGCTCGTCTGCACAGAACATCGTAAGAACCATTGCAAGCAATGGGCAGATGTTTGCCGACGTATTGGAGCCGTCTTTTCAGGCGTAATTAGAGGCGTAAAACGCCTCCATTACGTCTGAAAACAAGTCGTGTGCACATACCCTTAGAGGGTAGTGGGGTACATTCTGAGTTTTGTTATGGGGCTCTATTATTTCTGTTTAGGGCCCTGGTAATAAACCCTATCAGAAATGTATCTGATTAACTTTTAGCTTTAGATGGAGTTATATGCTGCTGACTGTAATGAGTAGCTTGCACGCTTATTATCTCCAAGCTATTAGCAGCTGGGGCAATTACTAAGGCAATTGCTGCACAGTTCATTCATTAGTGCAGGTAAGATGACCACACTGATATGAGCCTTTGAAGCTCGTTTGTAGAGGGCAACCTGGTTGGTCTGTCTCTCCTTAAAGAGGCTCTGTCACCACATTATAAGCGCCCTATCTCCTACATAAGGAGATGGGTGCTATAATGTAGGTGACAGCAGTGCCTTTTATTTAAAAAAAAACAATCTATTTTCACCACGTTTTTAGCGATTTTAGCTTTATGCTAATTAGTTTCTTAATGGACAACTGGGCGTTTTACTATTGACCAAGTGGGCATTGTACAGAGGAGTGTATAACGTTGACCAATCAGCGTCATACACTTCTCTCCATTCATTTCCTCAGCGCATAGGGATCCTTTTAGATCAGTATGTGCTGTCTTATACTAGCACATTACCGTTACTGAAGTGTTTAGACAGTGAATAGACATTCCATGGGATGTCTATTCACAATCTCGACACTTCATTAACGTTTCTGTGGTAGTTACAGCAGAGCAAGTGTAATCTCGCTGTAACCTGTCATTTACAGCGTGATCTCGTTTGCTATGCTGTAACTACCAGAGAAACATTAACGAAGTGTCGGGATTGTGAATAGACATCCCGTCCTGGCTGGAAAGAATGTATATTCACTGTCTAAACACTTCAGTAATGTAAATGTGTCAGTATAAGACAGCATATAGCGAACAACGCAGTGACACTATGCGCTGACTAAATCAATGGGGAGAAGTGCATGACGCTCATTGGTCATCTTTATACACTTCTCTGTACAACGCCCACTTGGTCAATAGTAGAACAGTCCATTAAGCATAAAGCTAAAATCGCTAATAACGTGGTGAAAATAGATTGTTTTTTTTAAATAAAAAGCACTGCTGTCACCTACATTATAGCGCCCATCTCCTTATGTAGGAGATAGGGCACTTATAATGTGGTGACAGAGCCTCTTTAAGAATCCCTAGCCACGGTGTTAGGGTGTCGGTGATAACATTTGCAATGTGTGTTTGCTTGTGGTTCTCTGTACTTTGCGCAAGATTGTGTGTTACCAGCCTAGACTTGTGTTTTTCCAGATCTGTCTTGTATTGGCTTAGCCCTTATTTGCTTCAATGTTTGGTCTTGTTTAGATGTTCAGTTTTATCCTGACTCTATTGTTCTCTGTTCTGCTTTACCTGGTTTCACTGGGTTTGGATCTTATTTTGTTTTTTTCCTGGTGTTGTGTTAGAGTCTGTGTCAGGGTCAGTGTCTGCACTGTTAGTCCCTGGGAAAGAGAATTGCTATAGGAGAAGTCTTGTTCTACAGTCTTGTAGCCGGACAGCATTGTTACCCTGACTTAATGGGCATATACGGGCAAAAAATATATTTAATAATTAACTGTCATTTAAAGAAGCACTCCCAAACTTTAGTTTTCTATTATTAAATAGAACAGTGCATGCATAGTTCACACTTTCTTTCATCATTTTTACCTTTGTCCTCTTTCATTGTGTAATTGCCCCTGTATCGTTCCGTGTCCAAGACCACGTGACCGTTATCTGACTCACTAAACTTTTCTTGAATTATTGGCCACACTGGAAGCCAGTTTGAGCTAATGTCGGGCAGATCTGAACTACAGAGTGACTTCATTCAGAACTCGCTCCCCTCCAGTGCCCCGCCCCCTGGCTGTCAGGGGCTCCCTCTAGGAGCAAAATACCCAGCCAGAGTGTCGGCTACACTCTGGCTGGGGATTCCGCTCCCATTGGGAGCCCTAATGGCGGTAACTACAAGAGGAGAGGGTTCTATCTGCACGGGGATGTGTGTGGCTATCTACAGGGTGGGGTGTGTGGCGCTATCTTCATGGGGGGTATGGCACTAACTATATGGGCACTGTGGCACTATATGGGCACTATCTACAGGGGGTTTGTGGAGCTATCTACAGGGGGAGGGTGTGGCACTATCTTCAGGGGGATATGGCACTAACTACATGGGCACTGTGGCACTATATGTGCACTATCTACAAGGGACAATTACTGTTTTTTGGCAGGGTTTGATGGACTTTCCTGTCATGCAGGAATTGCCGTCGCAGCCCTTGAAGAACAGGAGTAGGAACTCTGCTAGACATGCTTCTAGCTGTCTTTTCTCTGTACGAGGAATTATGGGAGTTATAGGAAGGAGAGACTTGCGTGGGGACGCAAGTTTCATGCTGCAGCAGCCATATTCAGATCATAGGGATGGAGAAAATAACAGATAAAGATGGCGGCGGAGCAGTATGAACAGTAAGACAAAATTTGTATTGCTAGCGATACAAACAAAAGGTTGTAACAATACAGTACTTAGGGTAAGATGAAAGGCAGCCTTAGCAAAAAAAAAAACCTTGGGAGTGCTTCTTTAATACTAGCTTGGATAACAAGGGACCATGTACATCTTTTTCTACTGTAAATGGAGTTTTACACTGGACTATTATCAGGCAGATGAGCATTCATAGAATGCTCGTTGCCGATAATTGCCCTCTGTAAACAGGGGAACGATCAGCAGATGAACGAGCAACGAAGCTCAATCATCTGCTGGTCTTCTCGTTTAAAAAAAGTAAAATATAATCCTTGTCTGCAGCACATTTCCCTGTGTAAACAGGGAGATGCGCCGCCGACATGATAATAATGTATGGGGACGAGCGATCGGAGTAACGACCGCTCATCCCCATCCATAGCTCCGTGTGACCGGAGCAAACAAGTGTCGATCAACGATGTCTCGTAAATCGGAACTCGCGGCACCAGCGTCTTATCGCTGTAAAAGGGCCTTTCGTTTTAATAAGATAAAATGTATTCAAATATATATGCAGGTACAGATATACCAGTACCATAAAAATAAATATGGGGCTCCTTTGTCTATTATTTGCTTTAATAAGATAAAATGTATTCAAATATATATGAAGGTAGTGACGTACCAGTACCATAGAAATAAATATGGGGCTTCAGGTCCTATTGGAGTTATTTTTTGTGATATTCACTACTAGGGACCGCAAGATAACATTTCTTGGTAGTTTAATATGATAGGTTTTGCGACATTAACTCTTTTCAATGTGTAGAGGCCCTGGTCAGCCAGACGGCTTTTACAATGAATGTAAATATCACACATGGAATCCAGCTTGTCACTAGACCCAACTGCCACTTTACTGACTCTCTTATGTGCATACAATACAATGTTATTGATTTCTCTGAAAGTACATGGCTCTTTGCCTTGGCTTGCTGCCTTCCAGCATAGAAAATGGGACACTTAATAAATGAGGAACATTAAATAGGAGTTTGGACTTCCTCTGTTCACTGGCTTAAGTCAGCACTATCTTTACAGTGTCAGACAAAGCAGGCTGGAAATTTTAATGATGGTAGAGAAAGCAATGATAACTTGCGCCCCTGCCAAGAAAATACAATTCTTTAAGGACAAGAGTAATATATTGTACGGGTTTATATATGTACTATATAAAATAGATATATTCCATAGTACCTAATTCTTGTGATATTCCCTACTACAGATTAGCTATTGTGTAACTTGTCACATAGAAAGGTTTATTCTAATAAGCAGCATCGCAGCACAGCAAGTAGTCCCTCTACCAATCCGGTGTAAGCGTCTTTAAATTCCGTAGAAATGCCCTTGCAAGTAACTGTTCAATAGAACTGGAAGAATAATCTCAGATGAGCTGTCAGCTGAAATAATGTCATCAAACAATAGGACATTCATTTGGATACAGCCTCCTATTGTCTACTGACAGTTCCTGATAGAACACATTGCAAGCTTTGAATCTTATTCCTTACCTTACTTATCTATGGGTACTGCAAGCTTTCTGTTGAATTGATTGTTTGCTATTATACTTGTAGTGTTCTAAATATGAGATGCAAAGATTTTTTCTTTTCTTTTACATCTAAAATGTTTACAATTTCCTGCAACAAATACAATCTATGAATTCTATGGGCCTCCAGATAATGGAAATAAAGCAATTTTTTTTTAGAACAACAATCAGATTGAGCTGAGGTGAAGAAACAATGGCTGTATTGCTGTAGTACCCAAATGAACTGAGTATTTCTGATTAGCTTAAAAGGCTTTTCCTAGCTGGACAAACCATGGTCATATATGCAATATTAGGGAATAGCTTGTGCAAGGGAAATGTACAGTCACCTGCAAATAGCTGACATTGCCAGCGGTTCAGCTAATAGCTAAAACCGCTTGCTTTAGAGAAAGGGAGTCCTGCCTGGCTACACAATAAGTTCTACCAACCATCTGTGATCTTTGCTGAAGCAGCATCAGACTGGCATGCCTTGAGTTTACCAGAGGAAATTATTATAAGGGCCTAACGCAAACCTATACAGAACAAGTGCATGTCCACATTAAACTATATTCTACATTATGTTGTTATTATTGTCCACAAGGTCTTTTTATTAATATATTCTATTGTTTATTTTTCAATAAAACCAAGAGGAATTGTCTCTAGTGGCAAGTGATTGTCTCAAAGTAAGCTTGTAATGGTGTTTTCTTCTGCTGGACGTTTGAGGCTTATAAACGTGTCAGAACATAGTGCCACTGAAGGCTCCTCTGGTACTTACGTGGACTAGTCTGACCCTGGGTGGAGGTATCTATGGCCATTTTGCCTGAATAAATATGGCTGTAATGAAGAGGCAAGGGCATGTTGTATTTCACTGACACCTGATTGTGATATTGCAACTGGCACAACATGTAGTTTATTGTACCATGTAGCAGTATTGCCCACGTGACAAGTGATAGTTGTTGTGTAGCATGGGTCCAAATGTAATATTAATGCTTGACAAATCCTGTTGTATTGGCATGTGACTACAGTTTTTTCTTAGAGATATACAACTTGCACTGATAGATATGAGTTGGCTGTATCTCCAACTGGCAGCTGCACCTCCTTTTCACAGGTAAATCATATTCTTATCAAATAAAATTGTGGGAATTACAAAGTAGTACAATAACGATGCATTCTAAATGATTATACCTTGTGATGACAAATCTCAGGCTGTACTACATTCGTCTGTAATACGAATGTCTCTTGTTTCCTGTGTGGTGGGCCATTGTTGCTTTATCTGTTCAGCCGCTTCTTCTTGGTCATCCTATTGTGATTAAGCTGCGGCTAAAGCCCCATGCACACGACCGTGCCCGTAATTACAACCCATAAATAAAGTATGGGAGCACGGGCCGTAAAATTAAAAAATAGGACATGTCCTATTTTCTTTTGCCAAGTTTCTGCAGCACGGACACCTTTCCGTAAATATACGGGAAGGTGTCCGTCGGCCATAGAAATGAATTGGCCCATAATTACGGACCGTAATTACGGTCTGTAATTACAGGCGTTTTTACGGTCGTGTGCATGGGGCCTTAAAGAGAATCTACATTGTCGGTTTCTCCAAAATTGGACTCAGTGTGCCAATCTTTGCAGGGCCCATTCACAGTCATGAATCATGCCCCACTATTCTCTAACTAGTACATTCTTGAAGTTGAATTTTTGTTTTATTGTTAGAAGGCAATTAAGCCTGTCATAATACATTGTGTGAAAAGATAAATTGTTTTGTAGACCATCCTCTAATTTTTCATAATTAAGTAGTAAAATAAACAATTGCAGCTTGAAGCATGAACATTAATTTTTAAGTGTTTAATTGTCCCTTAGCTCGTAAAGAGGCCTGAATCTTTAAAAGACACAAAGGTCAGGGACGATCACAGCAGAGTACATGGTCTCAATTAACATGTCCTTTATGTTCAGTTCTTTTTGAATGTTATTTGCTTATTACCCATAAATGAATATGAGAAAAGATTTTGAGAAATAAAGAGCGGTGGAAATAGAACAGACGCTATAGGGGCAGTAGGCTTTATTATATTATAACATTACTAAAATATTGCATGTATGGGAGTGGGGTTAATGTATCATCTGAAAAGTTTAACGCTTGACTTCTTGGATGAGCAAATACTAAACTGATATATTAGTAGAGGGTATACTCTATATGCAGATATAGAAGCCTGCTGTTACTCCTTATACAGATGTGATCCATGATAGTTTTTATTACAAAAAAGTACCAATTTCAGACATCTGCCTGGGATATCAGATCTCCATGGCCATTAAATGTTGTATAGAGAAAATCAAGTGATAACAATTCCAGACGTCAGAAAATACCACTAGAATGTCATCCAAATTGATCTTTTACTAAAGTTTCATCACACTGCAAGATCTAAGGGTATGTTCACACGGCCTATTTACGGACGTATATCGGGCATTTTTGCCCCGAATTCCGCCCGAAAATATCGCCTCAATAGCGCTGACAAACATCTGCCCATTGAAAGCAATGGGCAGACGTTTGTCTGTTCAGACGAGGCGTATATTTACGCGCCGCTGTCAAATGACGGTGCGTAAATAGACGCCCGCGTCAAAGAAGTGACCTGTCACTTCTTTGGCCGTAATTGGAGCCGTTATTCATTGACTCCAATGAATAGCAGCGCCAATTACGGCCGGAATTGACGCGGCGTTCAAGCGCCTGCACATGCCGGTACGGCTGAAATTACGGGGATGTTTTCAGGCTGAAACATCCCCGTAATTTCAGCCGTAACGGACGCCCTCGTGTGAACATACCCTTACACTGAAACAGCTTCTAGGTGCATACAGTGTACCAGTATACAGTGAAGGAAATAAGTATTTGATCCCTTGCTTATTTTGTAAGTTTGCCCACTGTCAAAAACATGAACAGTCTAGAATTTTTAGTCTAGGTTAATTTTACCAGTGAGAGATAGATTATATAAAAAAAAAAAAAGAAAATCACATTGTCAAAATTATATATATTTATTTGCATTGTGCACAGAGAAATAAGTATTTGATCCCCTACCAACCATTAAGAGTTCAGCCTACTCCAGACCAGTTACACGCTCCAAATCAACTTGGCGCCTGCATTACAGACAGCTGTCCTAAATGGTCACCTGTATAAAAGACTCCTGTCCACAGACTCAATTAATCAGTCTGACTCTAACCTCTACAACATGGGCAAGACCAAAGAGCTTTCTAAGGCTGGGTTCACACGAGCACATTAACGTCCGTAAGGGACGGACGAATTTCGGCCGGAAGTCCCGGACCGAACTCAGTGCAGGGAGCCGGGCTCCTAGCATCGTAGTTATGTACGACGCTAGGAGTCCCTGCCTCTCCGTGGAACTACTGTCCCGTACTGAAAACATGATTACAGTACGGGACAGTTGTCCTGCAGTGAGGCAGGGACTCCTAGCGTCGTACATAACTATGATGCTAGGAGCCCGGCTCCCTGCACTGAGTTCAGTCCGGGACTTCCGGCCGAAATACGTCCGTCCATTACGGACGTTAATGTGCTCGTGTGAACCCAGCCTAAGGATGTCAGGGACAAGATCATAGACCTGCACAAGGCTGGAATGGGCTACAAAACCATAAGTAAGATGCTGGGTGAGAAGCAGACAACTGTTGGTGCAATAGTATATACTGTATATACTGTAAAGAAAATACAAAAAAACCTACAAGGACTTTGTTCTGGGTATTTTTTGCACACGTGCCTTTTATAGTATAGTACACAGATTTTATTGCTTGCATAAATACTTCCACAAAGTTTTATTTCTTTAATGACCAGGCCATTTTTTATTTTTTTCGATTTTAGTTTTTCCCTCCGCGCACTCCACTAGCCATTTTTCCATTGACATAGCTGTATGAGAGCTTTTTTCCTTGCAGGACGAGTTCTAGTTTTTAATAACATACTTTAACATACCACATAATCTACTGTGAAATTTTGAAAAATTATTTTGTGGGCTGCGGTAAAAATGGCATTTGAACTTTATTCTAGGTGGCAATACGATTAGAGTACTACCAAATTTATATCGGAATTTTTATGTTTTACTTCTACAAAATAAAAAGATTTTGTTAAAAAAAAAATTGCTTTGTGTCACTATATTCAGAGACCCAGAACTATTTTATTTTTCTGTCAATGGAGCTTTGTGGTGGGCTTGTTTTAGTTTTTTCATACAATTTGCTGAGAGAATATATTTTGGGCAGTCTCCATTAACATCCAAAACCAAGAGGGGAAATAATGTGCAATATTAGAAAAGCAAACACTAGTATACATTTCTGAAATGTATCAAGTTAGCTAACATTTCTACCCAGTAACATTTAGCGAACAATAAATGCATCATTGTCGATGCCACAAAAGTCAAAATCCAAAGAAGCTGGCAGTCCCATGTGTTTGTCTGCTTTTTTCCCCCACTTTTTTCATGTATATGTCAAAATTGTAATTTGTATGTTAGAAAGAAGTAGGAAACAGATGGAAGAGACTAGTATTACAGGATCAGCCTAAACTGAGTATTTTTGTATTATGTAGCCATAGAGACAAAAGTTGCTTTATTTTACACATTTAAAGCAATAATAAAAATTATTATTCAACCCATCGAACGGAAGATTAACCCCATTCCCGACATCCGCCGTATATATATATGTGCACGTCGGGTAGGGTAAGTATGGATCAGGCTCACGGGCTGAGCCCTCTCCATATAATGAGCATGTCGACACTTAAAGCCGACACTTCAGTGTAACGAGCGCGATCCCACTAGTTTAAGCCACTAAATGCCGCGGTCAATAGCGACTGCAGCATTTACATAGCTAGAAACAGGGGGCGGCCCCCTGTAACATTTCAATGCCCCCACCCTTCGAGACACAATTGCGGGGTGCCATTGGTTGGCATGGCAGCTTGGGGGCCTGATGAAGGCCACCACGTCTCCAATCTTTGTATTCCTATAAAGCCCTGCCTCAGACTTCACAGTAGAGTGTCAGTACAGTAACCTGATATACTTACACTTTATACAGTAAAATGAAGTTCTTTTAGTAAATAAAAAAACATATATAATAAAAGTAAAAAAAAAATGTCCCCTTTTCCCTCAAGCACAATGTAAAATTAAATAAAAATTAACGTAACTGGTACTGACGCATCTGTAAAAGTCTGAACAATTACAATATCATTATTTAGTCCACATAGTGAACACAGTAACAAAAAACAAAACACGCCAGAATAGCTGTTTTTGGTCACTATATCTCCCACAAAAAATGGAATAAAATTGGAATAAAAAGCGATCAAAAAGTCCCATATACCCCAAAACTACTGTTCGCCCCACAAAAAATAAGCCCCCATACTGCTTAATAACCGTTCTGGCTCTCAGAATGTGGTGACAAAACTAAAATTTTATTTTAAACACTCAGTTTTTTCTTTGTAAAAGTAGTAAAACATAAAACAAAACTATATAAATTTGGTATCGCTGTAATCGCATTGATCCGCAGAATAAAGTTAAAATGAAATTTTTACCTCACAGTGAATGCTGTAAAAACTAAACCCCCAAAAATTGAGGAATCATAGTTTTTTTTTCCTATTCCACCCCATAAATATATTTTTCCCAGTTTCCCACTACATTATATGGTACAATGAATGGTGGCATAAAAATCTACAACTTGTCCTGCAAAAAACAAGCCCTCATATGGCAATATTACTAAAAAAAAATTAAAAGGTTATGGCTTTTGGAACGTGGGGAGGAAAAAACTAAAGTGAAAATCCGAAAAAAGGTGGCGGTGGGAAAGGGTTACTATTGTTGACAAGGCTTCAATTATTTTAAGGACAACTCCTTTTACTGCTATGGTCTGTGTAGAGAGGGAATCCAGGTGCAGATGGCACCAACTTCCCCTCCTTGTGGAAGGTTGGAAAGTACTCAAAACACTACTCACTACAGCCACCTTAACCCCTTTCCGACATTTATCGTATGGATATGTAATGGAAAGCCAGTGCTTCCCGCATTTTGCCGTATCAATACGAGAAATGCATGGCATCGGCTCAGAAGCTGAGGCGGTGCCATCATCGCCGGATGTCAGCGGTGTATTACAGATGACATCCGGCTGTAATGGCGGGGACCAAAATTAGCTTAGATCCCCGCCATTAACCCCTTAAATGCAGCAGTCAAAAGCGATCGCTACATTTAAGGTGTTTGCAGGTCATCGGCACCCCAGGAATGAAATTGCCGGGGTTCCAGTGGCTGCAATGGCCACCGGAGGCCTAATACTGGCCTCCCAGTCTGCCTAGCACGGAAGCCATTCAGGCCCCGCCTGGAGGCGGGACCTGAAAGGCTTCTGTAGATGACGGCAAGATGGCGCCGGCTGAGGAGCTGACCCGGCGTCATCAGCGGTGGTTGTCAGCTGTATGCTACAGCTGACATCCACCTGTAACTGCAGGAACTTCTCTGATCCCTGCCATTAACCCCTTAGATGCAGCGATGGAAAGCGGTCGCTTCAGCTTAGAGGTTGCTAGCAGATCGGCAGCCCTGCCATGCAATCAGGACAGCTGACTGCTGCTATGGCAACAGGAAGCCTAACAATACCCTCCTGCTCTGCCATTATGAAAGCCAATTAGGCCAAGCCGGGAGGCAAAACTAATCGGCTTGAGGTCAGGGGATGACTGACAGATCTAATACATTGCACTACATAGGTAGTGCAATGTATTTGAAAAAAAAAACAGACACCCGGACCTTCAAGTCCCCTAGTGGGACTTAAAAAATGTGTAAAAAAAAAGTGAAAGAAAAGTTTTAAAACATATAATAAAAGTTTCAAATACTAAAATAAAACACAATTGCCCTTTTTCCTTATGAAGTCTTTTATTATTGAAAAAATAAATAAACCATACATATTTAGTATCGCCGCATCTGTAACGGCCTGAACTATAAAAATATTATGTCATTTATTCCACGCGGTGAACGGCGTAAAAAACAAACGTTAAAAACTATACCAGGAATTCTGTTTTTTGGTCACTCTGCCCTACAATTACTGGAATAAAAAGTGATAAAAACGTCACATGTATCCAAAAATGGTACGTGTATAAAAATGATAGCTCGTCTTGCAAAAAGTTGTAAAACATAAAAAAGTGCAATAAATTTGGTATCGTCGGAATCGGACTGACCCGCAGAATAAAGTTAACATGTAGTTTATAACGCATGGTGAACGCTGTATAAAAAAAACCCCTAAAAACTATGCCAAAATTGCTGTTTTTTGATCACCTTCCCTCCATAAAAATAGTATAAAAAATTATTATAAGTCGCATGTACTCCAAAATGGTACTAAAAATAACTACAGCTTGTCCCGCAAAACAAACAGCCGTCATGCCACTACATCTATGAAAAAAATTAAATAAGTTAAGGCTCCTATATGTCAGGAAATAAAAAATATGCAGTAGTGCAGGCCCGAGGGGAACATTTCTTCTGTTTCAAGAGGCGAATTATCAAGGCCGTAAAATTAGGGAACCATGAGGGGGAGGGCCCAAACATATCTTCTGGAAGCGAGGGTGCAGTATTATACCAGGATAATCCTTCCCAGCAAAATTCCCCAAAGTGTAAAGGTGCAGAGTGTGGTCCAGAATGGGAATAAGTAAGGACACCATTTATCAGTTTGACATCGGCCTTTGCAGAAAGGATTGCTTCAAAGCGTAACACACATCTATGGATTATTTTATTGTTTACCCCATGATTATACCACCTGACTATGCCCCTGATGTACTCTGCTCAGCTTACATATACACCCCCCTCCCCCTCCGTTATAAACTGAAACACCAGCAATACTCAAACAAAACTACTACCAAATGGCACTTTCTCCATTCTGAGCTCTACACTGTGCCCAAACAGCTGTTTACTTTCCACATATATGGCATCGCCATGTCCGGTAGAACCCTTTTAACAATTTGTGGGGTGTGTGTCTCCAGTGGCACAAGCTGGGCACAACATATTTGCCACTGAAACGGCATATCGAGAGAAAAATGTAAATATTTACTTTGCACCATCCGCAGCGCAATCATCTATGGAAAAGACCTGTGGGGTGAAAATGCTCACTACACCCCTTAATAAATGCCTTGAGGGGTTTTGTTTCCAAAATGGGGGTCACTTCTCATTGGTTTCTTTTATTATTTCACATTTAAGCCTCTGCAGTTGTGAACCAATACTTTGTAAATCACCAAATTAGGCCTCAATTTTACATGGTACTCTTTCAATCCTGAGTCCTGTCAAATGTCCAGGCAAAAGATTAGGGCCACATGTAGGGTGATTCTAAAACCGGGAAACACAGCATAATAATTAGACAGCTGTCTTGTTATGGTGGCACAAGCTTGGCACCACATATTGGCATATCTATGGAAGAAATCACATTTTCACTCTGCAACATCGAGTGCACACTAATTTCTGCAAAACACCTGTGGGTGAACATGCTCACTACACCCCTAGGTGAATACCTTGAGGGGTGCAGTTTCCAAAATGGGGTAACTTCTGGGGGGTTTCCACTGTTTTGTTCCCACAGAGGTTTTGCAAATGCGACATAGCACTCAGAAACAAATCCAGCAAAATCTGCACTCCAAACGGTGCTCCTTCCCTCCTCAGCCCAGCCGTGTGCCCAAACAGCAGTTTAATACAACATATGGGGTATTGCCGTACTCGAAACTGCTTTACAAACGTTGGGGGTTCTTTTTTTATTTTATTTGTTAAAAAGAGCTAAATCTACGTCTTATTAAAGAAAATGGATTGTTTTTATTTTTACTGCTTAATTCTAATACACCTGTGAGGTCAAAATGCTCACTACACCTCTAGATAATTTCCTCAATAGGTGTAGTTTCAAAAATGGGGTCACTTGTGGGGGGTTTCCATTGTTTTGTTCCCTCAGGGGCTTTGCAAATGTGACATGGCCTCCGCAAACCATTCGTGCTTTATTTGAGCTCCATGAGGTAAATGGCGCTCTTTCCCTTCTAAGCCTTGCCGTGTGTCCAAACAGCAATTTACGACCACATTTGGGGTATTGTTTTACTCGGGAGAAATTTATTTACAAATTTAGCAACCTTTTTCTTCTTTAGTCCTGGTAGAAATGAGAAAAAATTAGCTAAACCTACATTTTCTTTGAAAATATGTAGATTTTCATTTTCACGGCCTAATTCCAATAATTTCTGCAAAAAACCTGTGAGGTCAAAATGATTACTATACCTCTGGATAATTTCCTCAATGGGTGTAGTTTCCATAATGGGGTCACTTGTGGGGGTTTACACTGTTTTGTCCCCTCAGGGGCTTTGTAAATGCGACATGGCCTCCACAAACCATTCCTGCTAAATTTGAGCACCAAAAGCCAAATTGAAATCTTTCCCTTCTAAGCCATGCCATGTGTCCAAACAGCCATTTATGACCATATGTGTGGTATTGTTTTACTCGGGAGAAATTGCTTTACAAATGTTGCACTGCTTTTTCCCCCTTTAGTCCTCGTGGAAATGAGAAAAATTAGCTAAACCAACATTTTCTTTGAAAAAATTTAGATTTTAATTTTCACGACCTACTTCCAATAATTTCTGCAATAAACCTGTGGGGTCAAAATGCTCACTATACCTCGAGATAATTTCCTTGAGGGGTGTAGTTTCACAAATGGTGTCACCTTTGGGGGATTTCCACTGTTTTGGCACCGCAAGAAACCTTCAAACTTGACATGGTGCCCAAAATATTTTCTAATAAAAAGAAGGCCCAAAAATCGACTAGGTACTCCTTTGCTTCTGAGCCCTGCGCTTCAGTACATTAGCATGCCAGGGCCTCATGTGGGATATTACCTAAAACTGCAGAATCAGGACAATAAATATTGAGTTGCATTTCTCTGGTAAAACTTTCTGTGTTACAAAAAAATGGATTAAAAAAGAATTTTTGTAAAAAAAAATGAAATTTGTAAATTTGACCTCTACTTTGCTTTTATTCTTGCGAAATGTCTAAAGGGTGAAGAAACTTTCTAAATGCTGTTTTGAATACTTTGAGGAGTGAAGTTTTTAAAATTGGGTGACTTATTGGGGGTTTCTAACATATAAGGCCCTCAAAGCTACTTCACAACTGAACAGGCCCCTGTAAAAATAGTCTTTTTAAATTTTCTGGAAGAAATTGCTGCTAAAGTTTTAAGCCTTGTAACATCCTAGAAATTTAAAAGGATGTTCAAAAAATGATGCCAATCTAAAGTAGACATATGGGGGATGTGAAGTGGCAACAATTTTGGGTGGTATATCTGCCTGTCTTACAAGCAGATACATTACAATTTAGACAAATACTATTTTTTCGCTAAATTTTGGTGTTTTTCACAATTAAATACTGAATGTATCTAGCAAATTTTGCCAGTAACATAAAGTCCAATGTGTCACGGGAAAACATTCTCAGTCGCTTGGATAGGTAAAAGCATTCCAAAGTTATTACCACATAAAGTGAAACATGTCAGATTTGAAAAATAAAGCTCTGTTAGGAAGGTCAAAAGTGGCCAAAGAGGGAAGGGTTTAAAGTTCTTGCCTGGGATTAGAAGAACATGGCTACTTTCTTCCAGAAACAGCACCACACCTCTGGTATTGCAACTCTGCTCTATTAGGGTATGTTCACACTGTTTATTTTCAGCCATTTTTTGGACCGTATGTGCCGCAAACAATGGCTGAAATTATGGAAGCTGAACGCCTCCAAACATCTGCCCTTTGATTTCAATGGGAAAAACTGTGTTTTGCCCCCCCGGGGCGTTCTTTTACGCGGCCATTTGTAAAAACGGCGCGTAAAGAAACGCCCCGTAAAAAAGAAGTGCATGTCACTTCTTGAGCCATTTTTGTCCACTGTCTCAATAGAAAAACAGCTCCAAAAACGGCTATAAAAAATGCATCAAAGAACGCTTGATGCATAAAAAAACGGCTAATAATCAGAGGCTGTTTTCCTTGAAAACAGCTCTGTATTTCACAGCCGTTTTTCATTTGCCTTGTGAACATACCCTTAAAATTAATGGGGCTGAGCTGCAATACCAAACAAAACCTGTGGAAAGGTGAGGTGATGTTCTTGGAAGAAAACAGACATGTTTTTTAATCTTGGACAAGTACTTTAATGTTAGCAAACAAAATAATGAGGAATTGACCTTTGTGTCACATCCCCTTCTCTTTTGCTATGGGGTCCTTTCTGCACCAGGTATTCACCCATTTGTGGGCTAACAGAAATCAAGCTACTCAATACACATGAATGTTGTGCTGGTATAAGTTTTAATAACAAATATGCCATAAATTACAGGGAATTGCCCTGTCTGAATTATATATAGTACACTAATTACTACCAAATAGAAGTATACTGTGATCACCCAACACTGTGTGGCTTATTCCTTTGTTTCAAGCTACCATGATATATTCCTAAAGACATATTATTATCGTACAAAGTGCTATGAATCTATAAAAAATACAGAAATAATTAAAAATTAAATTTCAATGCAAATGTGGCCTTTTCTTTATACTGCAAGAATGCACATTTATCAACCAGTCATAAACCGTATTGTTGACAGATTTAGAAGAAAATAGCTATAATGTGACCGTGTTCTCTTTGTTTCCCGAGTAACCACAATCACAATTTGTTCTTTAAGAATAAAAAAAAAAAAACTAAAGGTCAGAAACAAACACCAGGTGTATGAAAGATAATGAATAGCAATGTTTCTATATTCTATATTTTGTAAAGTTTTATGCCAGCTAGATACAAATGGATGGAGCGCCCAAATTGTATATAGATCATGTATACAAGAACTTATAAAAAAAAATATCAATAACTATGACAGTAAAGGATTAGTACTACTCCAGTTCCTCTTTTTTTTCATTCTATATAATGCAGTTGAAATCAAAATGTATGTTATATTCAAAATATACATTTTCAAAATGTATTTTAATTTTAAAATTGTTCTCTGATATCTATACAATGTCTGCCTCACTCTGTCTGCCTCTCTCCCTCAGTATACAGATAACATTTTGGTTAAAAATTTGTCTTGCTTACCATTGCCTACTATTGTTGTTAGGGACCAATTAACATTATACCACATGTACTCAAATAGTGGTCAACCAGACAGGAAGTCATATGGTTACCAGCCAACTAAGGAGGAACTCCAAAGTATAATAAAGGTTCCATAAAGTTATTTAATATTAGTTAATGATATTTTCAGATATGTGTTTAGAGTCTACTTCTGGGGTTCCGTCAGCATTTCGAATATTTTTAACTGCAAGAATAGCGCAGCAGGAAGTGATATTTTTGATGCATAAATGATGAAACCCAAAAGGAACCCTGATGGACCCCATTATAGTCTACAGGGTTTGTTAGTGGCTGCTTAGAACCATCAGATGACAGATATACATATCAGCATCATGACTTCTGCAATGGGGCGTGCGACAAGCAACACATATAATTGTTAAATTCAAAGTATTTGCTGATCAATACAACAAATACAGTGAGATCTGAAAAATGGCATGTAGAAGAGCTAAATGTAGTAAAGCTAAATCTATCGTTCAACACAGCTTTTTATGTTACCATGATAAATAAACAAGGGTTATTCATAGAAATGTAGGTAATTCTTAGAAATTGTCTTAATTGGAAAATATATATTTATTTATTTTTACGGCAAATTCACATGATTACAAACACTGGAATGCGGACAAATTAGCAATTCAGTCTGTATGTTTTCGTGAAGCTTGTTCATTGAAAGTATTTAAACTATGGATCGGTAGTATGGTAGGATCAATTCCAACCATATACAGTATGATCACATCGTGCCTAATGTATTTTATTAATCTTTAACAAAAATTTCTTTCATTTGTTGAAAATAAAAATGTTACATTTTTTAACTGCTTATAACAAAGCATTGCCTATGGCAAATATTCATGATGCAAAAAGTTTCAAGGATTTTGAAGAAATACTAAGAAAAGGGTACTAGCATTCCAGAGAAGTACACCTAAGTCCTAAGGCCAACTGGCCTGATGAAGATAAATTAAGGAAGGACACATCTGTACCATACTCTATCAAATCATATCCTGAATAGACCCATCAAGATACATTCAGTGATGGTCCCTACTGTTAACATGAAAGAACAGGTATCAAGTCAGTCATGTTTTAGAGCATTAGTATTCATTTACTTACCACAGCCATATTGGCCTTCTGTTAGGGTGAATGACACTGCTCTACTTTTCTTCTTTTAAAGCTCTGCTTTCAAAAGATGTAAAGGGAGATATAGTGCAGGGTTTTCTATGTGTCACTATTGTAAAATGCTGCTCATTGACTGGTTACAGTATTCTTTTACAATTTGTGTTATGGAACTTTGACCTCTTGAGAAAATGAGCTGTTTTCATCCATCCAATAGTCTGTGATTTAAGAGTAAATACCCACAGAAATGGTGTGGTAGCTAATAAATTGTCTGGCCACTTAAATCTGAGAACATTATAATTCAGTGATTTTAGAATTAAAATAATGATATATTACATAAAGCAATCTATGCTAATTATGAATGTGGTTTTGTGACGCTGATCTTGTTTGAAGGCAATGTTGCTCAATATTTATTATGACACAAAGAAACATAGTAATGAAGTAAAGTGCATTTGTCTGGGTAACTATGAAAAACTATTTACTTTCAGGTCAGTGATAATTGTTAAATATGTAACATATACAGCAATATACAAACACAATGACACATAAAGCACCCAGTGGCGGTGATATATACATAATGATCCTTTATGATTAGAAAAAAAACAACTATATATATATATATATATATATATATATAGATAGATATATATATATACAGTGAAGGAAATAAGTATTTGATCCCTTGCTGATTTTGTAAGTTTGCCCACTGTCAAAGACATGAACAGTCTAGAATTTTTAGGCTAGGTCAATTTTACCAGTGAGAGATAGATTATATAAAAAAAAGAAAACAGAAAATCACATAGTCAAAATTATACATATTTATTTGCATTGTGCACAGAGAAATAAGTATTTGATCCCTTTGGCAAACAAGACTAAATACTTGGTGGCAAAACCCTTGTTGGCAAGCACAGCAGTCAGACGTTTTTTTGTAGTTGATGATGAGGTTTGCACCCATGTTAGATGGAATTTTGGCCCACTCCTCTTTGCATATCATCTGTAAATCATTAAGATTTCGAGGCTGTCACTTGGCAACTCGGATCTTCAGCTCCCTCCATAAGTTTTCGATGGGATTAAGGTCTGAAGACTGGCTAAGCCACTCCATGACCTTAATGTGCTTTTTTTTGATCCACACATTTGTTGCCTTGGCTGTATGTTTCGGGTAATTGTCGTGCTGGAAGACCCAGCCACGAGCCATTTTTAATGTCCTGGTGGAGGGAAGGAGGTTGTCACTCAGGATTTGACGGTACATGGCTCCATCCATTCTCCCATTGATGCGGTGAAGTAGTCCTGTGCCCTTAGCAGAGAAACACCCCCAAAACATAATATTTCCACCTCCATGCTTGACAGTGGGGACGGTGTTCTTTGGGTCATAGGCAGCATTTATCTTCCTCCAAACACGGCGAGTTGAGTTAATGCCAAAGAGCTCAATTTTAGTCTCATCTGACCACAGCACCTTCTCCCAATCACTTTCAGAATCATCCAGATGTTCATTTGCAAACTTCAGACGGGCCTGTACATGTGCCTTCTTGAGCAGGGGGACCTTGCGGGCACTGCAGGATTTTAATCCATTACGGCGTAATGTGTTACCAATGGTTTTCTTGGTGACTGTGGTCCCAGCTGCCTTGAGATCATTAACAAGTTCCCCCCATGTAGTTTTCGGCTGAGCTCTCACCTTCCTCAGGATCAAGGATACCCCACGAGGTGAGATTTTGCATGGAGCCCCAGATTGATGTTGATTGACAGTCATTTTGTATGTCTTCCATTTTCTTACTATTGCACCAACAGTTGTCTCCTTCTCACCCAGCGTCTTACTTATGGTTTTGTAGCCCATTCCAGCCTTGTGCAGGTCTATGATCTTGTCCCTGACATCCTTAGAAAGCTCTTTGGTCTTGCCCATGTTGTAGAGGTTAGAGTCAGACTGATTAATTGAGTCTGTGGACAGGAGTCTTTTATACAGGTGAACATTTAAGACAGCTGTCTTTAATGCAGGCACCAAGTTGATTTGGAGCGTGTAACTGGTCTGGAGGAGGCTGAACTCTTAATGGTTGGTAGGGGATCAAATACGTATTTCTCTGTGCACAATGCAGATAAATATATATAATTTTGACTATGTGATTTTCTTTTTTTTTTTTATATATAATCTAACTCTCACTGGTAAAATTAACCTAGCCTAAAAATTCTAGACTGTTCATGTCTTTGACAGTGGGCAAACTTACAAAATCAGCAAGGGATCAAACACTTATTTCCTTCACTGTAGATCTATATATGTATATATAGATCTATATATATATATATATATATATATATAAAAAGATCTATATATCTATCTATATATATACATATATATGTATTTCTTGCTTCATGTACTTGTCATCTCTCAAAGGAGCTGTAGTAGGATGTATTCTCATGGGGTCTTGAGACAAGATATGGGTATGCTACCACATAATTTTAATAGGGAATGACAGCATCTTTCTCACTGGCTTATTCCCTTGTCTATTTTGTAACTTGATTACATCTTACAAATTGTATAATATCAAATTAGTACATAACCGCTTCTGATATGATTCTCAAACTAATTAAAATTTGAGTTAATGTCATACTTAAGTTAATATAGATCATTATTCTTATACCATCTATGTAAACCCTTGAGAAATTTATGTGGATACCACCGATAACATTTTATAGGATACTATATAACATCATATGGCATACTAGAAGGTCCTTTCTCACTGTTTGAATATGTCAGATGAACATGTCCTTGAAATGTAATGTGCAATAAGGAGCTTTATGTGTAGTTTAATGATTCATTATTGGTTAATTCTTATGAGTTATCACAGCTAGCATACACAAGAATGACTTTACTCTTAGGGCCTGAGGGGATTTTGGCTCAGTACACCGATATTCTATAGAACAACACAGATACAGCTACTTATTTGTGACTTTCTGTGCTCTTGTTTTTCCTGGCATTTTTCTTGGCAGTGATTTCCTAACTTTAGCATAAAAATAGGGGGAATGGAAGATGCAATTGCCCCACTGGGCCCTGATGCCTGAAGAAACCTAAAGACCAGCTTTTACCATGAGTTCTAAAATGTGATAATTACAATTTAAAATAACCGGCACTAGCTACCCCAGCCTCAAAACAGATATGGACACATCTATTTTTTTTTATCAGACACTGGTCAAAGTCTCCTATATTTACGGACAGTCAGTGAATGTACAGATGGTTGGAAACCCTGGCCATGCATTTGTGGTCACTGATCTTTAAATTCAATTTGGAATATAGAAATCCTGAACCTGGGAAGTAGCCGAAATTGGTGAAACTTAAGTTGGGCAAGACAAGCTTGGCGTACCTAGTGGTTGGTTTTAAGGCATGCTTTTGATAGCTGTTCCTTTGTGAGAATAAAAACAAACTTTTAAAGCATTTTGTATGAGGAAGGTGTTTATGCACTGTGTGGAGGACTATTTATAAATTGTATTGAACCTTTAAGTTGAAGTGAAGTGGAAGAGTAAGAAAAGGGATTAAGCAATAATTATGTTTTCACGAGTTGCTACATTTCCATTACCCATAGCAATGTGGGTCTTGGATTGCTTCCTGTTGTAAAAACTTTTGTTGAATTTATCGGCGTTCCTATTTCGCCACTTTACACAGATTAAGCACAGTATTTTATATTATTATTCATGTTTATATAAATAATCTTTACAATTATTAGATATTCTTCAAACATGTATTTTTTAATGTTCAATTCCCACTAAAATTATGACTTGTATTTATAAAGAAAGTCATGACATTGTGATATCTGTGTTTTATCAAACTGACACTGATGGACCTTACTGCCGATAATGGTCAGATAATGGGTCTGGGTGGGGTTCCTTCAGGGTTCTGATATCTGTGACTGCACGAATAGTGCTGCAAACTGTGCTATTCTTGCAGACAAAAATACTGGAATGGCGGAAGGATCCCTCGATGGAGACTGATATTTGCAGATGTGACCTGCTTTGTCAATGTATGGCTATTATTTTTCTTGTTTGTTTCTGTTTTGACTTTATGCTTTTTTGACATGTTTATTTACACCTAATCAGCTATGTATTGCGCTCTTTTATGTAAAGAGAGCTTTCCATTGGAGGAAAAGATAACCTTTTGTCTACCTAGAGTTTATTAACAACATTTCTACAAGACTTATAGAAGAGGATTTGGTTACGCAGAGAAAGTGGCTCTGTGTATATCGAGACCTGAAACTATTGAAGTGTTCTTCTTTTTGATTATCTTGTGTACTAATGCAGAGAAAGATTTTATACGAAATTTAAAATATGAATGGATTTGTTACGGTATCATGTTTTTATTTTCTAAATGTCTAGGGCGGAGCCCCAGAATAAAATTTGAAATGGCACCATCATGAAACTGACCTTTTGTTTTAATCTGCAGTCCTAAGTTATCACAGTATAGGTTGTGAATATCTGTATTCAAATTTTGTTTTTTTTTATATTATCCATATTATTAAATTTTATACTTCTAATTTATTTTTTTCCAATTGCGAAATTTAAATTGTAGGCCACATGGGTTTATAATGAAGCCAAGACAAAATGTAGTTTAGGACAATCAAGATGTCAGTGCTGGAAAGCAATTAAAATTATATACTGTAACATTTATCCAAGGAGAGGTAAAAAATTTGCACATGTTACATCAGTAATATTTTGTTGTATTCTACTACTTACGGTCATAATGAAAGCGCATCTACTGTCAAAACATGAAAATCTAACTCTGCTCTGAAATTCTTATGCACAGTGTGGAGTGCTGCTCTTGTAAGTTCAGCAGTATTTGTTCTGGAATTCTAGTTTCTAGGATAAAACAGTTGTCATTGTCATCTATGTTAGCTCTCAATAGGCAAACTTCCCTGTCACCTGGTCACCCATGGTGCTTCCCCCCTCTCTCAACTCTCCCTGCCAGTCAGTCACACTGACAGAACCCTCCACTTACGGTGCAGAAGTGCATACTGCATCTGCACTTTTAGAGTGTGAAAGATGTCCTGATATAATAGTGACCAAACATTTATTTATCCATCAGCCTTTATAATTACTAGTTTTTCTTTTAATAAAACGTAGAAGTATATTTTAATGGTGCCATCTGTTACAGCGGATGTAACTAGCTTCTTCTCTTACTTGGGTTTCAATATAAATAAGTATAGTTGGCAGCTTTGGACAAGAAAGGCAAGAACTGGAGATTTTTAAATCTTACTTGCAAATGGAAAAAATATATAAATGTATTCCTAAAGGAAATCCTGGGAGCAAAGGTGCGCATCAGCACTACTGAGTGATTATGGAAGCAAGGAGATCCAACATAGTTTGAGCACAAGTAACTATATTGGAAAAAGGCTTTATTATCTTCACTGAGACAATATAAGCACTAGTATATAAAACCCGTTACATGGGTTTGGTAGCAAAAGGAATGATATATTTTTTTATAATATTTAAAAAAAATGTTTAAGTGTATTTTAAAACCAATACTCTTTAAAACAATTATGCCTTTTAAGATTGTTTCGCTCCTTAGAGCAGTTTCACCACTTGAGGCGGTTACGCCTCTTTGGGTGTTTTTTAGCCTCTTCTGGCTTTCATTAGCCTCTTCGGGCTTTCCCCCTCTTCACCACCTCTGGCTTTCCCCCCTCCCGGTCTTATCCACCACTCGACCATTCCCACCACTCCTACTCGAATATCCACCACTCGACCACTCCTACTCATATATCCACCACTCGACCACTCCCAAAATCCTAAACTTCAACTCGAATATCCACCGCTCGGCCACTCCCACCTGACAATCCTATGCTCCAACTAGATTGTACACCACTCCCACTCAAAAATCCTACGCTTCAACTCGATTGTCCACCACGTCCAGTAACACTTACCTGTTGTTGTTGCTTCTATCATCGAAATGAAATAATAACAAGGAATTAGAAAAATGGAGAGAAATTAGGTTTGGCGCATATCATAGTTTGGTCGTATTTGGTAAAAGAGAAAAGCAGCTGCATAAAAAAAACTAAACTGTGCCTCGAACACCACGTCCTCGCTTAATATATATATATATATATGATAATTACACCTCTCATTGTTTTGCCCACTTGCTCTTTAAGTGCAAAGCAAATTTATCATCATGGTATCTCATACAGAAACAATTTGTTCACTCACCGATGTTAAAAATAAGCATGCATTTCTATATATTCAAATGCAAACTGTGAAATTCACTATAATGAATTGGTGAAGGCATCTCCTATTCTAATGAGCCACAGAGGTTCTATGTGGTTGAATAAATTGTACAAGGTTATTGCGAGGTATTTTTCTTAGTAAAGAGTTTGGTATATGTACTTAAAGGAATTCAATTAAACTAAGGTTGATAGTCTTATTGTTAAAATGAAACGAAGGGTGACAAAGAGTTTGACCTTAATACAAATTCCTCTGGTAGGGTCTAAGTTCCATCAGCGTGTCATAGTCTGCATAATTATAGGTACATTATTCTCCGTACTGAGACATATGTTGCTATTTGTACAGCAGATTGATCAAGAAACTGTATATAACATGACAGCCTCTATACTGAATAAGCTTTCCTTTTTGCAATATCATTCATAGAAGAGTATTGTTTGTACTCAAGATCTAGTATCATATGTAGTACCATTATGCCCTTTCCCACTTTCGATATTTGCAAGGTGGAGAATGTAAAGTACACTGCAGCTCTGTGGGACTGTTTTGACTGTTGAGTCAATTCTACTGCTACTGATCAGAATAATTAGGCATTGCTACTGATCAGAATCATTTTATAATAGGTATTGTTTACTATAACATTTACCTAGAATTTAGCAATGGTTGTATACTTGTCTTCTTACAAGCATGGTGTGCTTATCTTCCTACCCTATATTCATTAAAATTTCTAGTCGTTTTTGTCTGCTTTTTGCCACTTCCTTATTAGATCTGATATTTTTCATCACACTAATTAACAGAGTAGTCACCTTATATTTCCAGTTCAGCTTAATTTTACAAATGAACATCTTTATATTAAGTGAGACTATGTTCTACCTCCTGTATATGTATGTCATGTTACCTTAGCCTTTATTAAAAAAATGTCTGACCCAAGCTTTGATTATCTACATACATTACTTACAAATGAAATAAAAAAATAAAAATAAAAAATAAAAAAAATAAAAAAGAGCTAAATTAAATTAATTAAAAAAGAACATATGCCATTTAAGATAATATATTTATTACACATCACATATTACATTGCACAAAGATAAGAGACCTTAAAGTGTAATTAGTTTTTTCTCAAGTAGAAAAGACACACATTTTTCCGTTTTATTTTATTTTTTTATATAGAAATTTTATTGACATTTTTCAACTTTACAAAAAAGAAAAAAAAGAAAACATAATATTAAATAAGAAAAAATTAAAGGAGTAGTGACGCAATACCCCTAGTAACAGTTACAGAGCGTAAAATAAATTTGCATTCACGGGAAGTTTCTAAAAACCCTCCATTGGTACCATATCTTAAAGGGTTTTTTCGACATCATTTTTTAAAATTTAATAAACATTTATATGTGTTACTTCTGTTCATCCTATGTTCCCCACCTGTTTTTATGGCTCAATTTCTTCATTCTATGCCCCCTTAAGGTTATTTTCCAGTTTGTTTATATCACATTTTGCTGTGACCGGCCGTTTCCTGTTGTGAATAAAGACTACAAATCCCATGAATCAAAGAGCCAATGTTTCCTCCCCTAGTAGTTTCTCCCCACTGAAGATCCTGTGTCTCCCCCTGTATTCAGCACCGCAGTATACAACAGCGCTGAACACGGGGACAGCATGCCAGTGTGTCTCTCCGCTCTGCGCCTGTCTCTCCCCACTCTGCCACTTTGTCTCCCCGCTCTGCCCGAGTCTCCCCCTGTGTTCAGCGCCGCAGCATTTAATGGTGCTGAACACAGAGAGAGAATGCAAGTGTGTCACTTTGCTCTGTCACTGTGTCTCCTCGCTCTGCCCCCCTCTCTCCCTGTGTTCAGTGCCGCAGCATACAACTGCGCTGAACATGAGGCGAGCATGCCAGTGTGTCTCTTCTCTTGTCTCCGCGGTGAACACAGGGAGAGCATGCCAGAGTGTCTTCCCGCTCTGCCACTGTTTCGCTCTGCCAGTTTGTTTCTACACTCTGCCCCCGAGTCCCTTCCTGTGTTGAGCGCCACAGCATACAACACTAAACATGGGGAGAGCATGCAAGTGTGTCACTTTGCCTGTCACTCTGTCTCTCTGCTCTGCCCCTGTCTCTCGCTGTGTTCAGCGCCGCAGCATAAAATGGCGCTGAACACGGGGAGGACATGCCAGTGTGTCTCTCCACCTGTCTTTCCCCGCTCTGCCCCTGAGTCTCTCCCTGTATTCAGCGCCGCAGCATACAACGGTGCTGAACACAGGGAGAGCATGCCAGAGTGTTTCCCCGCTCTGCCACTGTGTCACTCTGCCCCTTTGTCTCCCCACTTTGCCCCTGAGTCTTCCTATTTTCAGCGCCGCAACATACAACGGCGCTGAACACAGGGAGAGCGTCTCAGGTGCCGAAGGTTGCTGAACACTGGAATAGAGCATGCGTGTTGGACACTGAGTGTATCAACCACACATGCTCTGAATAGGAGTAAGAGAACATGGTACAACTCATTAACACAGTGTGCAGTTACGTCATTTATGACGTGACCGTACACTCAGACTGCCGGAAAACGGAAGTTAGAGCTCATGGACGGGGCTGAGGCGGAAGTTAGAATTTCGGGTTAGCGAGGCATTACGTAAGTAGAAGATGAGATACGCCGCTAGGAACATCTTTTCAAACGCAAGTACATTGCAAAAAGATTAGGTTTGACATGTTTATTTTAACAGGATTGGATTCATTTGTTCCGGAAAACCCCTTTAAGAAAGGTATTCCTAGAGCATGTTTCCCAATGGAACTTATCTTCAAAGCGATATATTTGATCTACCTTAGCTGTCTAGTAGTTCATTGAGGGAACCAACTCAGAGAGTCACTTTGTCCGTAAAGTAATGTGGCCGCAACCAATGCAAACCTAAAAGCAGGAGTTGCAGTTGAGGTAGTGGGGAAAATGTATAATAGAGCAAGTTCCGAGAAAGTAGAAATGTTGCTATGACAAATAGCATTACACTGCTTAATAATTCCTTGTGCTATCTTACTGCAAGTCCACCAAATGTGATAAAAGTGCCCTGCAAGTTTCTTATTTGTTTGTTTTTTTACGTCATTCACCGCACAGTAAAAAAAAAAGTTTTTTTCCTACGGGTTGTTACTCAAATTTAAAATGTTTATTCCTTTTTTACATTTATTAAACCCTTTACGACATGTCACGTACGTGGCAGCAGTTAAGGGAAAGTATGGAGCGGGCTCACGGGCTGAGCACCCTCTATACTAAGCGGGTTATGGCTGTGTAATACAGCCAACACCTCACTGCAACTAGCAGAATCTAAGATCACTTTGATTCCGCCTGTTTAACCACTTAACTCCTTAAGGACGTAGCCTAGTTTGGGCCTTAAGTCTCAGAGCCTATTTTTCAAATCTGACATATTTCACTTTATGTGCTAATAACTTTGGAAAGCTTAAACCTACCCAAGCAATTCAGAGATTGTTTTCTCGAGACACATTGGGCTTTATGTTAGTGGTAAAATTTGGTCGATTATATTCAGTGTTTATTTCTGAAAAATAGCAAAATTTAGAGATTTAAAAAAAAAAATAGAATTTTTCAGAATTTTAATGCATCTGTTTGTAAGAAAGATCGTAATACTACTCAAAATAGTGACTAGTTCACATTTCACATTTCCCATATGGCTACTTTATGCTGGCATCCTTTTTTGAACATTCTTTTGTTTTTCTAGGACGTTACATGGCTTAGAACATAAGCAGTAATTTCTCATATTTTGTATAAAATTTCAAAAGCCTCTTTTTTTAGGTACCAGTTCAGTTCTAAAGTGGCTTTGAGGTGCTTATATATTAGAAAACCCCATAAACACCCAATTTTAGAAACTAGACCCCTCAAAGTATTAAAAAAACCATTTAGAAAGTTTATTAAGCCTTTAGGTGTTTCACAGGAATTTAAAGCAAAGTAGAGGTGAAATTTACCAATTTCATTTTTTTGTCAGAAAATTCTTAATTTTTTTTCTGTAAAACAGAAGGATGTTTATAGTTTTTTTAATGTCTTATGGCGTTTGCACAATAAAATACTTTTTATAAAAAATTCTTTACTTTTTGTGTTGCCATATTCTAAGAGCCAGAACTTTTTTATTTTTCCATCAGGAAAGCCGTGTGATGACTTGTTTTTTGTGTAACGAACTGTAGTTTCGATCAGTACCATTTTTAGATACATGTGACATTTTGATCGCTTTTTGTTAAATTTTTTGGGAGGTGAAGTGATTCTGGTATGGTTTATTATTTTCTTTTATGGCGTTCACCGCGTGGGATAGATAACAAAATACTTTTGTAGTTCTGGTTGTTACGGACGTGGCGATACAAATTATGTATAGTTTATTTGTGTATCTAATTTTTTATTAATAATAAAGGACTGATATGGGAAAAAGGGTGATTTTTACTTACTTTTAAAACTTTTATTTTCTTATTTTTACACAACTATTTTTTACTTTTTTACACTTTTTTACTTTGTCGAATAGGGAACTTGAGGGCAAGAGGCTCTGATCGCTATTCTAATACACTGCACTACATGCGTAGTGCAGTGTATTAGAGCTATCGTCTACTCGCTGACAGCAAGCATAGTGGGTCCTGACTATGTCAGGACCCACTAGGCTTTCGTCGATGGCGTAGCCGGACACCATTATTAGGCGTCCGGTTGCCATAGCCCCCATCGCCGGCCGCTATCGTGTAGCGGGCCGACAATGTTAGTTTAGCCCCTAAGAAGCCACAATTGCTATTGAACGCAGCTTCTAAAGGGTTAATTAGCGGGGACACAGCTGTAGGAGCTGCGGTAACTGCTGTCCGAGACAGTAGTTGTCACAGCTCCCATATGTGTCTGGAGGATGGCCGAAATGGCCGTTCCTCCCATGACGTACTATTCCGTCATGGAGCACGAACACTATGGTTACCATGACGGAATAGTAAGTCACTGAGCACGAATTGGTTAAATGCCGCAATCAATCGCGACCGTAGCAGTTAAAGCTATAAAATCAGGGGGGACGACCCCCTCCGACGTGTCATAGCCCCCCCGCCACGCAATCGCAGGGTGCTGATGGTTGTCATGGTAGCCTGGGGGCCTAGGTCTGCCATCTTTGTACTCCTGTGAAGCCCTGCCAGGGCCTCAAAGGAAACTGTCAGTATAGCGATATACAGTAATACATTAGTATTGCAGTATATCATGCAAGCGATCCAACAATCTCTGCTTCAAGTCTCCTAGGGGGACTAATAAAAAAGTTAAAAACAGTTAAATAACGTCGTACAAAACTATGATGCTAGGAGCGTGACTCCCTGCAGTGTGTTCAGTCCGGGACTTGCGGCCGAAATACGTTCCGTCCCTTACGGACCGAACATGCTTGTGTGAATCCAGCCTGAGTGTGATTTGTGTTAGTAATAAACATTTATTTACTATACACTTGTGTCATGAATGACCGATCACACACACACACGCAAACACACACACACACACTTAGTTAACAAGGCAAATAGAGAGCGTAATACAAGGGGTAAGGTAGGGGAGCTAGGCAAAATCCTAGTGACCCTAATAAAAGGAGGTAGTAACAGTGGGGGACACTAGCCTAGTAAGCCTCACTAAATACCAGCCTTTATCAGCCGCCCTAAACAATTTTTATTTTACCACTTTTTCTCAATAAAAGCACATTTCCTGAAAAAATATAGTTTTTAGGTTGCTGCATTTCAAGTTTTAGTATGGGGAGGTAAACTACTCAGGACCCCTCTCTACTAGCTAGAGCTGAGAGCCGCTACAAAAAAGAACTCTTACTCTGGAGGACCTGGTGTGATGTTGCATTACCCAGATAATTTGATTCTTAATTTCCAATGAAATGTCTGTGCTAAGGAGAGGAATGCTTGTTGGCGGCTTACCCTACCAATATTAGATGTTCATCATTTGGTTCTACATGTTCAGCTGGAAGATTACCTCCCTTTTGAGCAGTAGGGATGTAGATGTAAAGAAAATTGAAATGCAGAAGGGGGTACTTTACTGAGCCATCAATACAAATATGTATTTCATAATACACTGGAGTTAAGACTTGCCATAGGCTGTGTACACATCTGAGCCAGAGTTTCCATTTATGATATACACCACAGTTATGACAGATACCACCAATGCCCGACTGATCCCATTGACTTAAAATGGGGTTTGTAGGGTCCGTCGTTTTGATGGGAAGAATAGCAATGCGTGCAGCACTGTTCTCGCCGACAAATCTGACATATTCTCAGACTGGAGCTTCGGTTGCAGATGTGAACAAAGCCTACTCATTTTAGCCTACATTTACTACAATACATATAATTCTGTTTCCATTTGTGTTGTATTTGTGTTATAGCTTTATAATGTAATATAACGTTCTTTTTATCATTTCAAATGTTTGGCTGAATGTTATTCTGAATAGCAGAGAATTCAGATTTTATTGTGAGTCTACCAAAGACCAATAACTGAAAATGTTAAGAAGGCATTAGAGGGCAGTACACAGGGTGCTAATATATTGCAAACAACTAAACTGAGAGATGGTAGACACAGGAAAAAAAAAAAAACAAGGTAAGGGTTGCACATCAGTAACTGTTTTATTACACACACCCTTTCTGCAATATTTTGTTACTAAGCAACCAAATTCTCAAATTTCGAAGACCTTAATGTGCCTAGCAGAGCAATGTTATAACAGCGCTTAATATAACTTTAGTATCCCCTTTCCTGCTCTTTTCACGCATTTGCAGCAGCAGATAAGGGATAATTATAAATGAAGTGAATGATTCCATAGTGCAGTCCCATCATAAAGAACAAATATAGCATTGATGGTGATGATCCCATTGACAGTCATTTAATATGCAAAATCCACCAAAAATGATTTGAGTTGATAAGGAATATAACACTTAACATGTCCTGGCTTCTGTTCAAATGACTGGCGATCAGCTTGTAGCAAATACATTACATGCATCATTTATGGACATTAGACATCAAGAGTAATATTCATATTAAAATACTCTTAACAGAAGGCAAATGTATAATCATATATAAATGACAATGTATCTACTGCAAATTTGCTTTAGTGATATTATGTAATTTAATTGTTAGGCATTGGAGCACAGGATAATGTATTTTAAAGTAAACAAAGTACAATACGTGGTGGCAATTAAATCATTGCGAATAATGTTTGTATAAGAAAAATGGTTAAAAATACATATACTCCTTTATTTAGAATGCACCAGCAGATGCTCCTGGTGCATTAATATGATTACTGCAGAAAACAGAAAATACAGGGATATAATAAATACATTTATTTTTAGAGTAGGATAAAATGAGAAAGATCAAGCAAACATATTAAACTAAGAGTATAGTGAGTACACTTCAGCAAATGAGAAGTACTATGACGTTAGGCTGTTGACTGGAGCTCTAAGCTAAAGTGTTGGATGGAAGATTACAAATTTTAATGATAGGAAAGTAAACTCCTGGCACAATAAGGATCACTCTCATTGTTAGGGTATGTTCTCACTGCCTATTTTCAGCCGTTTGAAACGACTGAAAATACGGAGGCTGAACACCTCCAAACATCTGCCCATCTGCGTTTCGTTTCCACGGGGCTTTTTCTTTTTACGCGCCCCGTAAAAAAGAAGTACATGCCCTTTTTCCCATTGAAATCAATAAGTAGATGTTTGGAGATGTTCAGCTTCCATATTTTCAGCCATTTTTCGGGGGGTTTACCCTTAAACTACAGTGTCGGACAGGACGTTTTAGATGAAAGTGTAGATCATCAGAATGGTATAAAAGTTATGCATGGATTATTCTAATGATTATCTAGTAAAAGTATGTGTGTAATAGCACTATGTGCAATGTACTTTCAAAACAGATCTATGCAGCAGGATCTTAGACCACAGCTGTCAATGACCTTGCAGCAGTCCCACCTATGTGAGGGTATGTTTACACGCAAAATCAAATATGGTTGAAAATGACGGAGCTGTTTGCCTCTGATTTTCAGCCATTTTTGTAGTCGAAAACGTTTTTGAGGCGTTTTTTGGAGCCGTTTTTTCAGGTGTTTTTCCATTGACCCAATGAAATACCACTCTAAAAATGGCTCAAGAAGTGACATGCTCCTTCCTTTTACGGGGCCTCTTTTTACACTCCGTTTTTTAAAACAGCGGCGTAAAAAAATACCCTGTCTTTAGCTAGCGTTTTCTAGGCGTATTTCGAGTCATTTACACCACTGAAAACATTGCATGTGAACATACCCTTATCTGCTTTTACACGAGCATAAGGATCTATGATGCTGTTAGTTCAAGTCATTAGACTTGCATTCGAGTCATGATTTATGGGCATAATATGGCAGTAAATATGCATCTATATTACGCTGGTGTGAAACCGGTCTTGCATTGTAAACATTACAGTCAACACTTCAGAGCCCAGTATCAAATATGTGAGCATTTATTTAACTTTATATACGGTATGTATTTAATAAGCTATATTTCTACAGGCTAATGATAGGCTAATATATTGTTTCATAAAACATAGCTAGACACAGTCATTAGCCTCTGATTTTTAAAGAGTTATTTCCATTGTAGAAAGGCTTACAGATATTAAGAATGAAAGGGTCCCAGTGCTAGTTTAGTTTTTCAAGTAAATGGAGCTGTGCTACAGTCAACGGCGTTGCTGTGCAAGTAGAAACAGTGAAGGCAGCGCAACACTAAACCGGTGCTGTTGCCCTTTCGCTATCAGGGGGCCCAGGAGTTGGACTGCCACTGATCAGAATGTGATATCATGTTTTAGTGACATGCCATCGCTTTCTGTAATGACGGTAAAGTTATATTGCCATTTTGAATATTGTACCCCTGGATAGGGTCTGACTATTCTTTTGTAAATCAATCAATTTTTTTAATTTGGCCTATGCTATAAAATAATGTATTGACTTTGTATTTCCATATGCTGCCGTGATTAGGGTTTCAGGATAATTTTATTTCATTTACACAGTCCACTTATAGTCTATTTCTTTTATACATGAGATTAGTACTTCTAGGATTACCAATCAGATTGAAACTTTAATTTTTCCCAGTGCGGATTAGAAAATGTAACATCTGGTTGCTGTGGACAATACTGAAACACTAACACTTTTTATCTTTGTAAGTTTTATTCATAATATACAAGAACTCTGAAAGCAATTTCCTCAGTATTCGCATAGCACATAAACTCAGTGTTTCTTGTTCCTGCACTTTGCGGTTTTGTCTTCAATCTGCATGATTTCTTTTAATGCTTCCTGTTTTCTGAGTTGGAAGAGCCTAAAACAAGTCTGTGTGGTAATGTGGACCAATCTATTCTCAGCCAAAACTTTCTAACAACTACTTTAAAACATTTAACTACTTGTTGTTTTAGTTGGTGGTCTCCCGAGTCAGGAAGTAAAGTTATTGAAAGGCATCCTTAATCCACTCAATTCTCATCTCAGAATTGTAAAATTTAGGCACACTATCCATTGACATTTTTTGTAAATAATGACCACAAACAAAAAATGTGGTTCCTACTGAAATATATGGCAAGCATTGATGAAAGAGGATTTATCTCATGAAGACCAATGCTTTTCAAATGAAGCCTGCATGGCTTTTGAAACACGCAGTGAATAGCTGTCAGCCTCGTGGTAAGTTACGGCCAGCCAGACATGTAGTATTGCTTGGTGGCCTTTCAAATGAATGAACGTCAATAGACAGGCTACATCTGCAAGAGAGTGAGACTCTGAGGGTATGTGCACACGGCAGCGTCCGATACAGCTGAAATTACGGAGCTGTTTTCAGGAGTTACGGACATTATTGGAGCTGTTTTTCCATGGAGTCAATGGAAAACGGCTAGATTTACATCTCAAGAAGTGACAGGCACTTCTTTGACGCGTGCGTCTTTTTAAAAAAATGACCGTCGGCACAGAACATCGTAACCCCATTCTAATGAATGGGCAGCTGTTTGCCGATGCTTTGGAGCCGTATTTACGTCCGTAAATAGGGTGTGTGAACCCAGCCTGATACTTAACGGCTCTTCACCCTGGCTCATAGAAAGGAACTTGTGTCCCAAGTGGGCACTTCTCCTCTTTGATGTTCATAT
Organism: Rhinoderma darwinii; assembly: GCF_050947455.1. NCBI lineage: Eukaryota > Metazoa > Chordata > Amphibia > Anura > Rhinodermatidae > Rhinoderma > Rhinoderma darwinii. The sequence goes on along the minus strand of NC_134687.1, from coordinate 103,763,768 downwards.
AGCCATAATCAGGAATATGGAAATGGTGTGTCCTAATTTAAGCAACCCTTTCAACACTAGAATTCTCTTGTTCTCTTTAACTTTAAATACAATAATATTAACAATATTAGTAAAAAAAAGTAAGTACAATATATCAAATATTTTACATTTAGAGTGTGAAAAAAGAAACTTTAAGGCCTCATTTACACGAACGTGATATACGTCCGTGCGACTCGCGTGCTTTTCACGCGGGTCGCACGGACCTATACAAGTCTATGGGGGCATGCAGACAGTCCGTGAGTTTTGCTCAGCGCGAGTGCGCTGAAAAAAACTCACAACATGTTCTAAAATTCTGCGTTTTTCGCGCATCACGCACCCATTAAAGTCAATGGGTGCGTGAAAACCACTCAGGTCGCACAGAAGCACTTCCGTGCGAACTGCGTGATTCGCGCAAGAGCTGTCAAACTCTGAATGTAAACAGAAAAGCACCACGTGCTTTTCTGTTTACTAACATCCAAACGGAGTGTCTTAGAGATGAGCGAACCGAACTTCACCGGGTTCGGCCGAACTCGTTTTGACCGAACCCGGCAGGAGACAGTCACTGTCCAGGGTGCTGAAAGAGTTAAACTGGTTCAGCACCCTGGACAGTGACTTCCGATCCCAATATACGTGAACGTGTAAAAAAAAAAAAAGTTCTGACTTACCGATAACTCCCGGCTTCTTCCTCCAGTCTGACCTCCTGGGATGACAATTCAGTCCAAGTGACCGCTGCAGCCAATCACAAGCCAAGCACAGGCTGCAGCGGTCACATGGACTGCCGCGTCATCCAGGGAGGTGGGGCCAGATGTCAAGAGAGGCGCGTCACCAAGGACGCGTCACCAAGGACGCGTCACCAAGGCAACGGCCGGGAAGTTCTTGGTAAGTACGAACCTCTTTTTTTTTTAACAGGTTACTCGATATGGTGATCGGAATTCACTGTCGAGGGTGCTGAAAGAGTTACTGCCGATCAGTTAACTCTTTCAGCACCCTGGACAGTGACTGACGTCGACTAGCCTCATCTCTATGATGGCGGCTGTGCGAAAATCACGCAGCCGCGCATCATACACTGATGACACACGGAGCTGTCAAGTGCCTTTTGCGCACGCAAAACGCTGCATTTTTTTGCGTGCGCAAAACACACACGCTCGTGTAAATCAGGCCTAAAGGGAACCTGTCACTAAGTTTGTAAAAATTAAACCACCAGCATGTCGCTATGCAGCTGGGGTTTAGTGTTCCAAACCTGCCCATGTCAAAACTGGATGTTAAGGCAATAGTTAGTAAAATAACTCACAAGTTACTGAGAGAAGTCTGGCAGAATTGGACGTATGAGCATTGGGCACAGGAAGCTGAGAACCTTGCTACACTGCGTACAGGCAGTCCTCTGTCCATGTCTTCATATAGACTATGCACATGTACCCGATGATGCTCCTTGACTAATCTCAGTAACTTATTAATTTATTCTACTATTACCTAAACGGACGATTTATACATGTGCAAGTAAACCCCAGCTGCATAGCGACATACTGTTGGTTTCGTGTCTCCAGACCTAGTGACAGGTTCTCTTTAAGGGACCACTACGGGCACAGCTGTTGCCTAGTGCAGGGCCTGATGGGGCAGTCCATGACACAGGGGTTCTCTGTATGGAAGTACAATAGAAGCCCCAAATGGCCATTTTATCCATTGTATTCCCTATTTATACTCTTAGCCATCCTTCACTTCTTGTTGCCTGCATCTGTGTCGCCACCTAATTGTGCATAATGCTAGCTGGTTGAATCTTGCCAGTTTGTTTACACAGCGTGCTGACAATGTAAAATTATCTAATTTGCCTCTAATTGCAAATTATTCAGATAATTTTCATCTTGCATATGCCTACTATGAGATTTTAATACTAAATTGATAAACTGATGAAAAAGTGATTTTAATTAAGGTTATCTATTTTTGATAATTTGTCTCATGGGGAAAAAAAGACAGTTATGCTGTGCTTCACTGGAAGTTATAGCCATTTTTTCTAATGTTGAAAAATTAAGTCATCATATTAAGAAAGATTATTATCTATCTTAGCATGTAAGAAATACCAAATGACTTGAGTTAATATAAATACAGTATGTACTTTAATGCTGAGAAAAATATTTGTTTTCCTGCATGAATCATGTACTATTTGAATCAGAAGAATAACATTTTTTAAAGTAAAGCTGCTCCATATACAAGCAGGAGTGTTGTGATAACTAGCAGAGCTACATTTAGGGGGAAAGATGCAGCTATCAAGCTTCAGTAAGGTCTAGTATTCTTCAGTTAGGCCAGATTTATACAGTGTTTGGGGTCAACATTTATGGTATACACCGGGAAATCCTTTTGACTTTTATGTCTAACATGTCCACAGACTTCTATCAGCCAGATATATGCCACAACTGTCCCCTTTGCATAGATTTGGCTTGTATACATCAGTATGCCTTTGCCTTAACTGTACTGAAAAGCTCAGTCGACTACTCTTTCCCATACAAATGTATGAATTTTTTTTTTTATATAGCAGCGTTTATGCTTTTCCGATAATGGCAATATATATTCAGTTAATGGCAACATGTATGGAAAGAGCGGTGTAGTGTGTACTGTACAATATTTTACTTCTAAGTTTTCTGATTTTTAAGAAGTTTACACAAACTCCGGTTGGTCCTCATTAGTCCCTGGACCTGGAGTAGAATAAAGAAACGATGAGGTGAGCATAAATGTTACTATGCAATGGGAGGGGCGGGGGTAGTCTGATCAGGGGGAGCAACTTATAGATCCAGCACGGGCCTTTACTACCTTGCTATGCCCCATAGAGTGAAACTTACTCCAGTTACTAGGTATTACTGGCATAGATTTCCATTATAATTTACGTCAGTTTTCGGGCGTAAATATTATTATATGTGTCGGGCTGATGGACCCCTGCCCACTTTTCCAGAGAAATGCCCCTTTCCATAAAGGTGGCGAAGGTGGCACAAAAAAGCCAAAAGCCACTAATTGTATGGCAAATTGCGACTTTTAGGTTCGTTGTCTGGCGTAAAAGAGTTGATAAGTTAGCCTCTATATTCTTTACTGTCATGAAATATTGAAAAAAATTGTCACACAAGTGTTAATTCATTTTGTGTAGTTTAATATTTTTATAAAATGTTTAATGCTGAGAAGAGCGCTTGACCCATTTAGGAAAATTAGATGACTTTAAAAGTGCACTGACATTTAAATGTAGTTAAGAATTTATTGGGAAAACGACACTGGTTAGACATTCACAGGATCTGATTGATAAATGTATGTTGAAACAATTACCACTCTTGTATCCAGATTAAAGTGTGCTACTGTTCTAAAGCCCTTTTGTTTAAGTTGTGTGTACATATATTTCCACAACAGTAAATATGCACATTGTTATAAATGTCTGCCTCTCACTGCAATAAATAGAGACACACTCTCCTTGTACACATACAGTTATGAGTACAACAATGCAGCCAGTAAATGCTATAATATAGTTCCAGTCATAAAAGCTAATCTAATAACTGAGGCCTGGAGTGACTGTACGGGTCTGGTGCCGCAGATGGCGAATAAATGAGTACCGATATAATTACTGAGACAGCAGTTATATATTGGACAATCTGTATCACTCTTATAAGATTATGAGATCCGCTATCTGTATGAAGTTCCGGCCAATATAGTGAATAAATGTATCATTGTGTGGGAGTATTGAAAATCAGGTTCACATGTAATTGCATGCCAGGCAAAAACTGAAAATTAGTAAATGTACAAATGCCTAGTAGTAGCATAGTAATATACAGAAGTATTCAGGCCTAATGACACAGCATATAGAAAAAGTATATACTAGTATACGTAACCAAATTTTTATACACATTATATATATATATATATATATATATATATATATATATATATATATATATATATATATATATATATACAAGAAATAAATCCTGCAGCACTCCAGTAATAAAGATGAAAAAAACTGGTTTATTGAGCCAACATGGCCACTGCAACGTTTCTGTCCCACATTAGGACCTTTATCAAGCATGCTTGCTCAATAAACCACAGTTTTCTTTCATCTTTACTAGAGATGAGCGAACCGGGACAACCGAACCCGGTTTCGGTCCGAACTTCCGGAAAAGTTCGGTTCGCAGCGAATCCGAACTTCACCGGGTTCGGCCGAACCCGTTTTGACCGAACCCGGTCAAAAATATTATACAAATCGGCAGCCACTTGTCTCTATCAATCACTGATAGAGAAAAGAGGCTGCTGATTAAAAATAAAATAAAAAGCATTTCATACGTACCCGGTCGTTGTCTTGCGGACGAGTCTCTCTTCTTCCTCCAGTCCGACCTTCTTTTCTGACGCGGCAGCCTGTGATTGGCTGCAGAGGCCTCTGCAGCCTGTGATTGGCTGCAGAGGTCTCTGCAGCCCGTGATTGGCTGCAGAGGCCTCTGCAGCCCGTGATTGGCTGCAGCGCTCACATGGGCTGCATCGTCATCAAGGAATGTCGGGCCGGATGTCGCGAGGGACGCGTCACCAAGGCAACGGCCAGGAGACCGGACAGGAGGAAGCGGGGAGTTCCCGGTAAGTGTGAACGTCTTTTTTTTTTTTACAGGTACTCTATATTGTGATCGGTAGTCACTGTCCAGGGTGCTGAAACAGTTACTGCCGATCAGTTAACTCTTTCAGCACCCTGAAGAGTGACTATTTACTGACGTCGCCTAGCAACGCTGCCGTAATGACGGGTGCACACATGTAGCCACCCGTCATTACGGGGCCTCATGCACACGACCGTAAAAACACCCGTTATTAAGGGTCGTAATTACGACCCGAAATAGCGGGCCCATAGACTTCTGTTAGCCACGGGTACCTTCCCGTTTTCTCACGGGAAGGTGCCCGTGCCGTTAAAAAGATAGAACATGTTCTATTTTTTTATTTTACGGGTCGTGCTCGTAATTACGAGCACGGCCGGCCGCTTTTACGAGCCGTGCTGTCATTATAAGGGTATGTTCACACGACAGCGTCCGTTACGGCTGAAATTACGGGGATGTTTCCGCCTGAAAACATCCCCGTAATTTCAGCCGTTATGGCATATGCAGGCGCTTGAACGCCGCGTCCATTACGGACGTAATTGGCGCTGCTATTCATTGGAGTCAATGAATAACGGCTCCAATTACGGCCAAAGAAGTGACAGGTCACTTCTTTGACGCGGGCGTCTATTTACGCGCCGTCATTTGACAGCGGCGCGTAAATTACGCCTCGTGTGAACAGACAAACGTCTGCCCATTGCTTTCAATGGGCAGATGTTTGTCAGCGATATCGAGGCGCTATTTTTGGACGTAATTCGGGGCAAAAACGCCCGAATTACGTCCGTAATTAGTGAGTGTGAACATACCCTGTGTTCACACGCACTAATTACGGATGTAATTCGGGATTTTTTGCCCCGAATTACGCCCGAAAATAGCGCCTCGATATCGCTGACAAACATCTGCCCATTGAAAGCAATGGGCAGACGTTTGTCTGTTCACACGAGGCGTAATTTACGCGCCGCTGTCAAATGACGGCGCGTAAATAGACGCCCGCGTCAAAGAAGTGACCTGTCACTTCTTTGGCCGTAATTGGAGCCGTTATTCATTGACTCCAATGAATAGCAGCTCCAATTACGTCCGTAATGGACGCCGCGTTCAAGCGCCTGCACATGCCGTTACGGCTGAAATTACGGGGATGTTTTCAGACGGAAACATCCCCGTAATTTCAGCCGTTACGGACGCTGTCGTGTGAACATACCCTAAATTTTATAGCAGCACGGCCCGTAAAATAGAAAAATAGAACATGTTCTATTTTTTTAACGGCACTGGCACCTTCCCGTGAGAAAACGGGAAGGTACCCATGGGTAACAGAAGTCTATGAGCCCGTTATTGCGGGTCGTAATTACGACCCACAATAACGGGTGTTTTTACGGTCGTGTGCATAATGGGAGCACGGCTTGGAAAATCGACCGGCTGCCTGTGGCCGGCCGTGCTCCTCTCCTGAAATACTCTGTGCTGCCTTAAACTCTGTGGACAGGTCAGGATCCTGTTTCTTTTAAATGCTGCTAGGGAACCCGCTCGATCCACTATATAAGGCTGCGCTACAGTGCAGCATTTAAAAGAAACAGGATCCTGACCTGTCCACAGAGTTTAAGGCAGCACAGAGTATTTCAGGAGATGAGCGTGCAGATTCAGTGCTGCTGTGAACTCTGCTCTTACCATTACGTAGCTCTCAGTCTGTTACCTCTCCTCCATTCCTGTCCTCAATAACACCTTCACATGATTGGCAATTCACCACCCCGCACAAGATCCGCACGCTCATCTCCTGAAATACTCTGTGCTGCTGTGAACTCTACTCTTACCATTACGTGGTGACTTGCCAATCATGTGAAGGTGTTCTTGAGGACAGGAGTGGAGGAGAGGTAACAGACTGAGAGCTACGTAATGGTAAGAGCAGAGTTCACAGCAGCACTGAATCTGCACGCTCATCTCCTGAAATACTCTGTGCTGCCTTAAACTCTATGGACAGGTCAGGATCCTGTTTCTTTTAAATGCTGCACTATAGCGCAGCCTTATATAGTGGATCGAGCGGGTTCCCAAGCAGCATTTAAAAGAAACAGTGTGTGTGTTTGGGTATGTGTCTTTGTCTGTTTTTGTTTTTATGTGTGTTTGTGTTTATGTGTGTTTGTGTATATATGGGTGTGTTTGTGTATATGTGTTTGTGTATATATATGGGTGTATGTGTATATGTTTGTGTGTAGATGTTTGTGTGTGTGTGTTTTTGTATATGTGTGTGTTTGTGTATATGTGTGTATATGGGTGTGTTTATGTGTGTGTTTGTGTATATATGGATGTGTTTGTGTATATATATGGGTGTATTTGTATATATGTTTGTGTGTAGATGTTTGTGTGTGTGTGTGTTTATATATGTGTGTGTTTGTGTATACGTGTGTGTTTGTGTATATGTGTGTGTTTGTGTATGGTTGTTTGTGTGTGTGTGTGCGTGTATATATGTGTGTAGGTGAGTAGAAGTATTGTTATTGTTCACATTGATAACTGTTTTTTTATGTTGTTGCAGATTTTGATGTACCGATTGGACTACATCTTCGATTCGTTGGACTACTGCGTAGATCTACGTTTTTTTTAAATTTTAATAAAATGGTTAACGAGGGTTTTGTTGGGGATTTCTTATTTCAATAATAAAGAATTGTCTTTGTGTTTTTTTTTAAACTTTATTAGTGCCTAGATAATGGCAGTTGGCTGATTGACAGCGTCCATTATTAAGGCGGTACTTAGTGTTAGCCGGTGCAGAGGCTAGCACTAACCACCCATTATTACCCCGGTACCCACCACCACCAGGGGTGCCGGGAAGAGCTTGGTACGATCCAGTACCCGACCATCTGTTGTGATGGTCGGGTACTGGGGCGGCCGTAGGCTGGTATTATGAGGCTGGGAAGGGCCAAAAACAGTGGACCTTCCCACCCTTGTAATGCTAGGCTGCTGCTGCTGTGTTGTATCGGGCTGGTTATAAAAATGGGGGGGACCCCACGTCGTTTTTTTTGGGGAATTTAACAAATTTAACAATAGACGTTGGGTCCCCCACATTTTTAATAACCAGCCATATACAAGGCCGCAGCAGTCTGGCATTACATGGGTGGGAAGGGCCACTGGTTTTGTCCATTCCCAGGCTAATAACACTGTGTTGTATGTGGCTGGTTATGATAAATTGGGTGGAACCCCATGTCTTTTTTAAAAAAAAAAATAAATAAATAATAAAAAAAAAATGACGTGGGGTCCCCCCCACTTTTATAACCAGCCAGATACAACACAGCAGCAGCAGCCTAGCATTACAAGGGTGGGAAGGTCCACTGTTTTTGGCCCTTCCCAGCCTCATAATACCAGCCTGCGGCCGCCCCAGAGCCCGACCATCACAACAGATGGTCGGGTACTGGATCGTACCTGGCTCTTCCCGGCACCCCTGGTGGTGGTGGGTACCGGGGTAATAATGGTGGTTAGTGTTAGCCTCTGCACCGGCTAACACTAAGCCTCGCCTTAGTAATGGATGTTGTCACTCAGACAGCGGCCATTACTAAAGTGGTAGTAATAAAATTTGAAAAGACAAAGATATAGATAAAATATTTTATTGAAATAAAGCACCCCCAACACAACCCTCATTAACCATTTTATTGTAGAAAAAAAAAACGTCATCGAAGTAGTCCTCGAAACCGACGTAGTCCAAACACCAAACCTGTAAAAAAAATAAAAATGAAATAAAACATGTCGTAGGCTTAGATTCAGTTTAATGTGTGATACTGACTGTTATACCATGTATAGAAGCCTGCCACGAAGTTGACTTAGATACAGGGCGCCAGCAGACAGTATCATACATGGCCATACAGACATGTATACAAACAAACATACATACATGCAAACTATCATACATACATGCATACACACACACATGAAACCATACATACAAACATGCAAAGATACATACATATATACAAGCATGCACAAATATACATGCAAACATAAATACATGCAAACATAATTACATACATGCACATATATATAAACATACATGCAAAAATAAAAACATGCAAACATACATGACAACATACATACATACATACATACATGCAAACATACATACATACAAACATGTATACATACATGACAACATACATACATACATGCAAATATACATTCATGCAAACATACATAAATGCAAACATGCACATATATACATACATGACAACATACATACATGACGACATACATACATACATACATACATACATACATATATACATACATACATAAAATGCAAACATACATACATTCATGCAAACATACATGCAAATATACACATACATGCCAACATACATACATACATACATGCAAACATACACACATGCAAATATACATACAAACATACATGCACATATATACATACATACATGCATACATACATACATGACAACATACATACATGCAAACATACATTCATGCAAACATACATTCATGCAAACATACATTCATGCAAACATACATACATGCAAACACACATGCACATATATACATACATGCAAACATACATGCACATATATACATACATACATGACAACATACATACATGCCCAAAAAAATAATAATACGTTCATACTTACTTTCCTCCTGTCCGGGCTCCAGCGATGACGTTTCATCCATGTCGCCGCTGCAGCCTGTGATTGGCTGCAGAGGCGGTCACGTGGGATGAAGCGTCATCCTGACGTGCGTGACCGCCACTACAGCCTGTGATTGGCTGCAGCGGCGAAAGGGATGAAACGTCATCGCTGGAGGCCGGACAGGAGGAAAGTAAGTACGAACGTATAATTTTTATTTTTTTATTACATTTAAATTGTATTTTCCGCGCGCCGAGCATGTACTGTCAAGGTTGCTGAAAGAGTTAGTGCAGCCCATTAACTCTATCAGCACCCGAGACAGTAGCATGCTCGGCGCACGTAAGTGACAGGTTCGGTCCGAACTAGTTCGGTCCGAATCGAACTTTTTTGTGAAATTCGGCGAACTAGCCGAACCGAACTTTTGAAAAGTTCGCTCATCTCTAATCTTTACTAATGAAGTGCTGGAGGATTTATTTCTTGGATATTTGTATGGTCTTTTTGGATCGAGACGACTTTCCGGCACACGTTTATATTAGGAATTCTTGCCTGGAATTGAGTGCTGCTGTCTTGTATGTATGTATGTATATATATATATATATATATATATATATATATAGATGAATTTCTGTTGTCTGTTGCATGTCTGTTGCATGTTCTTTATGCACGGCCAAACGACTGGACCAATCTGCACCCAATTTGGTACATAAGTAAATCACGCGCTTCCAAAGGTTTAGACTTTCTATGACCTACCATTGACCTACCTTTCTCGACATATTCACAAAAGTAAACTGGCTTCCACATCAAGTGCCTTCTTCCATATCACATGACCCGTATTAGCCAATGAAAGCTCACACGTCCTTCCTTCTTAGCCCCACTGACATACACACAGTTGTAGACCAGGTTTCCATAATAACCAAACCATTTTTCTTTACTTGACGTGTTACTCGCTGTAAACAAACTGCACCTATACTGGATTTCAGCATTCTCATTAAATGAAATCCTTTCAGACCAGTCATTCCTCCAAAAAGGAACCTACACTTGGACTTTATTAGATACGTTGGTTTCATATCCATAGGAAATGACGTTTTTAACCACACACACAAACAACAAACAAATGGACCATTGTAAAGCCGGGTAACTCTTCCATTCTATATTATAAAAGTGAATGTCTGTTGGTCGTCCTCTATAGGCATCCAAACGTCTGAACCAATTGACCCCAAATTTGACACATAGGTACATCCGGTGTCCGGGAAGGTTTTCGTAAATGTCCCAACCTTGCCGTTGTTCCCTGTTATCATCAAGGACTTTCCTCCATATCACATCAGATTACCCATATTAGTTAACAGAAGCTGTAGTTTTACACCCCGTTTCCATAACAATCCAGCCATCTTTCTTTATTCACCATGAATGGACTGTTTGTATACTACACTGTACTTATACTGGATTTCAGCACTCTGATAAATTGAACCCCTTTCCAAAAAGGAACCCTGCACTTGGACAACAGACTCCTGCAGCAAAGCACATGGCTGCTGACCGATATGCTGAAACCTCTCAATAGAGCTAATCCAGTCTCCAGGATGACCACATACGTCAGAGCAGATTGCGAGCTGCTGAAACTCCCCAGCAGACTGAGGCATATCAATAGGAAACAAAGTTTTTAACCACACACAAACAACAAACAAATAGACCCGTGCAAAGCTGGGTAAATCTGCTAGTATTCTATATATATAACATTTAATTTCTGTTGTCTGTTGTATGTTCTTTATGCAAATGACCGGACCAACCTGCACCAAATTTAGCACATAAGTAAATCATGCGCTTCCGAACGTTTTAGAAAGGATTTCAGCTCCCTAGGACCTACCGTTTTTGACATATACACACAAAAGCAAATAGGACACCACCGGCTTCCACATTAAGGATCTTCCTCCAAATTACATGACCCGTATTAGCCAATAGAGAAGCTTGCATGCCATTCATTCTTAGCCTCACTCACATGCACACAGTTTTAGACCAGGCTTTCATAACAACCAAGCCATTTTTCTTTACTCAGCGTGTTACTTGCTGTAAATGAACTGTATTTATACTGGATTTGAGTATTCTCATAAATTGAAACCCTTTCATACCAGTTATGCCTCCAAAAAGGAACCCTGCACTTAGACGAAAGACTCCTGTCGTAAAGTGCATGGCTGCTGCCCAAGCTGCTGAAATCTCTCAACAGAAACAAGCCTGTGGATTTCAGCATTCTCATTAATTGAAACTCTTTCAGACCAGTCATGCCTCCAAAAAGGAACACTGCACTTGGACTTTCTTGGATATGTTGGCTTCATATCAGTAGAAAGTGACGTTTTTAACCACACACACAAACAACAAACAAATGGACCAGTGTGAAGCCGGGTAACTCTGCTATTCTATATTATAAAAGTGAATATCTGTTTGTCTGTCCTCTGTAGGCATCCAAATGACTGAACCATATGACCCCAAATTTGTCACATAGGTTCATCGGGTGTTCAGGAAGGTTTTCGTAAAGGTTCTGACCTTGCTGCTGTTTTTGGTTATCAGCCATTATCACATGATCCTGATCCAATACTGTAAAAGCGAATACAGACATTTGCTTTCATAGTAAATATGTTTTTATCTGGCAGTAGCAGGTAGTTCACTTTACAAAGTAATCCTAGATGGGAAGGTACAGGAGAGCGGTTACCCATAGCAACCAATCAGATTACTGATGGCCAGGAGGAAAGCTGCATTACTAGCTACAGGGACTCCTATTGCCCAACTGCAAGCTGATTAAATGCGTCATACTGCTGCTCGAGCTGCTGAAACTCCTCAGCAAACTCAGACTTTCTCAGCAACAGATCAGACAAGTGGCTCTCAGAAGCGCAGAGACTCCTGCCCGAACCTAGGCCAGAAAGCAAGCTAATAGAGCACATCATGATGTTCAACGTGCTAATGAGTGGGCTTTCAAGCATGATGCTGTTTTCAATTTTGATCCAACCATAGTCTATGGCCAACTGGTGATAAAACTGCCAATGTTGTTAATCAAAATGCTCTGTCACAATCTTATGACTCCATTTCCTATCAGTTTAGCTGTTAGGTATTTAGGAAGTAAAATATAAATAGAATAGAAATAAACAGCGTGTAACTGCCGGGGCATATAGGGCTACCAGCGATTTCCCCGTAAACCAAGAAAATATGAGGGCATGGATTTGCCACCAGGGCACCCTTGGAACAAATCCAATGAACACACAAAGACACAGGCCGACACGTTATACCCGGGCAGCGCTTGGTACTTTTTCTATTTTAAATATATATATTTGTGTGGAAAGCATAGTTTAGCTAATGTATATAATGCAACAGTTGTTCAATTATTAGTCCATTGATCTTCATAAAAACAAAAATAATGACGAAAGGCTGCAACCTACAGTATGCAAAAATTACATGTTTAATATGAGGTTATTTACAGGTATATTTAAGGCATAAAACAGTTCTAAGAAATGTTTAGCGAAAAGCATGATATTACATGAGGTTTTTTTATACGCTTTATTCACACTATTATTTGCTATTTTTGCTTTTTTGTGGTCAGCAACCATGGGCGTTACAGTATCCCCCCTCTTACGCCCCTAATGAGGGTAGGAGCATTGAGATTCTCCTCTGGCTCCCAGGACATCTCTTCTGGACCAAACCCCAATCTCCTAAATAAAGGTTCTTCCTCTTACTTTTTTGTGTCCAGGATCTCCTTAACCTCAAAGTTGTCTGAAGGACAGCTGGAGGCAACCGCAGGGTTAGGAGGCTTGGTATAGCGGTTCAGAACCACAGGCTTCAGGAGGGAGACATGGAAGGAGTTCTTGAGGGTAGGAGGCAGCCGAAGCTTGTAGGCGACAGGGTTGATCTGCTGTAGGATTTTGAAGGGTCCGAGGAACCTGGGAGCTAATTTGTACGATGGCATCCTTAGTCAGATATTCCTAGAGGACAGCCAGACCTTCGTGCCGGGGAGAAATTGAGCAGGTTCTCTTCTCCTTGTGTCAGCCTTCCGTTTCATGCGGTCGACTGCCAGTAGGATGGAGGATCGAGTCTGCTGCCAGATCTGCAGGAAGTTTCTAAAAGCAAGAGTCAGCTGCTTGTACCTCGGACGTATCGGGCACGGAGAGAGGAATTTGTGGGTATTGGCCGTAGACAATGAAGAACGGTGTATTCCTTGTCGATTCGCTGGTGTGATTATTATATGAGAACTCAGCCCACGGAAGCAGCTGCACCCAGTCATCATGCTGCTTGGAGATGAAGTGGCGTAGGTAGTTCTCCAAGATCTCATTGATCCTCTCCACCCACCTGACCATTGGACTGAGGATGGTAGGCTGAGGAAAAGTCCAACTTCACACCGAGGAGTCCGCAGAGGGCTCTCCAAAACTTCAAGGTGAACTGAACCCCCCGATCAGACACAATATGCCACAGCAAGCCGTGCAGGTAGAAGATGTGTTGGATGAAAAATTTGGCCAGTTGAGGAGCAAACGGAAGATCGGCAGAGGAACAAAGTCGGCCATCGTTGAAAATTAATCCACCACCACCCAGACAGTACTGCATCCCGCAGAGGGAGGCAGGTCCGTAACAAAGTCCATAGCTATATGCTGCCAGGGAGCATTAGGAACAGGCAATGGCTGGAGCAGACCAGCAGGTCCGGAGTGCGCAACCTTTTTAGCTGCACACAATGAACAGGAAGAAACAAAGTCCATAATGTCTTTGGGCAGCGTAGGCCACCAAAAATTATGGGCAATCAGGTCTCGGGTTTTACGGGTCCCCGAGTGACCTGCCAGTCTAGAGGAATGTCCCCAGCGGAGGATTCTCCTTCTGTAAGCCAGGCGCACAAAGGTCCTCCCTGGAGGAATGTCCCCAACTTGCAGGGAGTTGACAGAGACAATGCAAGATGGGTGAATAATATTCTATGGAATTTCCATGGTGTCCTCTGTCTCGAAAGATCTGGACAAGGCATCGGCCCTCAAATTCTTGTCAGCCGGGCGATAATGGAGATCAAACTGGAACCTGGTAAAGAACAGTGACCACCTGGCCTGACGAGGATTCAGCCGTTGGGCTGTCTGGAGATAGGTGAGATTCTTGTGGTCCGTAAAAATTAGGATGGGATGAGCTGTGCCCTCTACTAGATGTCTGCACTCCTCCAGAGCCAATTTGATGGCCAGTAACTCCCGATCCCCAATCAAGGAGTTGCATTCTGCGGAAGAGAAGAGCTTAGAGAAATATCCACATACCATTGACTTGCCCTTGCAACCTCTCTGGAAGAGGAGTGCACCAGCACCGACAGATGATGCATTCACCTCCAATGAGAACGGTAGAGAAACATCTGGATGATGGAGGATAGAGGCTGACGTGAAGGCACTCTTCAGGCTATGGAATGCGGACTCTGCTTCAGGAATCCACACCTTGGCGTTCATGCCCTTCTTGGTGAGGTTAGAGATAGGAGAAATCAGTGAGAAGTTTGAGATGAACTGCCTGTGAAAATTGGCGAATGCAGAAAGCGCTGTATGGCCCTCAAGCCTTGAGGGTGTGGCCATTCCAGAATGGACTTTACATTTTCAGGATCCATCTCGAGACCTCGATTCGAGACTATGTAGCCCAGGAAGGGTAGAGGATCTTTCTCAAACACGCACTTCTCCAACTTGGCGTACAGACAATTCTCCCTTAACCGCAGCAAAACTTGACGAACAGGTCTCTGATGAGTCATAAGATCTGGAGAAAAAATCAAGATGTCATCAAGATAGACTACTACACAAACATAGAGGAGGTCATGGAAGATGTGATTAATGAACTCCTGGAAGACCGCGAGGGCATTACTAGATATTCATAGTGTCCGTCACGGGTGTTAAATGCAGTCTTCTATTAGTCACCCTGGCAAATCCGGATTAAGTAGTAAGCCCCACGCAGCTATAATTTATAAAAAATCTTGGCACCATGTCTACAATCAAACAGTTCTGAGATTAATGGCAACAGATACTTATTTTTCACCGTGATCTGGTTGAGACCCCGGTAGTCGATACAAGGACGCAGGGAACCATCCTTTTTCTTGACAAGAAGAACCCGGCTCCTGCCAAGGAGGAAGACTTCCGTATGAAGCCCCTCTCCAAGTTCTCTTTAACATAGGGGGACATGGACAGAGTCTCTGGCAAGGAGAGAGGATATACCCTACCACGGGGAAGGCATGCACCAGGAATCATCTCGATAGAACAGTCATACGCCCGGTGTGGGGGCAGCATCTCCACCTCCCTCTTGCTAAAGATGCAGACCGAAAATGCAGCATAATGACCAGGTAATCCTGCCAATGACTGAGACAGAGGAGGCTGAGCCGAACTAATCTGTACCAGGCAATGGTTGTGACACTCGGGGCCCCACTGGAGAAGCTCTCCAGTTTTCCAGTCCGGGACAAGGGCATGTAGTCGGAGCCAAGGCAGGCCCTGCAGCACGGGGTTAGCAGCTTTGGACAAAACAAAGAACGAGAGGAGCTCGGAGTGGAGAGCTTCTACTTGGAGCCTCAGCGGCTTGGTCACAGCAATAACTGGGTCTGGCAGAGGTAGTCCATTCACAGAAGTAACCAACAATGGCCCCACCAGAGGGGAAGTGGGCAATTGGAGATGATCCACCAGGTCCCTACGAATGAAATTAGCAGCGGATCCAGAGTCCAGATACGCAGAAACCCGATGTGTTTTCTCGCTGGACCCTATGGTCACGGGGTTGGATAATTTAGACGGAAGTCCTTCTTTACCCAAGGTTGTCTCTCTTACCAACCCTAGGCTTTGGGTCTTTTGGGGACACAGACGCACAAGATGGCCTCCGAGGCCGAAATATAGACAGAGTCCCGAAGTGCATCTGCGTTGTTTCTCCTAGGTAGATAGCTTACACTGGTCCATCCTCAGACTCTTTAGGAGGGTCGGCATCAGAAGACAGCAGGGGTCGCTGCAAGGTAGAGACCGGACTAGGGAGGCCTACCTCCCGACGAGCTTCTTGGAGCCGTTCTCGGATCCTTATATCAATCCGGGTGGCCAGAAGGATGAGGTTATCCAGGGTCGACGGTAGATCTCGAGCGGCAAGTTCGTCCTTAATCTTAGGAGACAGTCCCTGTCAGAATGTAGCCACTATGGCCTCATTGTTCCACATCAGTTCTCACGCCGGGGTGCGGAAGTGGATGACGTACTCGCCCACCGAGGTGTCTCCTTGGCATAGGTTCAGCAAGGAAGCCGCTGCAGATGAGACTCGCCCAGGCTCCTCAAACACCGTGCAAAATGTCCAGAGGAACCCCTGGAAGTCACTGGTCTCTGGTCCTTGTCTCTCCCAGATAGGATTCTCCCATGCAAGGGCCTTGCCAGTGAGGAGAGAGATGATGAAAGCGACCCTTGCACCATCAGATGAAAATGCCCTTGCATACAGGCTAAAGTGGATCTGGCACTGGGTCAAAAATCCACGACAGGTCCCTGCATCTCCATCATAGCGGTGAGGAAGTGGAAAAGAAAAACGGGGATCAACACTGCCAGGAGGTGTAGTTTGAGGAACAGCAGTTAGCGCCTCCTGCCGATGTGTGATAATGTTCAAGGCCTGGAGGAGTTGGTCCTGTCGAGACCGGAGGTCTAGCAAATACATCCGCATCTCTTGCGACGTTATCTTGGTCTTGGATCGACCAGCGGGGTCCATGACCTGAGCATACTGTCACGTTGGGTTCATGGACACACTGGGCCGTACCGCCTTGACGGTATGGCAGCTGGCTAACAGGGTGTGGGTCACAGTCTATATTAGTATAGTGTACCTGGGGCAGCTCAGACAGTAGTAAGGCAGGCTCGGCTGGGACTAGGCAGCAGGTAGACGTCAGGTGTGGAGTAGCAGGACAGGTGTGGAATACAGCATAGCACGACTACAGCTCAGCACGGCACTTGACAAGGATAGCACAGGATACAGGATACAGGGAACACTGGGAACTGGAAAACACTAGGAGACCATTTGCATAGACAAACTTTGGATACGACAAACAATGCTCAGGCATTGCAGGGAGGGGCACAGCCCTTCTTATAGCCCAGGGTGGCTATATATCCCACCTGCATGCGCTTTGGTTTCTTAAGTCTGGACTGAGCTCCCGAGCGCACCCTGGTGGTCACTGTGGAACAGGACAGCCGTATGTGCAGACATCTCTGGAGAGAAGGGCATCGACTGGATGGAAGGAGTTCATGGTCAGTGACCACGGACGTTACACTTGGTCCCCACATCTATCAGACATTTATGGCATATCCTGGGGATATAAGGTATAGAGGATATAATCCAAGTAATGACGGTGCTCGAGTAGGACTCCACTCCGTAACAATATTAATGTAAGATTGGGCACTCAGGTTTGTTGAAAAAACTTGCATTTTTATTTTGCAATCCACAATATTATGAACGTTTTCGGTCTAGCAAGACCATCATCAGATAATTCTGATTTCCTGGGTAATTATAGAGTATGAGAGAATAATTTCTAAGTAATATATGCCTTGTGATAACACGCTTGCATACATTGCGTTGATACTGAGTCTTACATTAATATCCTGGGGATATTCAATAAATGCCTGAGATGGGAAAACCCCTTTGTAGTGTTACTTTACATATTATATCCAGCGTGATCTTACATGGGACATAGATGCAGGTAGCAGCTGTTAGTACGGTTGCTGAGACAACCATGCAAAACCTGAGGACTCCAGAGCACGAGTCCTATTCTAAGTAGTATGCCCTGTGCACAACATGGCTCTGGCAGCCTTGTAAACGGTATCACCAAGACTGCGTTCTTCTGTTCCTTAATTTTTGCGGACAAATTTAAAACAACTGCTTCCATTAACATCTTCATTGATCTGTTTGCTTTTTAGCCTCCAGCTCATAAGGTTTCTTTTATTTTTGGTGTTCAAAATAGTATTCTACCCTACCATTCTATTGCGCTATTCTACATGTCCATGAAACCCATTAGGAAATACTATTATTCAAACTCAAATAAACTAAAAAACAACATGTTGAAAGATTGAAATAAGTGTGAGCATAGCATAGGCCTCATACACACGGCCGTGCCCGAAATAACGGCTCGCAAAAGCGGGCAAGGACGGCAAATTATGGGAGCACGGCCCGTAACATACGAAAAGTAGGACATGCACCATAATTCGTGGCACGGTTCTATGGCACGAAACCTATCCATAGCGATACGGAAAGGTGTCCATGGCCAATAGAACTGAACGGGTCTTTAATTGCGGACCGTGTTGCGGTCCCCAATTACGGAGATTTTTTTATGGTCGTGTGCATGGGGCCTTATTCTGTATTTTTTTTTCTCCACTGAAAGCACAGAAATACCACACCTAAAAATTGCTGTTATTTTCAAAATAACTGCATGACGCTGTGAGTCAGAAGTACATTATATTTTCCCACTCACTTACAGGCAACACCTGGCCTTTGGTTAAAACGAAACATTTTAAAGGATGAAAATAACACACGAATGCAGGAAAAAACTTTCATCCTTTGACCTATTTCCATGAAGAAAATTTTTTAATACACTAAAAATATATACACTTTTTATAAACCTAAATAATTGTAATTCTTCAGAAAATTTTTGAAGTTTAATTTCCTATATATATATATATATATATATATATATATATATATATATATATATATATACAGGGTGGGCCATTTATATGGATACACCTAAATAAAATGGGAATGGTTGGTGATATTAACTTCCTGTTTGTGGCACATTAGTATATGGGAGGGGGGAAACTTTTCAAGCTGGGTGTTGACAATGCAACCCTCTTCTCCCACTCTTCACACACTGATAGCAACACTGCAGAAGAAATGCTAGCACAGGCTTCCAGTATCCGTAGTTTCAGTTGCTGCACATCTCGTATCTTCACAGCATAGACAATTGCCTTCAGATGACCCCAAAGATAAAAGTCTAAGGGGGTCAGATCGGGAGGCATTTCTTCTGCGGTGTTGCTATCAGTGTGTGAAGAGTGGGAGAAGAGGGTTGCATTGATAATCCAACACAATGGGCAGCACTTTGAACACATTTTATAAGTGGTCAGAAGCTTGTAAATAACTCATGAAAGAATAAAGTAACGTTAAAACCAAGCACACCATTGTTTTTCTTGTGAAATTCTCGATAAGTTTGATGTGTCACATGACCCTCTTCCCATTGAAAAAACTAAAGTTGGATACAAAATGGCCGACTTCAAAATGGCCGCCATGGTCAACACCCAGCTTGAAAAGTTTCCCCCCTCCCATATACTAATGTGCCACAAACAGGAAGTTAATATCACCAACCATTCCCATTTTATTTAGGTGTATCCATATAAATGGCCCACCCTGTATATATATATATATACATATACACATACACACATATGGACAAAAGTCTTGGGACACCTACACGTTACACCTACTAGAGCTATTATGACCTCCCATTCTAAATCTATAGGCATTAATATGAAGTTGGTCCTTACTTTGCAACTAAAACAGCTTCCACTCTTTTGGGAAGGCACCCTACAAGATTTTAGAGCATATCTGTGGGAGTTTTTGCCAATTCATCCAGAAGAGCATTTGTGAGAGTCCAAACTCATCACTTACATCACTCCATCCGACGCTTAATATTGTGCTAGCTGATGTAAGGCTTGCATGCAACTGATCAACAATGGAAACCCATGATAAAGCTGCAGGCACATGCGGAAAATAATGCCAGAGGAGGTATGGAATTTAGCACTCGATGACTCTGCTCTAACTTTACATTGTCTTCTATTTCGTGGTTGAGTTGCTGTGCTTCCTAAAGGTTTACCCTTTGAAATAATACTGTCACGAAGGGTCTGTGGACCCACTGGGCCGTATCGCCTTGGCGGTAGGGCAGCTGGCCAACAAGGCGTAGGTCACAGTCTATGGTATATAGGGTACCTGTGGCAGCCCGGACAGTAGCTTGGCAGGAACTAGGCAGCAGGTGGACGACAGGCGTGGGTAGACAGTACGGCACGACAATAGCAAGCACGGCACTAGATCGGGATATAGGAACAGGAGCAGGAGCTGGGAGCAGGAAACACTAGGGGACCAATTTGCATAGACAGACTAAGGAAACACAACAGTGCTCAGGCATCGAACTAGGGGGCTGGACCCCTCTTATAGTCCAGGGTACTCACGGGTCAAAGGTCGTCCATGATGTCCGGTGCGCGCTCTGCCCCTTTAAGAACGGGGATGAGCGTGCGCGCGCACCCTACGGGATCCGGCAGAGGTGAATGGATGCAAGCGCTGGCGTCTCCTGAGGAGGAGGCTGGGGCCAGCGCTTGCCGACTCGTGGCTGCGGCTGTCAGCGGGAGGCTGGAGCTGACAGCCCGCAGCCACGGACATTACAAATACCACTCACAGTTGTAAACCTAGGAGGGAAGAAATTTCAGACACTGACTTGTTGATATGGTGGCATCTTATTACAGTACCATGCACAAATTCAGTCAGCTTTTTATTACAACCCATTATTTCACAAATGCTTGTAAAGGCGACTGCATGGCTAGGTGCTTGATTTTACCCACCTGTGGCAATGGGACTGAATAAGACACCTTAATTCAATGATTAAGAGGTTTGTCCCAATACTTTAATCTATAACGTAGTATATACAGTATATTATATTTTTTTCAAATTTTGAATATATATGCTTTTCTAATAACTTATTTACCTCCTTGTTATTTAGCTATGTGTTTATGTATTTTGTTTATTATTTTTTTAAATTAAATTTAAACTTTTGCTAATGTTTTGCTGTTCCTAACATTTTCAAAGATTGTTTTCAACTAGCCATCTCATTATCCTCATTATACTTAGGTATACTTCATATACCTATTATCTTTTCAATGTATACATGTCCTTTTACACTATTTAATCATTTTTTGTGTTTTAAACTGTTGTGAATAATAATACTTCTACTCTAACTGTATGTAGCAGGTACATCCCAGAAAGTTATGTTCATATCTAGATAGCATAGTAGGGTTTGCCGTTGCCTTGGAGCACTGGGTCCAAGTCTATAAAAATATTAAGTTTGTGTGGGTTTTCACCGGGTATCCTTGGTTCCAAACACTCCAACAACATGCTTAAATTAATTAGTTTCCTATGAAATTTACACTAGGGTGAATCAACATATAAGTAAGATTTCATGCACATTATTATACGTGGGATCCATATCACACAGATCCCAGATTCTGTGGGGTTTACTATATGTACGTGTACCTCCCATTTTCATGGAGAATCCATGAAAAATACATGCTCCAATACATGCCACATTATGGAGGTTTTCTTCCCTAAAATCATCACTTCCAGGAGAGAGCATAGTACCACTCAATATTACTGTACGAACCCGTTTTGCAGTCCATGTATTTCGATATGTCACCATGTGCATGAGGCCTTAGAGAAATGATGTTGTGAAGCCATTGGGGACAGGGACAAATGTGAAAGCATTCTGTTCAGAGCTCTGTAGAATATATTTGACTTCAACACAATAATAATAATAATAATAATAATAATAATAATAATAATAATAAATTACTGGATCATAAACAACTTATTTCCTGTGGATTTCAAATACATTTATAAACAGCTGTCTTAGGCCTCATTTACACGAGCGTTTTGTGTGCGCAAAAGGCACTTGACAGCTCCGTGTGTCATCCGTGTATGATGCGCGGCTGCGTGATTTTCGCGCAGCTGCCATCATAGAGATGAGGCTAGTCGACGTCAGCCACTGTCCATGGTGCTGAAAGAATTAACTGATCGGCAGTAACTCTTTCAGCACCCTCGACAGTGCATTCCGATCACCATATCGAGTAACCTGTTTAAAAAAAAAGAGGTTCGTACTTACCGAGAACTTCCCGGCCGTTGCCTTGGTGACGCGTCCTTGGTGACGCGTCCTTGGTGACGCGCCTCTCTTGACATCTGGCCCCACCACCCTGGATGACGCGGCAGTCCATGTGACCGCTGCAGCCTGTGCTTGGCTTGTGATTGGCTGCAGCTGTCACTTGGACTGAATTGTCATCCCGGGAGGTCAGACTGGAGGAAGAAGCTGGGAGTTATCGGTAAGTCAGAACTTTTTTTTTTTTACATGTTCACGTATATTGGAATCGGAAGTCACTGTCCAGGGTGCTGAACAAGTTTAACTCTTTCAGCACCCTGCACAGAGACTGTCTCGTGCCGGGTTCGGTCAAAACGAGTTCGGCCGAACCTGGTAAAGTTCGGTTCGCTCATGTCTAAGACACTCCGTTCGGATGTTTGTAAACAGAAAAGCACGTGGTGCTTTTCTGTTTACATTCAGTTTGACAGCTCTTGCGCGAATCACGCAGTTCGCACGGAAGTGCTTCCGTGCGACCTTCGTGGTTTTCACGCACCTATTGACTTCAATGTGTGCATGATGCGCGAAAAACGCACGATTATAGAACATGTCGTGAGTTTTTTTCAGCGCACTCATGCTGAGCAAAACTCACGGACTGTCTGCATGCCCCCATAGAGTAATATAGGTGCGTACGACACGCGTGAAAAGCACGCGCGTCGCACGCGCGTATATTACGCTCGTGTAAATGAGGCCTTAGACTGGGTTCACACAGAGTTTTTCGCAAGTGGAAATTCTGCCTCAAATTTGTAAGTTAGAGGCAGATTTTTCTCTCCCTGCACGCCGATTTTAGCGGCGTTCTTCGCAGCGTTTTTCGCCCGCGGCCATTAAGCGCCGTGGGCATAAAACACCACAAAATACGCTTTCTCTGCCTCCCATTGATGTCAATGGGAGGTCAGAGGCGTAATCGCGCTAAGATAGGTCATGTCCCTTCTTTCTCCCGCGAGCCGGTTTTACCGCTCGCTGGAGAAAACCACCCCCGCCTCCCATTGAAATCAATGGGAGGCATTTTCGGGCCGTTTTTGTTGAGTTTTGCGGCGTGGTTTCCGCGTCAAAAAACTAGTCAAAAAACTCTGTGTGAACATACCCTACTCTGGCAAACTGTATTCATCACATAGATTAGGTGCTAGATTACATATTTAACATATTTTACTCTACCTATAGTTCTTTGTAAAGGAAGGGTGACAAGAAAAGATGGATCATATGCAGTGGATTTAATCATGAGCCTCAACTCCATTTCACGCCATAATAAGAATGTATAATTATTCATCCTACAACAATATCAGAAAGTCGTGTCTAATGTTAACAAGCAGATTAATGAGAGGAATTAATAAAGATCTTTCTGGCCAAATGTTATTGCACACAGCATGCTGGGATGAATAACTTACTTGGGAGAATAAGCGTGTAAACTGTGTTAGAACAAGTCGTCGCAAAGCACTGGTTTCTTTTTCTGGAATGAGTAAAATTTTCTCTAATTATCTTTATAATTGCCAAGAGGTCACAGAATTGAATATTATTGATGTGACTCAATTAAGGGAAAACCAGCTTTGAAATAGATTAAAATATTCTCGTTAATTCCTTACTGCATTGGAATCTGTTCCAGTGCTGATTGTGCAAAATGTACAGTTATTTTTAATAAGTGTGAGAATTACAATCAATCTTATCAACATAGTCATAGCTATAATACACTACTTGATTTATTTAGTATCGAGTATGAGCACCATTCACAGAAATACACGCACTTACACACCTTGGCATGCTATCAGAGGTTATTAATGGTTGTCTGAGGAATATTATGCCATGCTGAATGCACTTGGGCACACACAGATTGGCTGCTGGCCTCTCCCTATGCAATTGCCAACTAATGGCGTCCCAGATGTGCTCGGCCTGGTAGCACGTTTAGGCCTCGCAGGTTGCTCACAGTAGCACAAGCAACATGCAGCTTGGCGTTGTCCTGTTGAAAGAGATCTTCTGGGACACTTTGGAAAAATGGCCGTACCACTGGTTCCACGACCAAATCAATGTAACGCCAAGCTGTTAGTGTACCTGAAATGAATACTTGACGCGTCAGGCTAACATACATTATGCCAACCCACACCATAAACCCGGGAGTAGGACCGGCGTGATATTCTCTTGTGAAGGACTCTTCATGGCATTGCCCATGTGGTCTCCAGACCAATCTCTGGCTATCATTGCATCCGAGACAAAAGCGGGACTCATCACTGTAGAGGATAGACCTCCATTCCAGGCTCTGTTATCGTCTTGCTGTGCACCCTCATAGCCTTTGAGAGCGGTGGCATGTGACAATGGGACACCTGTAGCTGGATGTCTGGCTCGTAGTCCAATGTTTTGCAAACAAATTCTGATGGTTGATGTGGACACTGGTTGCTGTCCTAGGCTTGGGATGTGACGTTCAATTTCACTTGCAGTACAGAATGGATCAATGCGTGCCATTCTTCCAATCAGACGATCCGCCTGTGCAGAGGTTTGCCTCCGTGTAACTCTTGCCTTCATTCCTGTTGATTGTTGTTCTCCTAAACTCCGGGTCATGCAACGTTGAACAGTGCTGACATCTTGGCCTAGGCGTGTAGAAATCCGCCGGAGTAATAAACCGAGGTCTCTTCGTTCAAGGATTCTGTCCCTCTCAGTTTGCTACAAGTGATGATAACTGGCAAACAGGAGGCATCACACAATCATCCCACACCACTTGATCCAAATTTTGAGATTTCATGTGGCTAAGAAATTCAATCTGACATTTATTTCCCTCCCACGTGCCACAAATTGGAGCTAGGTGCTTGAAAATGTGGCAATTTGCAGATATTAGCGACACTTGCTACTTCCTCAATTTGAAAACTTTACCGCCTACCCTTCTTGTTGTTGCAATTTCAAAATTGAGGAGTGTATATATATGTATAATACGAAAATAATTAAAACAGTCCACATATTTTATAATAATATATATAGCTTTTTTTAATTTCATGATTAGCAGTTCACAGTGGATTTCACTATAGAGGCTTGTCATCAACTACTAAGGCTTGCATCTTCAGGGCGAAACAGTGTTACAATGAATTCACAGTGCATGCAAAGCCAGTGGATTTAGCTACATAAACTGCTTGTCTCTGCAGGCAATACCAAGTAACAAAGTATCAAGATGATGAGCCAATGGGGGGTGTCAAAACCTCAGAAATGCTAAAAATGTTTTAATAATGATAAATTACAAAGTTGCATATTTTTACTGTTAGCATCATCTAAAATAGGGTCTCCGTCTGCATTAAGCTCCCACGATTCTTCTAGGCGCAACTGCAGGCAGCCAGCGTGTTATCTTTTAAATCTATGTCTATGTAGGGGATTTAGAGCTTTGTATCAGAAAATGGAGCTTCATCTGCAATAAAGATATATTTCAAAATTAATCAGCACAGAATTCTGAACCTTAAACCAACAGGATGATAAATAGATGGAGATTCACTAAGACCAGCAAAATCAACAGCAAAGTGGGGAGATTGGTTTACGTAGATCTTCTCACCTCCAATTTTACACAACTTTAATGTGATGAGTCAACTGGCCATCTATTTGCTTGCTAACAACACAATTGGCTCCTTTTGTGCTTATTTTAATTTTATACTGGGTTAAGGAGGAAAATAAAAGACAAAAGTGAGCAACAGTTTTAATTTTTGCATGGACTTTAACCATCAGCGAGGTTTAGTTACCACCGTATTTGGGCAATGGGATATAGTAACCATTTCTCCATCTATACATTTTCTTTCAAATTGTACTACCTGTACAATACACCATATTACTTTTAAATAGAATATAACTATAGGTATCTTAATGGTCAAGCTATAGACCCAATATCAATAATATAATGAGTGATTTATTGCAAAACTAGGGTTTTTAGTAGGTATTTATAATTTTAACTGAACATCCCCTATTAAATTGCATTTATTTAATGACTAGCAAAAACGCTAATGCCAAATGAATATAACAGTATATGCTGCAGATTTTCAGATAGATGTATAGGAACCAAAGTTATTTTAGTGAGATATATAACAATTGGTCTAGGACTCCTGTAAGAGTAATGTCTTTATCAAAGCTGGTGAATAGGAATGATGGCCAGTTTATTATTTATGAGACATTTACTTTTGATTAGTTCTGCATGAGCACTTACCATTAGTGGCATAAAATAATCTCTAAGTGCTTTAATAGCAAAGTCCGAGCATGTTTTCTGGAGCTGTGAAAGGCCACCCATGTATATCTTCAATCTAAGAGTAGGCAACACTGCTAACGAATGAATAAAGCAAGTTTATGTGTCTTGTATACTATGTACTCGTGCACTATTTACTTAAAATTGCTGATATTTACTATGAATGCCTTTATTTTCCATGTTCACCAATGCTGGATATTAAAAAGCTTTTTTAGAAGTTTTTTTTAAATATAGTCCAGCTAGCCCGAAGGTTTCGTTCACATCCGCATCAGGGCTCCGTTGTGGTGTTCCATCGGAGCTTTCCGTTAGAATGGAAACCTGATTGAAACAATTGCGCACATTTTTGAATGGTTTAGTACTGCCTGGCACTACAGGAGTCAGAACTCGACTGTGCAGGTAACTTGGTTAGCCTGTTATGTCCTCTGGGACTTGTGGTTCCACTGAATCCTGGCCCATTATTGCTTTTCTGCTGGTCTTCTGTGACTCATACTGCAGACCAAATGCTATTAGCATAACACTACACCTCTGGTATTGACTCCTTTGCCTTTTGTGTCTGAACAGGTACATATACCGCTGTGAAGTCTATATATAGCATTCTATAGTTAGACTGTTTCTTGAGGAGTATCATCCCTTGGACTTCACACTGTTCCTAAAATTGTCAGTGTTTGCATGAACTGCTCAGAAACTTTGCTCTTTAAATTGTTATACAGTGGAGGAAATAAGTATTTGATCCCTTGCTGATTTTGTAAGTTTGCCCACTGTCAAAGACATGAACAGTCTAGAATTTTTAGGCTAGGTTAATTTTACCAGTGAGAGATAGATTATATATAAAAAAAAAAAAGAAAATCACATTGTCAAAATAATATATATTTATTTGCATTGTGCACAAAGAAATAAGTATTTGATCCCCTACCAACCATTAAGAGTTCAGCCTCCTCCAGACCAGTTACACGCTCCAAATCAACTTGGTGCCTGCATTAAAGACAGCTGTCTTACATGGTCACCTGTATAAAAGACTCCTGTCCACAGACTCAATTAATCAGTCTGACTCTAACCTCTACAACATGCGCAAGACCAAAGAGCTTTCTAAGGATGTCAGGGACAAGATCATAGACCTGCACAAGGCTTGAATGGGCTACAAAACCATAAGTAAGACGCTGGGTGAGAAGGAGACAACTGTTGGTGCAATAGTAAGAAAATGGAAGACATACAAAATGACTGTCAATCGACATCGATCTGGGGCTCCATGCAAAATCTCACCTCGTGGGGTATCCTTGATCCTGAGGAAGGTGAGAGCTCAGCTGAAAACTACACGGGGGGAACTTGTTAATGATCTCAAGGCAGCTGGGACCACAGTCACCAAGAAAACCATTGGTAACACATTACGCCGTAATGGATTAAAATCCTGCAGTGCCCGCAAGGTCCCCCTGCTCAAGAAGGCACATGTACAGGCCCGTCTGAAGTTTGCAAATAAACATCTGGATGATTCTGAGAGTGATTGGGAGAAGGTGCTGTGGTCAGATGAGACTAAAATTGAGCTCTTTGGCATTAACTCAACTCGCCGTTTTTGGAGGAAGAGAAATGCTGCCTATGACCCAAAGAACACCGTACCCACTGTCAAGCATGGAGGTGGAAACATTATGTTTTGGG
Organism: Rhinoderma darwinii; assembly: GCF_050947455.1. NCBI lineage: Eukaryota > Metazoa > Chordata > Amphibia > Anura > Rhinodermatidae > Rhinoderma > Rhinoderma darwinii. The sequence continues at coordinate 103,735,790 of NC_134687.1, read as the reverse complement.
GGTGTTTCTCTGCTAAGGGCACAGGACTACTTCACCGCATCAATGGGAGAATGGATGGAGCCATGTACCGTCAAATCCTGAGTGACAACCTCCTTCCCTCCACCAGGACATTAAAAATGGCTCGTGGCTGGGTCTTCCAGCACGACAATGACCCGAAACATACAGCCAAGGCAACAAAGGAGTGGCTCAAAAAGAAGCACATTAAGGTCATGGAGTGGCCTAGCCAGTCTCCAGACCTTAATCCCATCGAAAACTTATGGAGGGAGCTGAAGATCCGAGTTGCCAAGCGACAGCCTCGAAATCTTAATGATTTACAGATGATCTGCAAAGAGGAGTGGGCCAAAATTCCATCTAACATGTGTGCAAACCTCATCATCAACTACTAAAAATGTCTGACTGCTGTGCGTGCCAACAAGGGTTTTGCCACCAAGTATTAAGTCTTGTTTGCCAAAAGGGATCAAATACTTATTTCTCTGTGCACAATGCAAATAAATATCTATAATTTTGACAATGTGATTTTTTTTATTTTTTTTTATATAATCTATCTCTCACTGGTAAAATTAGCCTAAAAATTCTAGAATGTTCATGTCTTTGACAGTGGGCAAACTTACAAAATCAGCAAGGGATCAAATACTTATTTCCTTCACTGTATATTTAAAATCTTCACTAATTCTTCTAGTAATTTTACCAAAATCCCCTGATGAGTCCCGTGAGGGATGAAACGCGTTGGGATACTGCGTAAATAAATGTAGGGTTTGTGTAGTATAGGGTGAGGGCCCCTAGGGGCCACTTTCCTGTTTAGGCTCAGATAATCAGGTCTGAATATCTGCCCTGTTGTTCTCTCAGTCTTAGGGTGGGATAGGGATGGCTACAATTGTCTTCTCTTTCCACAGACCAACGCTGGCCAAGCGTCTGCGTTTTCTCCATCTAAACGCTTTGAGCACAAACAGACACCGTTGATTCTTGTAAGATCCACCCATTTTTCACTAAACAGTAACTCCATGGTGTGCTGATTTTGGTATATTTCTTATGCATCTGATCTCCTTATTTTATTGTTGGGGAATTTTTTAGGGGCTCTTCCAGTTATCGCACACTGGAGGTCTCCACACACCATTTTTTTTTTCTTGTTTGCCCTGTGAGTTTATACACCTGATTTTAGGGGTAATTATTAAAGGTTATATTTTCAGTAGCTACCTATGCTTTTTTTGCCTGACTGAAACAAATGGAAGCCTATGGTTTCCATTTGTTTCAGTCAGGGTTCCGTTCTGACGGAAAGCTCAGACAGAACGACAGAATGGGGCCCTGATGCAGATGTGAACAAAACCTAACTGAGAAGCACAAACTAAAATGTTTTGTTTGTTGTGGTAATATTACATAATAAGCATATTTTGAAGCCCCTATATGTTAATTTTTTATAATTACTTTGTATGTTTATGGCTTAAATAGGACCAGCGATTAAATACATTTGGATTTGTATTCTTATCATAAAAGTTAATGGAGTCTATAAATTCAGATCCATAGACAACTTCTCCTTGAGGAGAATATAGACTAGTCTTCCAGTTTTAGACTCTTTTAACCTCTTCCCGCATTTTCATGTACATGCACGTGCATGTACTGGGGTGGCAGTAAAACAAGCAAATAGATGGCCAGTTGACTCATCACATTAAAGTTGTATAAAATTGGAGGTCAGGAGATCTATGCAAACCAATCTCCCCACTTTGCTGTTGATTTTGCTGGTCTTAGTGAATCTCCATCTATTTATCCTCCTGTCGGTTTAAGGTTCAGAATTCTGTGCTGATTCATTTTTTAATAATTATTTTTCTCTGATGACTTCATTTGTCTTATGGTACAGCAGACAAATATTTATGCAGCACATTTTGTTGCCCGCAATTCCAAGAGTTATTATGCCAGGCCACAAAAATGGACCCCTACCAATGCAAATGAAATACAGAAATTTTGAGGCCTACTACTTAACATGGGCATTACAAAAAAGACCACTCTTCACTCCTATTGGAGCACTGATATGCTACACTATTGTCCACTTTACCGCCTCACCATGCCTAGGGCTCGTTTTGAGAGCCTGCTACGGTTCCTGCATTACAACAACAATGCGTCATGCCCACCCACAAATGCCCCCAGTTTTGACAGACTGTTTAAAATTAGACCTGTAGTCAACCACTACAATTCCAAATTTAGAGATATTTACACCCCACAAAAATGCATTGCAGTGGACGAATCCTTGGTGCATTTCAGGGGCAGGCTACACTTCCACCAGTACCTGCCCAACAAAAGGTCTAGGTATGGCGTGAAGCTGTATAAAGTGTGTGAAAGCGTGTCCGGATACACTTTTAAATCAGAATCTATGAGGCAAAAGATTCTGTAATAGAGCCCCCAGACTGTCCCCCCTGTCCTAGGAATAAGTGGGAAGATAGTATGGGATTTGCGGCACCCCTTACTGGACCAGGGATACCATCTATATATTGACAACTTTTATAATAGTGTCCCCCTTTTGAAATGCCTTGCTGCTAGAGGAACCGCAGCATGCGGCACAATTAGGAGAAACCAAAAGGGTCTCCCCAAGGACTTTGTAGATCATATAGTGCGCTGAGGGGAAAGCAGAGCTGTTTGCAGTGACAATTTGCTGCTGGTCAAATACAAGGAAAAGTGTGATGTCCTTGTATTGACCACTCTCCATGCAGACCGATCCAGCCCTGTCCCAGTGCGAGGAACCACAGAGCAGACCATCAAGCCTGTGTGTATCCAGGACTACAACCAGTTCATGGGAAGGGTGGATCTTTCGGACCAGGTTCTGCAACCCCACAATGCCCTCAGAACATCAAGAACCTGATATAAAAAATTGGCCGTATACCTGACACAAGTGGCACTATATAATTCCTTTTTTCTGTCTAAAAGTGCAGGCCATAGGGGGACTTTTCTTGATTTTCAAGAAAAAAATATTACAACTTTGATTTTTGGAGACCTGGAAGGGGAGAGCGGCAGTGGAAGCATTAGTGCTTCTGGAATAGTGGGCTCAAGAATTGTTCATGGGCAACATTTCCCCATGTCATACCCCCCACTGAAAAGAAAAGGAGGCCCCAAAGACGGTGTCGCGTGTGCTCGACGAGGGGCATTAGGAAAGACACCACTCACTACTGTGAGACCTGCACCTCTAAACTGGGCCTCTGCATTGGAGAGTGCTTTCGAATATACCACACCTCTATTGATTTTAATTAAGTCCCTTTTCTTCCTGCCTTTTCCTATCGCCTGGGTATTTACTTTCTAAAATTTATTTTATTTCCCATTTTGTCCCAATTGACATTTAAAAAAACAACAACTACCAAATAAAACTACTAAATACAACTAAAAATTTCCATTATACCCCTAGATTAATTTTCTTGAAGCACAGGAGAAAAGGCACGCTAAATATTAAGGCCTCAATATTTGTAGGGTCTAAATACTCACTACACACCTAGATAAAAAGCATAATGGGTATAGCTTTCAAAATGTGACCCTATGTTGTCACTGAAATGGCATATCTTTTTTTTTTTCAAAATGTAAGATGACCTGTAATGACTATGTCCTGCCGCACAAAGCTCAATTTGTTTTACTGTATCGTGAAATGGGCATATTTCTTTTATTTGGAGGATCTCTAATAATCGAGCGGTTCCATATCAATGCACCATGGGCTTTACTACAGTTTTATTCAGGTTTTTACTGGATCTCTTACACCCGACAATACTTCTGGCAATACTGACATTATTTTGGGGACTAGTGATCCTTTATTGTTCCTATAGATGTTTTGGACACCGTCCCTTTATATATTGTGTTGGTGATTGGTTGTTGTACGCATAGCGGTTCCTACCTTGCCAGGCAGGGGTCGGTTATGGTGTACCACGTCGCTTGGCACGTCCGTCCCTTATATAGGGATTGATGAGGCTAAAGAGACTTTGTATCATCAGTCACTATAAAAAATAAGATGTCATCATAGCCCTACAGGTGTTTTTTATCTCGTGAACAAACTCCAGTTTGCCACATAGTTGGATACGTTTTTCTCCATTTTTTTTAAAATATATTACCTTTCACTCCAGAACAGTTGATTTTTCACCACTATAATTTATTATATATCAGACTAGAATGCTGTTCACAACGGCATCAGAATGACACAAATGTGGGACAATTGCTTTGTTAGCAAGACATAGTCAAACAGGCAAATGCATTTTTCAGGACAAGCCTCCTTTATGAGAACATAGTGGTCAGCATGCTCACTACACTCCTGAATAGCTTAAGGTGTGTAGTTTTAAGAATGGGTCATTTCTTGGGGGTTTCTATCATTCTGTCAGTTCAAAGCCTCTTCAAATGTGCATTGGGGCCTAAAACATTTTCAAGCAAAATTGGTGCCCTGAAAGCTACCAGGTGCTCTGTTCCTTTTGGGCCCTGCCGTGTGTCCAGGCAGCGCATTAGGGCTACAATGGGGGTATTTTTTAACACAGGAGAAACAGGGTGATATATTTTGAGGTGTGTTTCTTCATTTTCATGTTCGCTTTACAAAGAAATCAGTCTTCAAACTGATACTTTTATGAAAAAAAGTGTTGTTTTTTTTTTTCACCTGCTATGCATTAAATTTAGCAAAAAATTGTGGGGTCAACATACTCACTACACCCCTAGATAAATACCTTAATGGGTCTAGTTTTCTAAAAGGGGTAGTTTATGGGGAGTTTCTATCCTTCTGGCAGCTTAAAGCCTCTCCACATGTACAGTGGGGCCTCAAACATTTTCAAGCAAAATATGAGTCCTGAAAGCCTCTGGGTGCTCCCTTCCTTTTGGGCCCTGCCATGTGTCCAGACAACGCATTAGGGCCACAATGGTGGCATTTTTGAAAACAGGAGAAACAGGGTGATAGATTTTAGGGTGTGTTTCTTCATTCTCATGTTCGCTTTACAAAGAAATCGGTCTTCAAAGTGATACTTTTATGAAAAAAGTGAGGGTTTTTTTTTCACCTGCTATGCATTAAATTTAGCAAAAAACTGTGGGGTCAAAATACTCACTACACCCCTAGATAAATACCTTAAGGGGTCTAGTTTTCTAAAAGTGGTAGTTTATGGGGAGTTTCTATTGTTCTGGCAGCTCAAAGCCTCTCCAAATTTTCATTGGGTCCTAAAACATTTTTAAGCAAAATTGGTGTCTTGAAAGCTACCAGGTGCTCTGTTCCCTTTGGGCCCTGCCGTGTGTCCAGGCAGCGCATTAGGGCCACAATGGGGGTATTTTTGAAAACAGAAGAAACAGGTATATTAGATTTTGAAGTATGTTTCTTTATTCTTATGTTCGCTTTATAAAGAAATCTGTCTTTAAAATGACACATTTGTGAAAAAATTGTAATTATATGTTTTTATACTTGCTATGCATGAATTCTTACAAAAGCAACTATGGGGTCAAAATACTTACAACACCCCTTAATAAATGCCTTAAGGGGTGTAGTTTTCAAAATGGGGTCACTTGTGGGGGTTTCCATCATTCTGACACCTATGAGCCTCTAAAAACCTGGCTTGGTGCAGGAAAACAAAATGTGCTGCCAAAAAAGAGTAAATAGATGGAAATATATATTTGATAAAAAAAAAAATGGTACAGTATGTATGTACATATGTGACATATTGAAGTTAAAAATAAGGGAAAATTTTATTTTTTACAAAATTTCTCCAATTTTTCTATTTTTTAATTAATTTACGCAAATTGTATTAGTCCACTTTTACCACTAAACTAAAGTACAACATGTGACGAAAAAAACAATGTCAGAATTACTTGGATATTCAAAACTTTCGCAGAGATATTCTGTGATAAAGTCAAACATGCCAGATTTGACAAATCTGACTTGGTCATTAAGGTCCAAACATGTCAACATATGTATCATGGGACTATACAGTCTATGGGTTAAGTCGCCAGCCAGTGCGGTTAAATTTATTCGACTCCCCAGTAATGATAGAAACTCCAAATATCAGATTAAGCACAAGAGAAAGAAAGAGTCAGAAACTATCAATAAATGTAAATTTGCCAAATGGCATAGAAAAATATATATTTTATTGGACAATACAAGTAACACGATTAAAAATAGACTACAAATCAAAAAGACTGTATATCTCCAAAAGTATGGGAGAGGAACATTGGTCATAGAGGTAAAACAGTACAAACAACAGTTTATATCAGTGGTTATTAGTTTATATCAGTGTTTCTAAGCGGTTTGCAAACGATAGATACAAAGGAAGCGAAGGTTAATTATAACCATACACAGTATCGGTACATATCAGCAAAAAGCTGGTATATGATATACCCCTTGAAAAAGCTGGTATATGATATACCCCTTGAAAAAGCCATCCACGCGAAACGCGCGTTGGGGTCTCTCCACTTCTGGGAGTCACCACATTCCTGGAACGATATGGGTCAGTACTAGCGGTGTTTTCTTTTGCAATCTTAAAATATATGACTATTGATTGATACATTTACTCTTCTAAGCTTGCGACAGGTTTAGTTGCAAAACACTTATGTCTACTTAGACAGCAGGTTTTGGTCGTACCGAGATTTTCTCTGCCTAACTATTAGGTTCCTTTTCATGCCTGTTACTAGACCAATCGCTTTTTGCTGATATGTACCGATACTGTGTATGGTTATAATTAACCTTCGCTTCCTTTGTATCTATCGTTTGCAAACCGCTTAGAAACACTGATATAAACTAATAACCACTGATATAAACTGTTGTTTGTACTGTTTTACCTCTATGACCCATGTTCCTCTCCCATACTTTTGGAGATATACAGTCTTTTTGATTTGTAGTCTATTTTTAATCGTGTTACTTGTATTGTCCAATAAAATATATATTTTTCTATGCCATTTGGCAAATTTACATTTATTGATAGTTTCTGACTCTTTCTTTCTCTTGTGCTTAATAAGGTCCAAACATGCTTGGTCATTAAGGGGTTAATGTCTTTGGGGAGAATACTGATCCCAATCCAATGGGGGGGGGGGTCAAAATATAAATCCATATTTTTATACTTCATTTTATGGTAACAATACAGAATCATAATAGGGATCTGTGTTGTCCACATGGAAGTCAATGGAGTCTAAAACATATAAGATGTTCATGAATCTTTTTGTTTTACTCTGTATTGACGTAATTGACCATATAGCATACAGATCCAGGGCTTCTCTATTCACCCAAATTAAATATAAGTTATTTATGTTTCAATGAGCACTGCAAACACAACAAATTTGTAGTTAAACCTAAATCAGGCAAACTTTCTGCCAATTTCTAGTTCTAATATTTTACTGATGCACAGTGTTCACGGTAGCGCTTAGGCTGGGTTCACAAAACCTATTTTCAGGCATAAACGAGGCGTATAATGCCTCGATTTACACCTGAAAATACGGCTCCAATACGTCGGCAAACATCTGCCCATTCATTTGAATGGGTTTGCCGACGTACTGTGCCGACGACACTTCTTTGGACGTAATTTGAGCCGTTCTTCATTTAATTCAATGAAGAACAGCTCTAAATTACGGCCGTCAATGACGCCTCGCAAAATACGAGGACGAGCAATTATGTCTGAAATTACGGAGCTGTTTTCTTCTGAAAACAGCTCCGTAATTTCAGCCGTATCGGACGCTGCTGTGTGCACATACCCTAAGTGTTTATGATATGTTTTTATAATGGTGGCAAGTCACATTAGAATCAAGGTACCAGGTGCCATTGATGTTATTCCGTGCCTGGTGTTTGGCCCCAATGTTGTGTAGTACCTTGTATCAATTACACCAATACACCAAAAAGTTTACTTCCCATTTTAGACCAAGTCATGTTGCATTTCTGGTCTGTACAGAACAGTAAAGCTCTATATGCAGTAAAGCTATGCTTATTCAGTATGTGATAGCTTGTCCTAAGAACACATTTATTATGAGCCACCAATAGGTTGGTTGCTCGTGCAAGCATCTTAATGCCACATGAATCTTTTGATCTACTCTTAAGAAACATTACAATTCACTGGCAACTAACACCAATCCTGATCACTTATGTTTTCAAATATTAATTCTTAACAAGAAATGAATCACAGTTCTTGTAAATGAACACAGTATTATAAACCAATAAGCTAAATGGCTCTCAATAATATATTTCTGTTCTGAACTGTGCAATACTTGTTGATTCAAAAGTAAATATTAATTTTAATTATGGTGCTAATAAATCCACATGTTGTACTGAAGGAACTAAATTTGCCTCAAGATTTGCAGTTTATAGGATAAGATCTGAAGGATACATTTTAAGCTATTAATGTGTAAAAATGTTTGGAGTCTGTTAGTATTTGCCTTTTTAACTAGTCTAATGACACATAACTCTGACATCAATTTGCAGTTTTCACTAAAACAGTTTCTTAATTATTAGTATACTCCTAAGGAGTAAATAAAATATGCTACCACTCCGTTAAGCTGTAAATGTTTGGAGAAAATACATCATCCAATTACATGCTTGTTATTGGACTAGCCATTCTACTTCCTTATGTTGATGAATATTTATTCCATCTATTATAGCATTTGTTACCTAAATAATGAGATATGCTAAAGACAATATTTCAATATAAGAGGCAAAAGGCTTTCAGAAAACAGAGAAGCAATGTATTTGACAAGATAGCTTCAACACAGTCTCCTAGTGCCAACTCAAGCTATAGTGTTGAAGTTTAGCATGTAGTGGGAGCATAGACCTCATAAGAAAATAAATATTTAGCCACGTTTGTAAAAGCCTGGAGCTAAAGTACACTTCTAATTCCATCATGATAATAAAATCTAGCAAAGCCATATATAAAAATATCTAAAACCACTTTTGCCTTATTTATGACAAATGTTAATCAAAGGTAGAGCTACACTTGTAGGGCTTGTCCACACTTTGCAGAATTGCTGCTTTTTTCTGTCTGGAAATGCGAACGGAAAAAACGCAGCAACATACAGTAGCAGCTGTAGTGTCGGGGTAGGGAAACAGACAAGTGAGCCCTAATCTACCCGCCACTCAGTCCCTGCCTACTTGCAACGACCCGCCCTAGGCGACGGGGTACAACTGGGCGACGGTCCCTACACTCAATAGGTGCACGACAGACAAACAGACAAGGGTACAAAGAAGCCAGGGAAATGGGGAAGTTGCCCACGGGAACACCGTGAGCAACAAGCGAGGTAAACGAGCCGAGTCAAACCAGGAGATGAGCGAGGTACAAAAACGCAGAGCAGAAGAGTGGTCAGAAAAGCCAAGGTCAATCACAAGCAGAGGATCAGTAGTTCAAGAAGCTGCAGCAGGGCCAGGAAACCAACAGAGAAGAATCACAAGCAAAGGAGGAACAGGAAAGGCAGGTATAAATAGACAGAGGGCGGGAGCTAGCTCCGTCTTGCCAGGCTGTGATAGGCTCTCCCACTCCTAAGCCTGCCATCCTGGGTGGTGGAAGATGGAGTCAGTCTCACAGACATAGAAGCAGGTGCAGACTGATTACCTATGGGCGTCGACACAGAAGTTGTGTCTGGCAGATCCTTTACAGCAGCAAAGTGGATGAAATTGAAGAAATCTCATCCACTCGCTGCTGAAATAGTGAGTAGAAAAAACGCTCAGAAATCGACCTGCGGTGCAGAAATTTATTCCACAGCATGTCGATTGTATTTGCGTAAACGCTGCTTATTTGTTGCGGGAATTCCCCATTGAATTCAATAGGGAGCTCGGTCCTGCAACAAACAGCAGTTGTTGCGTTTTTTGCGGTGGGTTGGCAGCTAACCTGCCGCAAAAAACGCAACTCACTACTCTTCTTCTTTCCTCTAGCGCGGCCTCCTGGGATGATGTTTCATCCCATGCGACCGCTGCAGTCAATCACAGGCTGTAGTCGTGGTCACATGGGATAAAACGTCATCCCAGGAGGCCGGCCTGGGTGATCTCAGAAGGCTGGCCTCCTGGGATGACACTTTATCCCAGGTGACCAGTGCTGCAGCCAATTACAGGCTGTAGCGGTCTCCTGGAATGAAGCTTCATCCCAGGAGGCAGGCCTGCTAGAAAGTTGGCTGGTGCTGCAGTTTTCCGCAGCGGACATTCCAGGCGAAAAACTGCATCACAGTTACGATTTTGTGTTCTTTATCTTCGCAGGGGAGCTCTCTATATTTTTGTTTTATCTGATGGCGTGTATCCTGTATACAGAGCAGCTGTATTGTGCGCTAAGACCTGACTCTGTCAGATTCAGTGTCAGCAGGTCCTGCATGTCTGTCAGGCAGCATCTACCTGTAATCGATCACATCTAGTTATGAACTTAGATGTGATCGATAGCAGTTTGATCCTGTGTGTCAGAGACATGCAGGACCCGCTGTCATTGAACTCCTCAGTCTCACGGCCGAGTGCACTCGGCCAAATATTATATACAATCTTTCCGACATGGTAGCTACAGCACTTAGTTACAACTATATAGAGATGTAGCCATCTTTATCTTAACGTTTAAGACATTAAATACACAGTGGCAAGATCCCGTATCTTGACTTTTTCAATGACATTTCAATGGCTTTGTTGTGTGATATCACGATGCAGCAAGTTATCAGAGTCAAGCTAAAGATGGCTACATCCGTACATTTGCATCAGGCTGGCAAGATAGATGGCTTGTGGTTCTATGTGACTGGAAGAGTTAGAGTCAAGGACATGCCTCTTATCAGGCCTTGTGGACCGCAAGCTGGTGGCTGCGTCTGTGTTGTACTGGACCTTTTGTAGATAGTGTTGACTGGCTGTTAACTAAGAAGGCCCCTATAGACCAATTGTATGAGATTGGACACTGCAGGCTCTCTCTGCACATTAAGAATGTCTCCTTTACATTCCTCCTATAAGCGCCTGACTAGCTCTCTTCACAGTATGGGCTACCTCCCCAACCACTGCTTGCTATGTAGAACCCTGCTAGCAAACTTTTGACTGGGCCCCCATCCCCATCCCCTGGGTGCCACACAGCGCCCCCTTCTAGGTAGTGCCCCCTGTAGATAGTGCTATACAGCCCCCCTGTTGTTTGTGCTATATAGCCTCCCTTGTAGATAGGGTCACACCCACTTGTAGATAGTGCCCCACCTCCCCCTTTGTAGATAGCACCATACTGCCCTACCTGTTGATATCACCATACAGCCCCCCTGTATATAGTGCCATACAGTCCCCCTCCTGTAGATAGCACCATACAGCCCCTGTCCTGTCGACAGCAGCATACAGCCCCCCTCCTGTAGATAGCGCCATACAGCCCCTCTTCCTGCAGATAGCGCCCTACAGCCCCCTCCTATAGATAGTACTATACAGCCCCACTACTGTAGATGGTGCCATACAGATCCCCTCCTGTAGATGGCACTATACAGCCCCCTCCTGTAGATAGCGCCATACAGCCCCTCTTCCTGCAGATAGCGCCTTACAGCCCTCTCCTGTAGACAGCGCAATAAAGCCTCCTCCTGTCGATAGTGCCATACAGACCCCCTCCTGTAGTTAGCGCCATACAGCCCCTCTTCCTGCAGAGAGCGCCCTACAGCCCCCTCCTGTAGATAGCGCTATACAGGCCCACTTCTGTAGATAGCGCCATACAGTCCCCCTCCTGTAGATAGCACCAAACAACCCCTTCCTGTAGATAGCAAACGGCCTGTAACCTACTTAAAGGGGTTGTCCCACTAACCACATGTATCACCTATCCACAGAATAGGGGAAACGTGTGATTGCAGGGGGTCTGACCGCTGAGACCCTAAGCGATAAGGAGAACGGGGGACCGAAAGTCCCCGGAAGTGCTCCATGAGAAGCATTGGACTTCCGGGGCCTGTGTCCGGAAGCTGCATAGAAATGAATGGAGTGCCGGTCAGCACAAGCGCTCCATTCATTTCTGAATTTCAGACCCCGGAAGTCCCATGCTTCTCATGTATCCCCTATCTTGTGCATTGGGGATACATGTGTTTTGTAGGACAACGCCGTTAATGGCCAAGCAGGGAAATTCCTCCCTGCTCTGCCATAGTGTTCAATACTATCTGTGTCCTGTGTCCCCGTTGAAGCCGCTATGGCTGCTACAGCAGTAGTTACTCCACTGGCCTAACCCTGTTCTTACCAGTATTTGTATGAGCTCTCTCTTTCAGACTCGGCGCCCCTCTAGTCCGGTCAACCCCAGCAACGGAAATGGCTAGAAGCTCGCTCCCTCAAAAGCCACCACCCACTCTTCAGCTCACAGAACGCAGTTCAGGTCACTCTTAGCTCTGTTCAAACACTGAACATTATTTGTCAGGCTCACTGCTGTTTTATACACAAAGCGTTGTCCCCGCTTGTGCGTGAGTGTGCTATCACCCTGTTACAGAGCTTTAGCATACGCAGCCTAAGTTGGCGTCTGGGGAGTACATCCTGGTGCCAATGTTTAACCACAACGAGCCAGCATCCACCTTACCTTAATTTATATCAATCGTTGCACTCAGCGTCTTACCCGATTTCTCCACATAGCTTGTCCATATTGCCAGTGCCACCTGCAGTGGTGGAAAACTATAGCACAGCTACATCTCAAATATATAAAACATCCACTGATAGCATTTAAGGGCACAGTATACAATTAATGTAATGGAACAATACAGTGGCCTCATTCTCTGTGGAATAAGATTCCCACATCTCACAGCATCACTTCAAGAAAAGTGTATCTCACAATTGTTTGGATATGAAGACAGTCCTTTAAATATTATTACAATATTATATGAAATTATCTGCCATTGTGTTGTAACAAGTTAATTCAGATATTATCATTGCACTATTTTTTTTTTTTTGTAAAATTCTTTATTTAGCCTTTTTTTAAATAAAATTAAGGGTACAGAAAAGAAAAAGGGAAAGGGGAAACAAATCACATTCATAGTGTTAAATAGATAATGGCATATTAATAAATATCAATCAATAGAATGCTGCCTATTTCAGTAGGTTAAAAACTGTGTCCTCTAGACTAATATATTGTAGTTTGCGTATATAACTGTCTAGTCCCAATATATTGAGGGGAAAAATAAATGGGTAGGGAAATTCATACTGTAGACGTAGATAAGAAAGGGGTCAGCTCTCCTGAATTAAAAAAACGTATCCAATTTTTCCAAATCTGTTGGAATTTGTCTACATTTTGGTTTAATGTCCATTTTTTCCCCACGTAGGATTGGATTAAGTTCATTTATTGTAACCATTCAATAATTGTTGCAGATTCGTCGTCTTTCGAATGTCTTGCTATTAAAGTTTTTGATGTGTTTATAAGATGTGGAATGGTGGATTTACGATTAATAAATTGATGGGACATGTCTAAGTTGAGTAGGTCTATTTCTGGTGTAAGAGTAATTTCTCTGCACAAATATGTTTGTATGATAGATTGTATAGCTTGCCAGAATGGACGAGTTGTAGGACATTCAAATCAAAATATGTAGAAGTGAGCCTCTGTCCGCTTTACATCTCCAGCATATGGGAGAAAAAGAAGGGTCATTTTGTTCAGAATTTCCGGTGTTTTATACCATCTCGCTATGATCTTGTAATTAAGTTCCTGAATTCTTGTTAATATTGAGAACGAATATAAATTTTTTAGTATTAGTTAGGTTTGTTCCGTCGAAAAGTTAGTGTGTAGTTCTCTTTCCCATTTTGGGATAAATGAGGGCGGATCGGATATTGGCAATAAAGATTTATAAAGCTTAGAAACCAGACTCTGTATAGGTTTAGATTGGGGACGAAATTTAGACAATAGGTTATATGACGTTGAGTCAGTGACTTCTGGGAAAAAAAGTGTTACAGCATCCAGAATAGTTCTAGAGTCATGAGCATTTAAATCTGAGTCTTTAAACACATGTAAATGTATTAGATCTTGAGTGAGATCGTTATTATTAATTAAATGTTTTACCGCTAAAGTAGCTAATCTTGTATTATTAGAGATTTTCTGCTTCAAATATCTAAATTTGTTTGGTATAAGAAATATAAAGGAGGTGAATTCCCTTATCTTAGGAACAAGTGAGTATTTTTTTATTAAGCTTGTGTCAAGTCCTTAGGGTGTGGTTCGTCAGAGAGTTTCAAATTGCATTATATTGAATTCTATTATAGGGCGTGATCCACATGTATTTTTCAAATTTTTGGTCTAACCTGTTTAATTCCATGTCAGTCCATAATTTGCATTTTGGATAGAAGAGTTTAAGGACTCTGCTAATGTGGGTTGCATCTCTGTATTTCTCAAAGTCTTGTAGACCAATCCCTCCTGATTTATTCAGTTTCGTCAAGGTTTCATATTTAACCCTAAATCCTTTAGAATGCCAGATAAACTTTGATGTCATTCGTTTAAAATTTTTGAAAAAGGATTGAGGAATGTTAATGGGGAGAGTCTGCAGGAGATAGAGAACTTTGGGTAAGATTATCATTTTGACAAGATTGGTTCTTCCGAACGATGAGGTTTGTATTGAAGTCCAGTTGTTGAGATCTTTCTCTATTTTGTCCAGCAGAGGTTTGCAGTTTAGATCGTATAACTTCTTTAAGTCAGAGTCTATCTTAGTGCCTAAATAGCTTATATTGGTACAAGAATACTTGAAGGGGCAGAATTTAGATAACGAAGTCCAATTTCTTAAGTATACGTTTATATTAAGAAGTTACGATTTTGAGTTGTTGATTTTACAATTGGATATTTAAACGAATAATTCAAATTCTGTGAGTAGCCTATTAAGAGATTTATGTGGATTGGTCATAATAATGAGCATGTCGTCGGCGAAGGTCGCAGTTTTATGTTTGATTTTATTACATAAGATTCCTTGTAATTTGGGGTTTTCTCTAATTCTTTGTGCCAATACTTCCATTGTTAAAATAAATAGCAGAGGGGATAATGGACAGCCTTGTCTTGTGTCATTCCCTATTTTAAATGGATGAGAAAGGGCTCCGATGATTTTAATTCTGGCTGATAGACAATTATGGCCTTATATATAAACCTAAGAGATGATCAGGCAAATCAAATTTTGAAAGTGTTAATTTTAAGAATTGCCAGTATACCCTATCAAATGCTTTTTCTGCATCTGTCGATAGGAGTGCTAGTGGTATATTTGTTTTTTTTAGCATATTGTATGATATTAATTATTCTCAAGGTGTTGTCTTTTGCTTCTCTGTTTGGAGTGAATCCTATCTGTTCAGGATTTATGAGGGAGGGAAGAAGAGATTGTATCCTATTATTTTAGAGTAGATTTTTACATCATTATTAATTAAGGAAATTGGTCTGTAATTACTGCACAACGTAGGATCTTTTCCTTCTTTAGGGATCAAAGTAAGAAAGGCAGTTAGAGATTCTTTACAAAATCGGTTTGAGGAATCAATGCTATTTAGATAGTAAGTCATGTATGGAGTGAGGACATCTGGGCCTGGGCTCTTCCCTTTCGGGCTTGATTTAATTATATTTTCGACTTCAAGGGTTGAAAAGGGATTGTGCCAAATATTATATACAATCTTCCCGACATGGTAGCTACAATACTTAGTTACAACTATATACAGATGTAGCCATCTGAAATCGCGAGGTTTGCCGATGGTTGGCATGGCAAACGGAGGCCTCCGTGTCTGACATGGACGGAAGCCTATCAGGACCAGCCTCCAGATGGTCCTGATAGGCTTCCTGTCAGAGTGACAGGAAGTCACTGTGTCATTTATGATGCACCCTGTCGGTGACAGTGTGTATCTGGAAATGGGAGGTCAGATGTCCCCGACAGCTGACACGCCAGTGTTGCCAATCAGCGGCTTATCGCCGCTGATTTTGGCAATTAACCCCTTAAATGCGGCGATTGATTGCGATCACTGCATTTAGGGGGATTGTAGCACATTGGCAGCCAGACATTGGCTACTAGGTAGTGTAATGTAATATAGAAGCGATGAGAGCTGCAGGTCAAAAAATAAAGTGTAAAAAGTAAAAAAAAAACAGTAAAAAAAGTTACACATTTTTCATAAAAGTGTAAAAATAAAAGGTTTTTTTTCCCTATAAAAGTCTTTTATTATAGGAAAAAAATGAAAACATTAAAAAAAGTGCACATATTTGGTATCACCGCGTTTGTAATGACCCAAACTATAAAACTATAATGTTATTTTTTCCGCACGGTGAACAATGCAAAAATAAATGAAAAACTATGCCAGGATCGCTATTTTTTGGTCACCACCCCTCACAAGATATAGAATAAAAAGTGATCAAAATGTTGCATGCACCCCAAAATAGAACCAATAAAAACTAACACCCATCCCGCAAGAAACAAGCCCTTACACAGCTTTCTTGACTGAAAATTAAAAAAGTTATGGCTCTCAGAATATGGTGACACAAAAAATAAATAATTTTATGAAAATGTGATTTTATCGTGCAAAAGCTGCAAAATAAAAAAAAATATATATTTAAATGGTATTTCCATAATCGTACTGACTTGCAGAAAAAAGTAAAATGTAATTAATTTCGCACGGTGAACACCGTAAGAAATAAAGAATTTAAAAACGACAAAATCGCTGTTCTTTTGGTAACCTTAGCTCTAAAAAAAAAATTATTAAAAAGTGATCAAGAAGTTGTACGTATCATAAAATGGTACCAATAAAAACGAAAGCTCGTCCCGCAAAAAATAAGCCCTCATACCACTCAATCGACCAAACAATGTAAAAGTTATGCCTCTCAGAATGTTATGATACAAAAATTTTTTTTTTTTTAACAAATAGTCTTTTCTTTGTAAAGGTAGTAAAATATAAAAAAAAAACAATAGAAATTTGGTATCACCGTAATTGTATTGAGATGCAGAATAAAATTAAGTTGTCGGTGGAAGACATAAAAACAAAAACAATGGAGAAATCACATTTTTTTCCAATTTCAGCCCGCAAAGAATTAATTTTCAGTTTCCCAGTACATTACATGGTACTTTAAATGGTGTTAATAGAAACTACAACTCCTCCTGTAAAAAATAAGCCCTCCACTCAATTGACAGAAAAATGTAAACGTTATGGTTCTTGGAAGGCCTGAAAAATGAAAATAAAAAAGCTAAAAAGGATCAGTCCTGAAAGGGTTAATTAATTTAGAATAAAAAAACATTTATGACAACATATTACGTATTACTGTACTTGGGAGAAATTGCTTTACAAATGTTGGGGTGCTTTTTCTCTTTTATCCCTTAAGAAAATAAAAAAAAAACCTCAACATTTTAGTCGACAAAAATATGGATATTCATTTTCACGGCCTTATTCCACTAAATTCTACAAAAAAAAGTGTGGCGTAAAAATGCTAACTATAACCCTAGAAAAATTCCTTGAGGGGTGTAGTTTCCAAAATGGTGTCACTTTTGGAGGTTTTCACTGTTTTGGTCCCTCCAGGGCATTGCAAACGCGACATGGCACCGAAAACTATTCTAGCAAAATCTGCGCTCCAAAATCCAAAAAGCGCTCCTTCCCTTCTGAGCACTGATGTGGGTCCAAACATCAGTTTATGACCACATATGGGGTATTTCCGTAATTTGGAGACATTGCTTTACAAATATATGGGTGCATTTTCTCATTTATTCCTTGTAAAAATGAAAAATTTTATGTTTTAGATGAAAAAAAGTAGGCTTTCATCTTCACAGACTAAGGCCACATGCACACGACCGTGCCCGCAATCACGGCCCGCGATTGCGGGCACGGCCGGCCGCTGACTGACAGCCGCATTTTCGGGCCGTGCTCCCATACAAAGTATGGGAGCACGGCCCGCAAAATGCGAAAGAACGGACATGTTCCATAATTCCCGGAACATTTCCACGGCACTGACACACTTCCGTAGTGCTACGGAAAGGTGTCAGTGTTCAATGAAAGTGAATGGCTCCGTTTTTGCGGACCGCAATTGCGGTCCGCAAAAACTGAGGTTTTTTGCTGTCGTGTGCATGGGGCCTAATTCTACTTAGTTATGCAAAACAACTGTGGGGTCAAAATGCTAACCATACCCCTAGAAAAACGCCTTGAGGTGTGTAGTTTCCAAAATGGGGACACTTTTGGGGGATTCGACAGTTTAGGCACAACAATACTTCTTCAAACCTGGCATGGTGTCTAAAATATATTTCTAAAAAAAAGGATGCCCCAAAATCCACTAGGTGCTTATTTGCTCTGAGGCCTGTGTTTCAGTCCAGTAGCAGACTAGGGCCACATGTAGGATATTTCTAAAAACTGCAGAATCAGGGCATTAAATATTGAGTTGCATTTCTCAGGTAAAACCTTTTGTGTTACAGATTTTTTTTATTACAAATTAATTTCACCAAGAAAAATTTAATTTGTAAATTTCACGTCTACATTGCTTTAGTTCCTGTGAAACGCCTAAAGGACTAAAATACTTCCTGAATGCTGTTTTTAATACTCTGAGGGGTGCAGTTTTCAAAACGGGGTGATTTATGGGGACTTTCTAATATATAAGACCCTCAAAGCCACTTCACAACTGAACTGGTCCCTGAAAAAATAGCCTTTTGAAATTATCTTGAAAATGTGAGAAATTGCTGCTAAAGTTCTAAGCCTTGTAACGTCCTAGAAAAAGAAAAGGACATGAAAAAAACTGATGCAAACATAAAGTAGACATATGGGAAATGTTAACTAGTAACTATTCTGTGTGGTATTACTATCTGTTTTACAAGTAGATACATAAAAATGTTAAAAAATGCCAATTTTTGCAAATCTCTCAAATGTAACATTTTTCACAAATGAATTTATCGACCAAATTTTTTCACTAACATACAATATATCACGAGAAAACAATCCTAGAATCGCTTGGATAGGTTAAAGCATTCCAAAGTTATTATCACATAAAGCGACACATGTCTGATTTGAAAAAAATCATCTGTCCACAAGGCCAAAACAGGCTTCGTCCTAAAGGGGTTAATTGTAGTTCAATGATCAGTTTTTTAAATACATTTTAGTTTTCTATATGGAATCGTCGATAAGTTGTTGGATGTGTCCAGAGATGGTTGCAGGGGGTGTATTAGTGAACCTTCTTTAAAGTTTTCTAATGTCTGGTAGGTCTAGTTTCTCCTCTGACGTAATCCAGTCCGGGATCTGTAAATTGATGAGATCCAGTTTATTCAAGACAAATGAAGGTCATCTGGAGTTTTAATTGTTAATGACTTGTTAGCCAAAGAGATTGTAATTCCATAAGGAAACATCCACCTATAGGAAATATTATTTTGCCTAAGAGCCCTGGTGAGGGGTTGCAGTTGTCTTCTCAGATCCAGTGTGAGTCTGGAAAGATCTTGATAGATCTGGATGTTGTTGTTTTCAAACGAAATTTTTTGGGCGATTCTTGATTTCAATAGGATTTCTTCTTTGAGTCTGAAACTTTGAAAGCAGCATAGAATGTCTCTGGGTTTGTCAATGCCTATTGGTTTTTGTCTAAAGACCCTGTGTGTTCTTTCCAGACCCATTTTGTGGGTTTCTTCATTGTAAAGTAGTTCAGTGAAGATCTGAGATAAGACGGAGGGTATTTCTTTATCTGTTATTGTTTCAGGGATGCCTCTTATGTGAAGATTGTTCCGGCGTGAACTGTTTTCCAAATCGTCAATATGGATTTTTTGCAGATACATTTATTTTTGTTTCTGTACGAGGATTTCTGTTACTTTCTCAGAGTGTTGTATTATTTGAGAGCATGTTTCTTCTAGTGTGTGGACTCTGGTAAATACTTGTCTAACATCACTTCTATGATCCGAGATATCATCTTTAACTGTTTGGGTAAATTATTTGAAGAGGTTCTTTATGCATTCCGTAGTCAGAAGGTATTTTATATATTCCTTGAAATCCATAGGTTCCTGTATTGTTTCCTCCTCTTCTTCACTTTCTGACCAATTTGAGGCTTGTAAATTTTCATTTAACTTATCATCTGTCTTGGATTTGGTACTAGCGTCATAAGATAACTTTTTGATTGTTTTCTCATTTTCGGTTCACTTTTTAGGGGTTTTGCTGTTTTTGTCATCGTTGGCCTTTCCAGGAATTTTCCCCATGTTTGCCTGTTTTTTATAATTCTTCTGAGAGGAATGGTATTTGTTAATTACATTAACATTTGTTTCAATGTATCTGCTGTGATCTTGTGGGGCTCACTTTGGGTAGATTGCAACAAATTGAATGGAGCAAAGGGATATGTTTCATTTACTATGTAGAAAACTGCGAAAATGTAGGCTTTGCCCTTATTCACTGGGATGTAGATACGCTATGATGCCTCAGCGGCTTTTGCTGAGTTCCTCGGCCATTCAGCAAGGAAAGCAGGGGTTCACTCCTGATTTCTCTGGTGGGCTATGCCTCGTAAACAGGGGTCCCTATGTTGAAATGCAGCTTAGCTTTATTTTTTTTAATTTATTTTTTTTATTCAGCGGATGGTTAGTTTAACTTGTCTGGGGTATTGTCTATGGTTTTAGAGACAGGAGTCCTTCCCAATGCTGGCCAGGCCTCTTCCTGTTTATTTTATTATGTCCTCCTATGCAGGCCCTGCTGGTAAGAGGTGGCTGGGGAACAGATAGCTTGTGGAGAGGATGGTGGGTTTTCTGTGGAGGGATAAACTCTTTTTATTAATCTCCTTCTCGTGGTGAGTAAGACAAGCGTATATATGTTTGAACAAGATGGCCGCCGCCACAGTCCTCTTTTTCACCTCAGCCGAAACGGGCTGGTCCTGTTCTGCACTTCCACCACCGAGTGCAGGGGGCTTCAACCTGGATGTGAGTAGCTTAAGCTGCCCTTCCGATGCAGGTTTTGTTTGTGCCCGGTTATCGAGCGACACGTACGTGCCGCTGTTTGTAGGAAAGCCCAGAGTTTTAAATGGCTATTAGGCCTCAAAAGGCCGCGGCCGTCTCCGTGTTTTGAAATTATAAGGGAGCCCTACGGTAGCTTCCTTAAGCTGAGGACACGCGTCCTGCCCTATTTAGGAGGCAGAATGAGCTATAATTTAGGCTGGATGCTGTAAGATTTAGCATTCAGTGTACGGAGCTCCAAAGTAAACATTTTCCTCCTTGGGCTGCTAGGTCACGTCCCCCATTGCACAATTTTTTGTGCATTTCTGAGTTCCTTGTTTACATTAACAGTATTTTCCATTAATTACTAGTATTTTAAAATAAACAATAAATTATGCAATGTGCTGATAACAGTGGCCATGTTGTCACAGTGCTTGGTGACATCATATTAGACACAATATTAACTATTGATTTAAGATGAAGTGAGTGCCTTTAGATGCGGTACATCACCACTGTGTGACCAGGGTGAGGAATTATTAGGGTGCCACCTCTGTTTAGCAAAGTATAGAAGCTTAGGCTGTTATTGTTAAAGTTTGCATAACAATTATGGGTATGTCCACACAGAGGATGTGCTCCAGTTTTTCCATCTGAATGCGCAAGCGGAAATTCTGCAGCGTTTTACAGTAGCAGAAGAGTGGATGAGATTTTAATATGGACATTGAAGTCAGGGGCGTCTCCAGTCCCACAGTCCCCATCCAGAGCGCTACCGATACATCCATCACACATAGGCTCCCATGTGAAAGAACATATACCACACAGAATACATGTTTTTAAAGCTGGATCCCTTCGGATGGAATGGCGTAGTCTAATATGTTATTCTATCCTCAAAAAAAGCAAATACCAACGTACACCAGTCCAATGCAGGCCTAGCGGATACTCTTTTTGTCTCCGTCGGGCTAATGGAGCCCTATGGGCACATTTATTATGTATGTTGGGAGCTTTCCCGACGTACACAATAAATGTAAGCCGCAAAAGTGATGTAAATCAGGCTTTAAACATTGAATTACTTGGTTGGATGTTATTTTTTCCGATTCAGTCTTTTTAGATATTTTATTTACTTAAATATTGCATAAACAAACCCCAGGTCTTACATTTATTTAAAGTTTTAAATCTAAGGATTAGTAAATAATATTTTTATTCCAACTTTAGACTATTTCTCAGTATACACTTGGTAAAAACATGTCTTGCAATGCCACCATTATTTTATGTTATCTATACCATGTAACTCAACAATTATGTTGACTTGTGCAGCTATCAGAATAATTACTAGCTATAAACATTGGCAGCTCCTGTGACACTGAGGACTGCTATCATGATTCACAGTGAAAATGCTTCATAGGAAAAAGATACAGTAAGCAATTATAAATGGCAGTCCCCATGGACAGAGCTCTTTCGCCATGGTCTCTTAAAAGTAGAGAAACAAGAGCAGACAACAATATAACAATAATTTTAGCAAAGGTTGCTATAATTTTTCATACTCTTGGCACAGAACCATTTTCTATCATTTGAGAAAAAAAAATTATTATCACAAAATTATAGCCTTTGCTGGTATAGTTCACTGCAGTCAAGAAGGATAAAATAAACATTAACAGGATTTTTGTCCCCCACTAAATTTTTCAGCTGCAGTATTGGCTCCATACCCTGGAATCATAGGTTGAGGCAGCAAATTGATCAAATATAAAATGATTCACTGTGGGGCACATGTTACGGGAATATAGCTGGTGTTTTTTAACCCTTACGTTTTCGTGCATGAAATTGTTTCATAACTAATTCTACTGAAATCTCAAAATCATGAGTGACCCTAATGTACGTGCTAGAATCTGATGTACAACAGGCATATAAATATGAAAGCAAAAAAGAATGTAGGGTTTCCAAAAGGAAATGTGCACTTTCCATAAAAATTCCTATAAACATTAAAAGATGGTATGTTTAGGTATATGAAAGGGTGTCTGTATGTTGAAATACCCAGCTAGAATAAAGCATCACTCTTTTGAACAATATATCTTTTTGTCTCCCATCATCCTTACTGATGAAGGAAGAGAATAACTGAAGTGGCCTCAAATATCTCTCTAGAGTGAAGCCAAGCTAGTTCAATGAGAGCCAAAAGGGCACATTAATAGGAAGATTACTGTGGCCCCACAGCGACCTAACCAGCACCATCCGTAGTGAGTATCAGCTATATATTACAGCTGACAATCACCTGTTTAACCCATTCGGTGCCACAGTCAATAGTGATAGAGGCATCAAATCAGTTAGACAGAGAGATGGGGTTCTGTCTGTAACCCTGAAACGACCATAGGGTGCAACCGGTTTCCATGTCAACAGGGGGCCTAATAAAGGCAAGGTTTGCCATCATTGTACACTTCAGCAGGGTCTAATAGGATACCTGTCAGTGTAAATATGACAGGCATAATACACTGTAATACAGAAGTTTTGTAGTGTATTATAACAGGAATCAAGTGAACACATAGTAAAGTCTCCTTGTGGGACTAAAAAATAAAAATAAAAAACAAAGGAAAAAAAAACACAAAAAAACGCTGTAAAAACAATGGCAGAATTGCTTTTTTTGTTCATGGAAAATAAAAATAAAAGTTATGGCTCTGATGCAAAAGCAAAAACAAATGCTGTGCCCTTAAGGCCCAATTAGCTGTGTCCTTAGAGGTTAAAAATGCCAGGGCAAGGCGTTTTAGGCATGAAGTTAACTGCTCTAATAGCAGCTAATGGTTTCTACAATCAGTATGCAGGCAGAAGCTAAATTATGTTCTGCTGCTCTGAGGGAAATAGAAAAGACAGTATACAATAATATGGGCAAAGTTATCATTTGTTGGGTTAGATATAGGGCATGTGTCTGCTGGAGTTTCTTATACATTTTTATCACAATGCAACTTGTAACGCTGAGAAAGGAATTTCAAATATGTGTTTGTATATTTATTTGTTACTGTCTTATTGTTTATACAGTCACAGGAAAAACCATTCACTGTACAGTTTTCTTGTCTATGCATCTTAAAAACTTACTTGGTATTTTTGGCAGGTAAGTACCATTGGCTTCGAAAATTGCCTTCAAGTCTTTTAAAGGAGCAGAGTCAGGGTCCATGTGACTTTCAAATGAAGTTAAAATGCAATCATGATCTTAAATCTAGTTTTTTACAAATATTAGTAAGAGTAAAACTATTCTGATCCAATATGTAATTCATGGGCTTTAAAGAAAGGTAAGAATCTTATATTGGTCTAATGATCAGACAAGGTGACTGCACCAGCCAGACATGGATGAGAAAGCTCACCCTCACATTATGGATAAAGGTACTAGAATATTTGTTTGCTGGAGATTATTTTTCAGGACATTTTCTGCAGTCTTTTTTAATTGATGTATGCTATATAGCTGATTCTCTCCCATTCATGGATAGCTATAAATTTAGATTTTTATGATGGTTATCACAGCCGTCAAGAAGCTTGCAGGAATCTTTTAAATTAGGAAGATGCAAAAAAGCTTAAGACAGGTATGTGTGATGCTCGGTGTGATCTGCAAGTATGTGTAAATCACATTGACCATCCCCAGGCAATATCTGTCACCCACTGATACCAAAGTTCATGTTCTCCTGACAGTTAACAAATTTGCCAGCAGTACCTGGGAACTAATATGTCATTTCTAGCTGTATAAATTCCGGAATATTCTATTAGAAAGCAATAAAAACTGAATAGATATAATATGTTTAATGAACAGGTAGACAACTTCTAAGTTATTGTAGGCTTTTTTTCTAATTAAATTCTATGTTTTTAAGTACAAAGATTCCATGGGACCAGTGGACAGCATAGTGGTTCATGTTGTCCTATACAAACAAGGGAAAACAAGAGTGGGCTTTATGTGCAACATGATAAACTGCAAAAACTAGAATGATGTGTAAAAATGTCCAAAACAACATTAATAACCATATTTACGCAGGAGGTGTATTATGCGCGCCTCAGCGTTTAGTGGGTGATGGCTTAGTAACTCAGTATGAAATGTAGTTTACCGTTACTTATGGGGTTGGGTGTACGCCTGTGGTGGCAACATGTTTATGTTTGGAAGCGGGTCCAGCGGCTTGAGGAGAAGCTGCAGTTTCGCTGAGAGAGCTGGGAAAAATTGGTGGAGGGAACATGGCTCCAGCGAGTTGTTGTTGAGCAAAAGAGGGAGAGACTGTCGGAGCAGTTGTGCTAAAGAAGACCAAGTAGGAGACTGGCCTAAAAAACTCAGAGAGACTGATTGTGGCTGCGACTGCTACAGAATGGTGGAGACTTAAGCAGGTGAGGAAGGGAGCCTCCCCGCAACTTACAGTACATAAAGTGAGAGAAACTGTGAAAAGGACAGAGGGTGGATGCCTAAAAGTGTAGTGACTCTCAGAATGGTAGCCATTATTATCAGGATCAACCAGAACCAATTGCTTAAGTTTTCTGTAAGTAAAAGACTGTTCTTTGCAACCGCCAACATTTGCACCTCTTCGTGTGATATGTTGTGTTCTGTATTTTACACCCTTTGTCGTCACCAAATTCTTTCTGGGTCATTGCGCTGCATGGTGGTTATCACACCCCTCACCCACAAGCAGTGGCGGATTAAGTAGACCATGGGCCCTGGGCTGTTACCCAAACTTGGGCCCCCCTTCCTCACCGCCGCCCTGCCGTAACTATTTTTGACACTACTTTTTTGGGCAAGCATTAACAGTGTTACGATTTCCCTTGTCACAGGGCTGTGTCCCTACATACTGACAGGATCACACTGTGCAGGGACACAACCTCCTGACAAGGGGAATTGTCTATCAGTCCTGGACTGCAGAAATACTTTTTGTGAAATACAAGGATTTCCTATAATAAACATGTCAGGAGAGGTGACAGATTCTCTATAAATCTAGTGACTCACAGGTGACGACGTCTCAGATTCTAGTAGTTTTTTTCCTCTTTTCTTCTCCATCCGGTCCAGCGCTCATGACGACTTCTCCCGGCCATGACTCATTTCTGCAGAATTTGCCACTCAGACGTCTCCTCACTTTTCCAACATTTCCACACCTATAAACGAAAATAAAGTTATCATGGTGCCACATACTGTGCCCCTAAATATAATAGCACCAAACACTGCGTGCCTGAATATAATAATACCACACACTGTAAAACACCACATACACACAGCCCCCTGTACATAGTGCCACACACAGCCCTGTAGATATTACACACCCCCATAGATATCGTCATACACAGCCCCCTCTATATATCACACATCCTCCCCGTAGAGAGCGTTACACACAGCCCCATATAGATAGTGCCATACAGCCCCCTGTAGAGAGCGCCACACAACCCTCCCCCTCTTGTAAATAGCACCAAAAAGCCCCCCCTATAAAGAGCGCCACACACATACCACTGTGGATAGCACTACACAGCCCCCCCTTGTATATATTGCCACACAGCGCTCCCCTTGTATATAGTGCCACACAGCGCTCCCCCTTGTATATAGTGGCACACAGCGCTCCCCCTTGTATATAGTGGCACACAGCGCTCCCCCTTGTATATAGTGCCACACAGCGCTCCCCCTTGTATATAGTGGCACACAGCGCTCCCCCTTGTATATAGTGGCACACAGCGCTCCCCCTTGTATATAGTGCCACACAGCGCTCCCCCTTGTATATAGTGCCTCACAGCGCTCCCCCTTGTATATAGTGCCACAAGGTTATGTACACATTTAAAAACTTAATATCATAATTTTATATATATATATATATATATATATATATTACCCAATTACCCTAATATAGACATGTAATATATAACAATTTACGGTAAACAATGACGATTACAAATAAAAGGTCTATTTTAGGGTAAAACTATGTTATTACCAAAAAAAATAGCTGAAACGTAAAAAAGCTTTTTTGTTTACTATTATTTTCAAACTTTATGAATAAAAATTGTAAAATAGCAAAAAAGGTGTGTATAAAAACGATAAAAAACGAAACCTGCATTGTCTACGGAAAAAACGTCGCAAAAATCACGTCGTTTTTATTTCTTTTTTATAAAAATGTGTGTTTGGTGCAACTTTGTAATTACGTTTTATTAAAAAATATTTTCACTTTTTGAGATACAGCTGCTTTGTATCCTGTATCCGTCAGGTCAGCAGGACTGACGGGATCAGTGACACGCAGGATCCACCTCAAATCTATCACATCTAAGATTATAATTTAGCGCAGGGCCCGTTTCACTGATCCCGTCAGTCCTGCTGACCTGACGGATACAGGATACAAAGTAGCTGTTTCTCAAAAAGTGAAAATATTTTTTAAGAAAACGTAATTACAAAGTTGCAGCAAACACACATTTTTATAAAAAATAAATAAAAACGACGTGATTTTTGCGACGTTTTTTCCGTAGATAATGCAGGTTTCTTTTTTTTAATCGTTTTTATACGCACCTTTTTGCTATTTTAGAATTTCTATTCATAAAGTTTGAAAATAATAATAAAAAAATAAGCTTTTTTACGTTTCAGCTATTTTTTTTGGTAATAACATAGTTTTACCCTAAAATAGACCTTTTATTTGTAATCGTCATTGTTTTCCGTAAATCTTTTATATATTACATGTCTATATTAGGGTAATTGGGTCAGCGCTAGCGTTACAACAATGATTGGCGGGGGGGGACGACGGTTTTTATTGGGGTGGGTATTTTATGTGTATTTATTATTTCATTTTTTTTTGCACTTTACTTTCCTATTTTTTTATTACTGTGGTCTGTTCCTCAAAGGTCAAAAAAGACCTTTGGGGAACTTTATATATTTTTTTTCTTTCTTTTACACCATGTTTTTCCCCTGTAACTGGAGCTGCACAGCAGCCCCAGTTACAGGGGAAATCAGCCCTCTCATAGTGACGATTGTCACTAATAGGGCTGTGCTG
This sequence comes from Rhinoderma darwinii, assembly GCF_050947455.1. NCBI lineage: Eukaryota > Metazoa > Chordata > Amphibia > Anura > Rhinodermatidae > Rhinoderma > Rhinoderma darwinii. The sequence goes on along the minus strand of NC_134687.1, from coordinate 103,708,119 downwards.
GGTCTTGTTAGACCCAGCAGCAGTCTGCCACTAACGGCACCCGGCGATCATGTGACCAGTCACATGATCACCGGGAGGAATAGAGACAGCGCCGCTGCTGCTGCTGTCTCTATTCCTATACACAGCGTTCATTGAACGCTGTGTAAGAAGACATCGGAGAAGACAGAAGCAGCGAAAGCTGCTTCTATCCTCTCCTCAGGGTCCCCGGCAGTCACTGACAGCCGGAGACCCGACATTCAGCTGCCCGATCGCGCGGGCAGCAAATTAAAACCCGAGCCGTAGAAAGTCTATGGCTCGGGTTTTAAGGACCCGTCCCTGACCGCTGGCCGTAAAAATACAGCCAGCGGTCGGGAACCAGTTGGGCAGGAGGATAAGCCTGCTGTACTGACCTGAGCGCCGGTGACCGACCGCCCGGCTCTTGTCTTGCAGATTCGGAGTAACAGAACAGCCGTCCGTCGCTGTTCTGTTACTCAATGGCGGCGGCCCGCACTTGTCAGGGAGGCGTGTCCTACCCCTTTCCCGGCCAATTCCCTGCTCCTCCCCTCCTCATCTTCGTTAGTTAGCAGCGCTAGCGCGCTGAATAGGTGCCTTTGCAAGATGATGTGCGGTTCGGGCTGCCATGGGCCCCCTGGGAGCCTCGGGCCCCGGGCGGCCGCCCGAATCGCCCATATGATAATCCGCCACTGCCCACAAGCCCTGACACTGTCATCTTACAGCAGTAATGCAAGTACTCTGGGTATTCCTGGGTGTCCTTCTTCTACCTTCCATTTGCTAACCTTTCTGCTTACAGCAGCTGTGATTTCATTTCCACTACAGAGAAATAAATAGGTATGGAGCTTATCCAGCCTGGGTGGCAGAATGAACCATCCTAGAAGACTGTGTAGTACTTTTCTGAACAATTATATTAAACATTGGGATAATAAACAGGGTATTAAGTGCTGATGTTCTTAAAGTTAACTATTAATTACATATTTTACTTGGGTGCTGACTAAATCCATATAAATATACAAACTGTGTAGAATTATTGTTTAAATGTTTATAATAAATGTTAAATACTAAAATTGTGCAACTTCTTATGTCAGATATTCTGTTTAGGCCTCATGCACACGACTGTAATTTTCATCTGTAATTACGGATGAAATTGCAGACCCATTAATTTTTTTTATTGGCCACAGATACCTTTCTGGATATTTACGGATGTGTGTCCGGGCCGTAGAAATGATCTGCAAAATATAAAAAATGTCCTATTCTTGTCCGCAATTGCGGCACGGACTAGCCCATAGATGTCTATGGGCGCTTTCGCAATTGCGGACGGCTACGGATGTGTATCCGTTGTCATCGGATCCGTATTTGCGGACAATAAAAACGATTACGGTGTGCATGAGGCCTAAGAATATGTTTTTCCATGTTCACTCTTTTATGTCTTCCCACTTCTGTCACATATGTCAGTTTGAATATGATGCAAAATGAAAAGTATGTCAGTAAAATACATCTACGTATACAATTATTGAGCTCTACAGGTATAAAGAGAAGAATATAAGGCTTCAGTAAGTCAGGTCAGTGTAGTCACTGGAATTTGAATGCGCAGCTGCGCTTTATGATATCAAGAGATAATAAACATAATATTTTATGGCATAGCCTAGATTTCATCAATTTTGTACATTAGAGATTGAATCAGCCTCCATCCAAGTATATTAAATGCTTCTGTCACAAAATAAAAAAAATCATTGCCCTCATGATTCTGTTTTAATTATTATTATTATTATTATTATTATTATTATTATTATTATTATTATTATTATTATTATTATTATTATATTTATTATTATTATTATTATTATTATTATTATATTTATTATTATTATTATTATTATGTCAGTAAAAATAGTAAGAAGATGTCAAAAGCCATCTTCAGCAGGCTATGATATTTTTCCATGAAGCTGAAACAACTTTTTGTCCCTTTCTGAAGAGTGAACATCAGCCTGATACCCAACTGGACAGGATGTTTGAATTCAGTTAAGAACTGAAGGTTTGGAACCTGTAAGAGCAGTGGGCCTTATTTACCAATACTGACTAAAAGACAATCTGGCCTTGTTGCCCATACAACTAATAAGAGCTTAGCTTTCATTTCTTAAATTACTGCGGAAAACGAAAGTTGTAGTGTGATTGGTTGATACGGGTAACAAGACCAGTTTTTCTTATAGGAAGTATATGATGGTCCATGTAACGTACACACAACACTGTCAGTAGTGTTGATGGTGCATTGGATGGTTTGCATTAGATGTGTCAGATCTAATCTCTTTCGATAAGCCCCATATTGACAGTGGTTTTTTTTCTCTTTATTTCAGGTATGTATCATCCATCACTATAATATTAGACATTGAAAGACTCCTCAGGGAACGGGGTAAGCAACGTAACATGTCTTCACAGTGTAAAATACTATATAAAGTTTGTGGCTACTTCTCAATGAGTTTTTTTGTTATTTTGGGGGGTCCTAAACTACTACATCTAATGATTCTACATCTGATAGTCCACTGGTTAGCTGTCTACTTCATTTTATAGTTATTGTATCATTATATAGGTAAAGACATTTACACAATGACTGAAAACTATGATTTGTGGCTTTACATTATGGAAACAATTGAAAAATGTGATACTAGGCATTTGAAACATGTGATACTAAGACCTGAATAATAAACTAATGTAGGAAAGATGTATTTCTTTACATTGCCAATGTGGTCTCTAAATAGTAGTCCCAAATGCCAATGACCTGTCTCTTGCAGCTCCACTGCAATTGAAATAGAAGCTCTTGTTGCCACATCGTGCTTCATCTTGGTCTTGGTCTCTAGTGGAACGATGCACAATTGCACTGATTAAAAGAGGGAAAATGAACCCAAGCCCAGTCATAATTTTGAAAGTGAAAATTCTCTATGGAACATGCAGTTCTTCATAATTTCTGATCACGCTTAACCTCTCCTTTTGTTTAACAAAACCCATTAATCAAGCATGTCTCTTGAGGCAGCTAATGATCTTTCAGAATTCTAACAGAAGCAGAAAGTCAAGGACGACATAAATTGATCCACATCACCTACCCTATTAGTTTTACAATGCTGACAATGCTTCCCTTGTCTTTGTCAAAATTACAGCCCATATGGTTATTATAGACCTGCTGTTTTATCAATCAGAAAAAATAGACTTGTTCTTCCCTGAAGGTAACACAATGATAACAGTTTTTTGCCTTTGTTAAAATACGTTATTCATTATGTACTTTCTTATTGGCTTGTAATAACTAGCAATATTTTGACTGTTGCAAATAGTATGAATAGATGGATATCATAAGTCCATTATCATATCCATTAACTTCCCAAGGAACATATGTTACTTTTCACAGATTTGTACCACCTTTTGAGAAAAATTCTGCTGGTGCAATTTCTAAATGGGATGAAGCTTTGCTTGAGAACCAAGAATATAGACATTATAGTTTAGGTAGGCTTAAAAATGGGATGAATCAACATTAGAAATAGGAATGCTGCTGTAAATCATCTAAATCATTATTCTGTATATATATATATATATCTCCTATTCTGTTCCTGTTTGCCGTGGATTTCCATGGCTGGTTGTAAAAAGTTACAAAATATTTACAATAAAAACATATTGATAAAGAGAAAGTATCTGTATCATTAGGAGTGTCCGTAAAAACATTAACCCCTTAGTGACCAGCCTATTTTAGGTCTTAGTGACCAAGCTATTTTTCAAGTTTTTCCATAGTCTCTACCACAGTCTTTTCCATGTGTCGATATAGCTGCATAAGGTCTTGTTTTGTGCGAGACAAGTTTTATTTTTTAATAGCACTATTTTGGGGTACATAGAATTTATTGAATGGCGGTTGTTTTTTTTGCGGGACGACTAGTAGTTGTTGTTGGTACCATTTTGGAGTAGATGCAATTTTTTTGATCACTTTTTATCACATTTTTTTTTAAGGCAGGATTCACAGAAAACATTTTTTTCATTGTTTTCCTTTAATTTTTTTACGGCATTCACAGTGTGGGTTAAATAATAATAATGTAATAACTTTATAGTTGGAGTCGTTACGGATGTGGCGATACCAAATATGTGTAACTTTTTTACTTTATTTTGTTTTTTTAATTAGAATGAATTTTGTAAGGGGAAAAAGTGGGTTTTTCATTTTTTTTCACTCATTTTTTTTAAATTAACTTTATTAAACTTTTTTTTAACTTTTTTACTAGTCCCACTAGGGGACTTCACTATGCGATCAGCCGATTGCTTTTATAATACACTGCAATACTATTGTATTAGTGACTGACTGACGGACAGGCATCTCCTAGGCCATGCCTCTGGCATGGCTTAGCAGGCATAACTAGTGGCAGACTTGGGGGGCCTTTATTAGGCCCCCCGGCTGCCATAGAAGACACCAACACCCTGCGGTCTTGGATCAGGATACTGGTGGGGTGAGAGAGGGAGCTCCCTCCCTCTTTGCAAAACCAGTCAGATGCGGCACTCAATATTGAGCGCCGCATCTGAGGGGTTAAACTGGCGAGATCGATACTGATATCGATCTCGCCCATTCAAGCAGGGCTGCTCCCAGCCCTCAGGTACCGGAGGTAGCTGAGAGCAGGGAGATTTAACGGTTTCCTGCTCTGTTTATTTATTCGGATGCAGTGCCGTGAAAAGGCGTATGCATCGGAATAAAGCCCATTAGTGGCCGCCGTGAATAGGGTTAAATGGCTGTCCATGTGAATAGAAAATACAATAAAATACAATATAGAGACCAAGACTTAAAGTAGCTATCTCATGAAGAGTACCTCTTTTCAAAAAGAAGCCAATTGATTGGCGCAAGTCCAGCTTCTCTACCTCCTACCTCTTTACTGATCAGACACACATTGCCACAGTCACTTCAGGGAAAATGTAGAATTCCATATGATGCAAAAATGTGCCGAGTCCGCTAGAGTTGGAGCCTTACAGAGCAGCTCTCCGTTCTGGCACATAGAGGGGAGTCCCAAGCAGGGAAACTCTTTTATGGCATACAAATGCCCTAATAGGGCATATGTAAAGGGATTATCCTGACGGGACAACCCCTTTAAATAGAGGATATGATCACTAGTTGTAGAATTAAATAAATTTATAGAGAAATTGTTTAAAGGGGTTGTCCTTTTTGTAAGAAGGGTCCCTCAGTGCTAAGTTCACAGGGTGTTCAGCTGCTGGGATCCCCAGCGATTTACTTTAATCTGTGGAACACAAAGAGATCCAAGGCATCAAAGTTTCCTATAAAATTTAGCGTTTATTCGTTAGGTCATAAGAAGGCAATGTTTCGGCCTTACAAGGCCATTTTCAAGCCACATCAAAACAAGAATGACAAATATGTATGCACCCCACATATTTAAACTGTTTTTTGGCATCAGTTCGCCCTTTATCATTACTTGAAACACGTCCCATATCGAAATGGATACTGTAAACAAGAGAATAATGAATTTTAAAATGCATTTATTTTTTTACACCTGGGTAGGTTTTACTCTAAATATATTGTACATATGAGGTTTAGCCTTTGAGTGCATAGATTCCCCATGATGGTGTTTTTTATGTATATTTTAGATCTCCCCTACTTGTAGACATGCCATGTATAATATTACCAGTATAGAAAACCCGTTACACGGGTTTTCTAGCAAAAGGAATGATGATAAGTATTGGTTTTGCCTTATTATATGCCTTGTTTTGGGAATTGGTTTCTCATTGTTCCTGGCGTCCCTCTGCACACATAGTTGCTCTTCTTATTCTCTGAGCTTCTGTTTTCCTTTGTCTATTAACGATTATGTCGTCTTCGGACAAATTTGTTCTTTTTGGCGGGATTTTCTTAGTGCACTTACACCCTTTATGGCAATTATACTCTTCAAAACAATTACACCTTTTAACCCCTTAATGTATAAGCCTGTTTTGGCCTTAAGGACGAGACCATTTTTTTCAAATCTGACATGTAACACTTGAAGTGAAAATAACTTGGGAATGCTTTCATTTTTTTCAAGCAATTCTGAGATTATTTTCTCGTGACACATTGGACTTTAAGTTAGGAGTAAAATTTGGTTGACACATTCAGTGTTTATTTATAAAAAACACCAAAATTTTGAGAAAAATTTGCATTTTTTTTAAATTTAAATGTATCTGCTTGTAAGACAGATAGCAATACGACACAAAATAGTTACTAGTTTACATTTCCCATATGTATACTTTATGTTTGCATTGTTTTTTGAACGTCCTTTTAATTTTCTAGGACGTTACAAGGCTTAGAACTTTAGCAGCAATTTCTCATATTTCCAAGAAAATGTCAAAACCTAATTTTAGGGACTTGTTCCATTCTGAACTGGTTTTGAGGGCCTTATACACTTTAAACACCCTATAAATCACCACATTTTAAAAACGGAACCCCTCAAAGTATTCAAAACAGCATTTATAAAGTTTCTTAACCCTTTAGGTGTTTCACCAGAATTAAAGCAAATGAAAGGTGACATTTACAAATGTCATTTTTTTTTTGCAGAAAATCAGTTTTGATCCAGAAGGTTTTACCAGAGAAATGCTATGCATTATTTATTGCCAAGATTCTGCAGTTTTTAGAAAGATCCCACATGTGGCCCTAGCGTGCTACTGGATGGAAACACTGGCCTCCGAAGTAATGGAGCACCTAGTGGATTTTGGGGCCTTATTTTTATTAGAATATATTCTAGGCACCATGTCAGGTTTAAAGAGGTCTTGTGGGACCAAAGCAAAGAAAACACCCCAAAAAGGACACTATTTCGCAAACTACACTCTCAAGGAATTTATTAAGGGTTATAGTTAGCATTTTGACCACACAGTTATTTTGCTGCATTTAGTGTAATGAGGCTCTGAAAATGAAAATCTAAGTTTTTTCTAATAAAATGTCGTTTTAGCTCAGATTTTTCCATTTTCACAATAGATAAAGGAGAAAACGAACCACAACATTTGTAAAGCAAACTCTTCTGAGTACGGCAATACCCCATATGTGGTAATAAACTGCTGTTTGGACCCACGGCAGGGTTCAGAAGGGAAGGAGAGCCATTTGGCTTTTGGAGCTCAAATTTTGCTTGATTGTTTTTCAGGTGGCATGTTGCATTTGCAAAGCCCCTGAGAGGCCAAAACAGTGGAAACCCCCCAAAAGTTACCCCATTTGGAAAACTACACCTGTCAAGGAATCTATCTAGGGGTATAGTGAGCATTTAGACCCCACAGGTCTTTTGCAGAATTTATTGAAATTAGGCTGTGAAAATGAAAATCGACATTTTGTTCCACTAAATTGTAGAATGTCTTCATTTTTACAAGGGATACTGGAGAAAAAGCACCCCAACATTTGAAAAGCAATTTCTCCCAATTACGGCAATACCTCAAATGTGGTCAAAAACTGCTGTTTAGACACACGGCAGGGCTCATGATGGCAGGAGCGCTATTTGGCATGCATATTTTGCTGTATTGGTTTTTGGCCACCATGTTGTATATGCAAAACCACTTAGGGTACCAGAGTACAGTGGAAAACCCAAGAAGTGACCCCATTTTGGAAACTGCACCCCTCAAGGCATTTATCATTTTCCTGGACAAATGAGATAGCGCACCATGCGCATTTGAGGTCTATTTTGGGTTTTTTCACAGCATTGGCCAACAATTGAAGGGCTCGGAAGTCAAATAGTAAAACAAACCCCCAAGTAGTGACCCAGATATTGGAAACGACACCCCTTAGGGCATTTTAAGGGGTGTAGTGAGCATTTTGACCCCACAGGTGATTCTACATTAGAAATTAGTGCCCAGTGGATGGTGCAAAGGGAAAATTGCAATTTTCCACTGATATGCCAATTTAGTGCACAATATGTTGTGCTCAGTTTGTGCCACTGAAGACAAATATCTCATAAACTGTTAACCAGGCTCTCCCGGGTATGGCGATGTCATATCTGTGGACGTAAACTGGTGTTTGGGCACGCTGCAGGGCTCAGAAGGGAGGGAGCGACATTTGGCTTTTGGAGCGCAGATTTTGCTTGGCAGTTCTGTTTGGGGTTTTGCTGGTATTTCAGTTAATAATGTGGGGGCATATGTAAGCTGGGCAGAGTACATCAGGGCATAATAAGAGGGTATAATAATGCAGTAAATAAATAATAATCTGCAGATGTGTGCCAGGTGTCGCGCTGATAAATGGTGCCCAATCTTATCCGCTTTTGGAACACTCTGCACATTTTGCATCGCCATATTCTGAGAACCAGAACTTTTTTAATTTTTCCCCACCGGAGCTGTGTGAGGGCTTATTTGTTGCAGGACAATCTGTAGTTTTCATTGGTACCATTTTGGGGTACATGCGAGTTTTTGATCACTTTTTATTCCATTTTTCCAAACAAGGTGACCAAAAACCATCCATTATGACAAAGTTTTGGTTTGTTTTTTTTACGGCGTTCACCGTGCCCTATAAATAATATTTTACTTTATTATGTGGGTCGATACGATTACGGCGATACCATATATATATAGTTTTTTTTATGTTTTGCAGCGTTTGCACAAAAAAAATCCCTTTTTTCATATTCTGAGAAACATAACTTTTTTATTTTTGCTTTCACAAGACTGTGTAAGAACTCGTATTTTGCAGGACGGGATGTAGTTTTTATTGGTACTATTGTGCGGTACGTGCGACTTTTTGATCATTTTTTATTCTATACTTTAGAAGGGATGGTGAGAAAAAAAATAGTGATTCTGCCATTGTTTATTTTTTCTGCGGTGTTCACCGTGCGGGAAAAATAACTTTATAGTTTGGGTCATCATGGATACAGTGATACCAAATATATGTGTACTTTTTTAACGGTTTCATTTGTTTCCTATAATAAAAGACTTATTATAGGAAAAAAGGCAGTTTTTAATTTTTGAACTTTGAACTTTTTTTTGTCCCACTAGTGGACTTGAAGACCTGCACCTCTCATCTTTATTCTAATACATTGCACTACCCACGTAGTGCAATGCATTAGAGCTGTCAGCTATTCACTGACAGCAAACCTATTCGGCTCCACCTCTGGGCGGTGCCTATTAGGCTTCTGTATGTGGGAGACCAGGAAGCAATTGTTGGCCTCCGGTTCCCATAGTAACGATCGGCATCCGTGCGACCACATCGCAGCGATGCCGGTCACCTGGAAACACCTAAGATGCCGCGATCGCTTTTGATCGCTGCATCTAAAGTGTTAATGGCAGGGAGCGGAGCTAGCTCCATTCCCTGCCGCTACAGCAGGATGTCATCTGTAACAAACAGCTGACATCCTTCGGCTGATTGCGCAGGCTCAGCTTCTGAGCTTCTTTCATCTGCGGCCAGAAACATTTTAAGCCCCGCCTCCGGGCAGGGCCTAACAGGCCGCCGTACTTGGCAGACAGGGGGCCATTCTTAGGCCTCCTGTTGCCAACAGCCAATCGGCTAGCGTGGCTACTCAGCTCTTTTAGCCGGGTAACCATGATGCAATACTGTGATTGGTCAGTCACTACTGACTGACCAATCACAGCAATCGCTGGCGGCACCGCGATTGGTCCCCCGACGAGTCACAGTGACTGTCGTCTGTCTATGACAGCCGATGTCACTGTTCTGTCACCATATGTTTCGGCATGGTGACGGAAAAGCACCATGACGTAGCTGTACTTCATGGTGCCTTAATGCAGGCCAAACCATGACGTACAGTTGCGTCATGGTGCATTAACGGGTTAAGGTGGTTTCACTCCTTAGAGCAGTTATGCCGCTTAAGTTGGTTATGCCTCTTTGGGCATTTTTTATTCTATTTGGGATTTTATTAGCCTCTACGGGCATTTATTAGCCTCTTTAGGCGTTTATTAGCCTCTTTAGGATTTCCCCCTCTTCACCACCTATGGCTTTCCCCCTCCCGCTCTTGTCCACCACTCGACCGCTTCTAGTCGAATATCCACCACTCGACCACCCCTACTTGAATATCCACCACTCGACCACTCCCACTTGAAAATCCTACGCTTCAACTCGAATATCCACCATTTGACCACTCCCACCCACAAATTCTACGCTCCAACTCGATTGTCCACCCCTCCCATTCAAAAATCCTACGCTGCAACTCGATTGTCCACCATGTCCAGTAACACTTACCTGTTGTTGTTGCTAAAATGAAATAATAAGGAATTGGAAAGAAGGAGAAAAATTAGGTTTGACGTGTATCATAGAGTTTGGTTGTATTTAGTAAGAGAGAAAAGCAGCTGAGTAAAAAGAAACTCAACTGTGCCTCGTAAACCACGTCCTCGCCCAATATTTATATGATATTTGGCAACAGTCAATAAAGTAGGCTCCTTCTCAATACCTTCTATAAACATTGCTTCGCTAATACACTATTTTGGCGACGATTTCCAGCTTCCATCTGGGTACATAACCTTATGTTATCCCAAACATGTAGTGTATAGGACGCTCATGCATCTTACTGGACTAATCATATGATAATAATACCGACGTAGAGCACCTCCTAAGATGAACACTCCTATGTCACTCTAGCCTGGTTGTCTGACGTATCTGGAGTGGACTGCAAGCTTCCACAACCTCACACCAAAATGACTGGGGATCCCATAATCCCCTTAGGTCAACTCAACTTTAGTTACTCTAGTGACTGAGCCATCTTCTATTAGATGACATGACCCACGTCTAATTGGTGTAGAGCCTTATATATGCAGTTGCCATAGTTATTTTGATGCCGCTTGCAACAGTGAGTTTATTAATAGATCAATATATAAAACTCTTTATCACTTCATCTATTTAGGCTCGTATTTACAATTCTTTAATGGTGGAAGGCTGTAATATTGCAAACCGCCACTACAAGTATATTGAGGATTTACAGTACGAGCAGATAATGAATGAAGGTGAAGCAGCGCTTTTCAGGTGCTTCTGCGCCTTCAAAACAGCTGATCGGTGGGGGAATCAGACCCCGACCGATCGGTTATTGATGGCTTATCCTGGGGATAGGCCATCAATTTTTTGGGACTGTACAACCCCTTAAATATTTTTGGACAACTTTATGTTCCTAAATTGCAATTAGGGTATATTCACACATGTTGTTTTTGCCGAATTTCTTCCACAGATATTTGTCACATCATTTGACACTTTTGTGTAAAAAATAAAATAAAAAATTCTACATTCATCTACAGTGGAAATACCAAGACAATGCCATGAATGACCATGTCCTTGAAGGGGTATTCCCATCTTAGATATTTATGGCATATCCACAGGATATGCCATAAATGTCTGATAGATGTAAGATTCAGCTCTGGGATCTGGACCGACTTTAAGAACATGGATCCCCATGACCCCATCTGGTGAGGCAGGAGCTGGCTGCTGCATCCAGGCGAGAAAGTGGAGCGGTTCCCATGTTCTGGAAACAGTGTAGCTAGCTGTGCTATGCTGTTTCTGGAAATCCTATGGGAGTTTCTGCAATCCTGATCATCTCCCCACCGAGTCTCTACTTGGATGCCAAAATGTCTAAGATGGGAGTACCCCTTTCAAGTGAACGTTTTACTTATCACAGCATCAGCATCAGAGCTCAGCCTTCAATTTTTCAGAGCAGTTTAAGAAATTAATGCAGCGTTTTAGGAAAAACGCTTCACTTTTTGTACCATTCTTTCCCTGCATATTTGCTTGATGTCAATAGGGAATTTTTAAACCCTTTTTTTATGTGGCATTTTCACAAAATCATAGCAAGGCTGGCTTTGGCATTTTTTTCTGCATTTAGTGTCTTTTTTTGCCATAGACCTTCATAGGCTTCTTTTGCCTTGTTGGTGGCATTTTGTCAGAATAAATGTATTGCAAAGAGGAATATTTGCATCGCGTGATCTTTGAATCACATGATTTGCAATGAGTTGAGTTTTTTAGATGTATGTTTTGGGCGAAAAAAAGTCACACAAAAAGTATGTGAAGTAATTCTTCACATTTTTGATAAATGGGCCCCAATTTGTATATACCTACGTGAGCAAACTATGACATAACCATAACCAAGTGTTTTTTCAGTACACAGCTGCAGAGATGCACTGGATGTGGGTCTCAGCTTTAGCAAAAAGAGAATTTTCCTGCATTATGTAAACATGCCAAGGGCTTTTGAAAACTGCTGTCCAGTAGAAGCAAACTCCTGTGGAAAATCAATAAAAATATTTAATTATGAATCCTCATCCTTAACTATGTAACCCCTTATTTATTACCATTTATTACCTTATTTATTACTTTGATTTACTTGTTCTTCTTCTCCTTCCATGTTTGTACATACAGCAATTGATAAACTGTAAGAAAAATGTAAGAGATCCTCTTGTTAGGCAGAACGTAACTCTACATGCTCCATTACATGTTCAGTATAGAACAGCACTGGAGTCTAAGGTAATTTTAATTTGTTTGTGGGTGCATTCTCACAAGTCGAATGGCACTAATAGTGGTTCTCCCAGCAAATGACCGAAATATTGTAATGTGGGTTTTGCCATATAACTTCTACAGATGAAACAAATTAAAATTAAAAATCAGTGTAAATAAAAAGGCCCGATTAATGTCAAATCACATTTCTGATAATAAAAGTGAAAAACTGACAGGCAAGTTAAAGTGTATGTTCACAAATGCCAGAAGTCTAGCAAGCAAAATGGGGGAGCTGAAGGCCTTGATACTGGAAGAAAATATAGATATAGTTGGTGTTGCTGAAACATGGCTGGACTCTTCACATGACTGGGCTGTAAATCTACAGGGTTTTACACTTTTTCGGAAAGACAGGACAAATAGGAAAGGTGGTGGTGTATGTCTGTATGTGAGAAATGATATGAAGGCGAGTGTGAAAGAGACAATAGTGGGTGAATACTGTGAGGAGGTTGAAACCTTGTGGGTGGAACTAGGAGGGAGGTAAACACTGAAAAAATTACTTTTGGTGTAATCTATAGACCCCCCAATATAACTGAAGAGATGGAAGTTCAGCTATATAAACAGATGGAGCGGGCTGCACAGGCGGGTACTGTAGTGATAATGGGAGATTTTAATTTCCGGGATATTAATTGGTGTCATGGTTCGGCTTCAACTGCAAAGGGGAGACATTTCCTCAACCTGTTGCAGGAAAATTTTATGGGCCAGTTTGTGGAAGACCCGACTAGAGGTGAAGCTCTGTTGGATCTGGTCATTTATAATAATACAGATCTTGTTGGGAATGTCAATGTTCGTGAAAACCTCGGTAACAGTGATCATAATATAGTTACATTTTACCTATACTGTAAAAAACAAACGCAGGCTGGGAGGGCAAAAACATTTAATTTTAAGAAAGCCAATTTCCCCAGGATGAGGGCTGCAATTCAGGATATGGACTGGGAAGAACTAATGTCAAATAATGAAACAAATGATAAATGGGATATTTTCAAATCTACTTTGAGTTATTATAGTGCAAAATGTATTCCTATAGGTAACAAGTATAAACGACTCAAATTAAACCCCACATGGCTTACACCTTCTGTGAAAGGGGCAATACACGACAAAAAAAGGGCATTTAAAAAATACAAATCTGAGGGTACATCTGCAGCCTTTGTAAAATATAAAGAGCTTAATAAAATCTGTAAAAAGGTAATAAAATTAGCAAAAATACAAAATGAAAGGCAGGTGGCCAAGGATAGTTAAACAAATCCCAAAAAATTCTTCAAGTATATAAATGCTAAAAAGCCAAGGTCTGAACATGTAGGACCCCTAGATAATGGTAATGGGGAGTTGATCACAGGGGATCAAGAGAAGGCAGAGTTACTAAATGGGTTCTTTAGCTCTGTATATACAACAGAAGAAAGAGCAGCTGATGTAGCCGGTGCCACTGCTGTTAATATATCAGTTGATATACTGAATTGGATGAATGTAGATATGGTCCAAGCTAAATTAAAGAAAATAAATGTGCACAAGGCCCCGGGACCAGATGGGTTACACCCTAGAATTCTTAAAGAGCTTAGTTCAGTTATTTCTGTCCCCCTTTTCATAATATTCAGAGAATCTCTAGTGACTGGTATAGTGCCAAGGGACTGGTGCAGCGCAAATTTGGTGCCTATTTTCAAGAAGGGCTCTAGGTCTTCCCCGGGTAATTATAGACCAGTTTAATGTAGATAAATGTAAAGTTATGCATCTGGGTACCAACAACCTGCATGCACCATATGTCCTAGGGGGAGCTACACTGGCGGATTCACTTGTTGAGAAGGATCTGGGTGTACTTGTAAATCATAAACTCAATAACAGCATGCAGTGTCAATCAGCTGCTTCAAAGGCCAGCAGGATATTGTCGTGTATTAAAAGAGGCATGGAATCACGGGACAGGGATGTAATATTACCACTTTACAAAGCATTAGTGAGGCCTCATCTAGAATATGCAGTTCAGTTCTGGGCTCCAGTTCATAGAAAGGATGCCCTGGAGTTGGAAAAAATACAAAGAAGAGCAACGAAGCTAATTAGGGGCATGGAGAATTTAAGTTATGAGGAAAGATTGAAAGAATTAAACCTATTTAGCCTTGAAAAAAGACAACTAAGGGGGGACATGATTAACTTATATAAATATATTAATGGCACATACAAAAAATATGGTGAAATCCTGTTCCTTGTAAAACCCCCTCAAAAAACAAGGGGGCACTCCCTCCGTCTGGAGAAAAAAAGGTTCAAGCTGCAGAGGCGACAAGGCTTCTTTACCGTGAGAACTGTGAATCTATGGAATAGCCTACCACAGGAGCTGGTCACAGCAGGGACAGTAGATGGCTTTAAAAAAGGGTTAGATAATTTCCAAGAACAAAAAAATATTAGCTCCTATGTGTAGAAATTTTTCCTTCCCTTTTCCCATCCCTTGGTTGAACTTGATGGACATGTGTCTTTTTTCAGCCGTACTAACTATGTAACTATGTATATGTAACTTGTTTCACCTGCACAAGCGGTGCAGCCAACAACTGCATCAAGGTGAAAATGTACTCCAACTAGTTATATTGTAAGGTTATGTAGAGGAGGAGGGTGGAGTCCAACAGGATAGACAATGACTTTCGTCTAGGGGATTTTTGTAAGGCATCATGATGAAAGTTGGAAATCCATTTATCAATATATTTGCTATTTATCCACTGTGTTTAACCCCTTAATGACCAGGCCATTTTGCACGTTAATGACCAAGGATTATTTCTTGTTTTTTCACGGTTGCATTCCAAGAGTCGTAACTTTTTTTTTATTACGTCGACATAGCCGTATGAGGGCTTGTTTTTTGCGGGACGAGTTGTATTTTGTATTTGCACCATTTTTAGATGCTTATAATATATTGATTAACTTTTATTAACTTTATTTTAGGAGAGAATTGAAAATAAGCTGCTATTCCAGCATTAATTTTCACGTTATAAGTTTACGCCGTTTACTATGCACCGTAAATAACATGTTAACTTTATTCTATGGGTCAGCACGATTACGGGGATACCAAATATGTAAAGGTTTTATATGTTTTTCCTACGTTTGCACAATAAAAAGCCTTTTAGAAAAAAATTACTTGTTTTTGCATCGCCGCATTCCAAGAGCCGTAACGTTTTTATTTTTCTGTCGATGTGGTCGTACGTGGGCTTGATTTTTGCGGGACAATGTGTAGTTTTCATTAGTACTATTTTGGGGTACATAGGACTTATAGATTAACTTTTATTTTATTTTTTATGGGGGGAATGGGAGAAAAGAGAGAATTTTGCCGTTGTTTTTTGCGTTTTCTTTGGATGCCGTTCATCCGGCGGTTTAATTAATGCGTTCATTTTATTGGTCAAGTTGTTACGATCGCGGGGATACCATATATGTGTATGTGTGATTTGTTTTGACAGTTTTACTAAATAAAACTACTTTTTGGGCCAAAAAAGTAGTTTTATTTGACTTTGACTGTAATTTATTTTTTTTTTTTCTTCACAAACTTTATTTAATTGATTGTAATTTTTTTTTAAAGTCCCATCAGGACACTTCACCATGCGATCTCCTGATCGCATATATAGTGCTTTGGTATACTTAGTATACCGAAGCATTATTGCCTGTCAGTGTAAAACTGACAGGCAACCTATTAGGTCATGCCTCCGACATCGCCTAACAGGCAGATGCTGAAGGCAGACCTGGGGGTCTTTGTTAGACCCCCGGCTGTCATGGAAACCCGACGGCGACCCGCGATTTGTTTGCGGGGGCGCCGATCGGGTGACAGAGGGAGCTCCCTCCCTCTGTCAAACACATTAAATGCCACTGTCACTATTGACAGCGGCATTTAATGGGTTAAACTGCCGGAATCGGAGCGCGCTTTGATTCCGTCAGTTGCGGCAGGAGCCAGGCTGTGTATAACAGCCGTGCTCCTGCCGCTGATCGCGTGGGTACAGTCTCAGTACCCGCGCCATCACAGGACGGATATATCCGTCCTCCTGCGCGAACTAGCAGCTGCTGAGGACGGATATATCCATCCTTCGGCGTTAAGGAGTTAAACAGAATAAAACAAAATATTATTGTTTACCCTCATAATATTCTTAATAATATTTTCAGCAATTCACTGCCCATTTTAATACTAAAGACTGAAGTTAATGTATACAGCTTTAAATTAAATAATTTTTGCAGACAATTGAAGAGTAGAAATTCTCGATAGAAAGTTCTTCATGTGTTTCGGTTCCAATCCTATTTACAGGAACACAATGAGCCTGCTTACTAAAGTCACACTATCATTTTCTTCATAACTCCAAGGCTGTATTTTCTGTCAAATAAAAGGGTTATTTGAGAACAATCATTTTAAAAGAAAGAAAGAATAACCTTTTGATAGAAATGAGTATCATGTGCATGTAATTGTGTATATTGCCAGTTGAATGTGAATATTGGGTTCTGCTTATTGCATGCTGGTGCTAACACACATTACTAGGCAGCCTATACTGGTTTGGATTCTAAAAACACATATCTGGTTAAGTTAAATCAATGTAATATTGAATATTTCATTTACACAAAAGATAAATTCTCAGATATTGACACCTATGAGACAAGATAAGTGTCACGTTGGGTTCGTGGACCCACTAGACCGTACCACCGTGGCGGTATGGCAGCTGGCCAACAGGGTGCAGGAAACAGTCTATAGCTCGGACAGTAGCAAGACAGGCTAGTCTAGGACTAGGCAACAGGCAGACGTCAGGCGTGGTGTAGCAGGACAGGCGCGCTATGCAGCACAGCACGACTACAGCTAAGCACGGCACTTGACCAGGATAGCACAGGATACAGGTACGGGAAACACTGGGAGCTGGAAGACACTAGGAGACCATTTGCATAGACAAACTAGTATACGACAAACAACACTCAGGCATGGGAGGAAGGGGCTGGGACCTTCTTATAGCCCAGGGTGCTCTAGGAGCAATCAGCTCAATCTCCCACCTGCGTGCGCTATGGCTTCTTAAGTCTGGACTGAGCTCGCGAGCGCACCCTGGTGGTCACTGTGGAACAGGACGGCCATATGTGCAGACATCTCTGGAGAGAAGGGAGTCGACTGGATGGAAGGAGTTCGTGGTCAGCGATCACGGATGTTACAATAAGAAACATAGAATTGAAAATATCTAAGTATATGGACATTTACTATTTTTCACCCAAAATGTATTCTATCCCCTTTGTAAGATAACTAATCTTTGACAACACAAAGTAGATATTCACAGATATTTATGCATAGTCCTATTGGCGTCCCGGTATCCACAACTAAGTTGATTGAAAATTCAATACTGGCCTACATGTAAACCACTTGGCATATATATCTGACATAAATGGGTTATACATATATTGCATAATTGTCTAGCCATGACCCTCCTGACATAAATTTATTAGTGTACAATGTTTCATATAGGAGTCCAATATTTTAGATGGCTTTCTAGTAATGAAACTTAGGAGGATAAAAGCACTGCCAGCAATTTAGGTATTATTATTATTATTATTATTGGGCTTTTCCCACAATTAAAAATGATGGCATTACTCTAGCATATTCCATCATTTACCTGCACGGCGTCGCTCCTGTACACCTGTTGAGCTGGGATCTTCCATATAGCTACTTTCACTTGGATAGAACTGTGTTGCAGTTCCCTGCACTGCATGTAGATCAAAGTGATGCTGTGCAGGGAAAAAGTCAAGTGACCCCAGTCCCTTAGTTCTCAGGATCTTTGGGGGGCTCAGAGGTCAAACCCTACTAATTATATTATTATGGCAAATCCTAGTGATATGCAAAACATGAAAGATGGGAATAACCATTTAAAAATTGACATAAAGTGGTAATGCACATAGCATAACCACATGGAAAGAACGGTCTCCAACAAGGAGGAACAGTTAGGGGCAAAGATATGTAAATTAAATTAATCCAGACAATTGCTCGATCCATACTAACCCATCAAATAGAAGGGTGAATTAATTGTCCTATCATTCTCTATAATTCGCTTAAAACAAACCTCAAATACATCAAATCTGTATGTTAATAACCGGCAAACTGCAAAACAATTTACAAATGGGAAATGGGTGGATGAATTCTCTGTTATTATAAGAGAAGCTAACTTAGACAGAAAAAGAACAAAAACTAAGACTCAATGAATACTAAAGCCTTAGTTAAGAATATTGATAATACAATTTTTACTTCCACAGCTATATCCACACAGTGGTGCTAAAGTTTTTTTTAATGCCTGAGGGGGTCGAACATAGACAACCACTATTGTGATCCAAAATGGGCCCTGAAAAGTTATTTTTAAGAAATCTGAATATAGCATTTAACCCCAAAACACTGTGGATCCAATTTTTTATACCATTAAAAGTTGGCCCTATAGTTAGAAACATGAATGCTAATTGCATTTGGATATGACTATTATTGATGTTTTTTAATGTTGGAACTTTGTAAATAAAAGCGTTTTAAGTTAAAACACCTATTACACAGCTGTGAATTTCACGTATGATGCCTTTATATTTACTCATCCGTTCATGTATTTTTCGGTAATAAGTAAACTAGATAGTGGGAGCTGTTATATGGGAGATGTGAAGAATCACAGATTAGTATAGTAATGTCACGGTGCTTCTGTAGAAATAACAAGTTTCATTCTTCTTTTGCTAAAAAAAAAAAAGAAAACAAGCACATTACATTTTTTCCCATTGTTGATACCTTGCCAATATAGGAAACAACACAATGTATGATTTATTTTATTATGTTATAAAATATAAAAACCAAAATATGAAAAACTATAATATATGAGGCATTCATCTTTATCATAGACATTTGCTGTTATTTTCTATGAGTTTGTGCACATTGGAAAAAAAAAAATCAGGCTCTATAAAATAAGGCATATAGCAGGTGCCTCTGTCCCTGGGTGTGCATATTTTAAAAAGTAATTCATGAAAACATGACATATTGTATGCCCATTTTTAAATTATGTACCATCGATGTATGTTATGAATATAAATTATTTCTACATATAAGGAGGATAATAAATACCTGAAAACTGACCAACTTGTACGTTTTTTTTCATTAGTTAATATTCAAAACTAGTTTTACTGTAGCATAAAATAGACCAGGCTCCTGTTTTATTTATACGATTGAAGATATTTTTGTGTAATTTAATTTAATTTGCATGTGCTGTTTTACAAACCTAAAAGTCAGGTTACTTCTTTATAAATGTATAATAATAATTACTATTATTCTTATTGGTTGTAATAGTAGTAGTTGTAGAAAAAGCTGTAATAGTATTCAAGGGTTGGGAAAAAAACAGAGTTTGGCTTCCTCTCTCTTCTGTTTTGCCCTTAACCCCTTCCCGCCGGATCACGTATATTAACGTCAATAAAAACGGTGTCTTACCGCATTTTGACGTTACTGTACGTCATGGAGATGAAGCTGGCTCAGGAGCTGAGCCAGCGACATCACCGCCGGGTGACAGCTGTATGTTACAGCTGGCACCCTGAGGTATCGGCCAGGACCGGAGCTAGCCTCCGATCCGACCGATTAACCCCTCACATGCTGCGTTCAATAGAGAGCAGCATGTGAGGAGTTTATAGCCACCGGCACCCCAGCAACGTGATCGCTGGGTTGCCGGTGGCTGCAAAGGCGATCGGAGGGCTAATGCTTACCTCCCGATCAGCCTGTAACGGAATCCTCCTATGCCCCGTCGTAGGCGGGGCCCAGGAGGCCTCCGGTACCATCGGCAAAATGGCGCCGCCTCAACTTCTCAACTTCAACTGCTGAGCCGGCGTCATCAGCAGTGGGTGTCCGCTGTATGTTACAGCGGACACCCCGATCTATCGCCAGGAACCGGAGCTAGCTCCGATTCCTGGCATTAACCCCTTCGATGCAGCGATCCATTGTGATCGCTGCATCCTAGAGGTTTGTAGCAAATCGGCAGCCTTGCCACGCGATGGCAAGGCTGGCGACTGCTACCATGGCAACAGGAGCCCTAACAATGGACTCCTGTATGCCATTACGTAAGCTGATTAGGCCCCGCCCAGAGGCGGAGCCTGATCGGCTTGCTGTCAGTGAACAACTGACAGTTCCAATACATTGCACTACATAGGTAGTGCAATGTATTAGAACATCAAACAAACAGTTGGACCTTCAAGTCCCCTAGTGGGACTAAAGAAAATTGTAAAAAAAAAGTGTCAAAAAAGTAAAAATAAAAGTTGTAAAACATACAATAAAAGTTTCAAATAATAACACAAAACACAATCGCCCTTTTTCACTTATCAAGTCATTTATTATAGAAAAAAATAATAAAGCCATACATATTTGGTATCGCTGCGACCGTAACGACCTGAACTATAAAAGTATTATGTTATTTATCCAGCGCAGTGAACGCCGTAAAAAAAACCTCAAAAACACTGCCATAATTACCGTTTTTTTGGTCACGGTCTTCCAAAAATTGAAATAAAAAGTGATCAAAAAGTCGCATGTATCCAAAAATGGTACCGATAAAATCTATACCTCGTCTCGCAAAAAACAAGCCGTCACACAGCTCAATCGACGAAAAAATGTAAAAGTTATGGCTCTCACAACTTGGCGACAGAAAAAATACATTCTCTTTCCAAAAGTAATTTTATTGTGCAAAAAGTTATAAAAAAGTTCTAGGTAACATGTAGTTTATAACGCATGCTGAACGCTGTATAAAAAAAAACAACTAAAAAAACTATGGCAGAATTTCTGTTTTTTTTGTCACCTTGCCTCCCAAAAAAAGGATAACAAGTGATCAAAAAGTTGATTGTACCCCAATATGTACCAATAAAAGCTACAGCTCGTCCCGTAAAAAAAGAGCCCTCATACCACTACGTCTATGAAAAAATAAAATAAGTTAAGGCTCCAATAATTCAGGAAAGAAAATTATCCAGTTGTGAAGGCCCGAGGGGAACGTTTCTTCTGTTTCAAAAGGCGATGTATCAAGGCACTAAAATTAGGGAACCAGGAAGGGGAGGTCCCAAACATATCCGCTGGAAGCGACGGTGCCCGTATTATACCAGGACAACGCTTTCCCAGGAAAATTCCCCAAACTGCAAAGGTGCGGAGTGTGGACCAAAAGGGGGATAAGGAAGGACGCCAGTTATCAGTGTGACACCGGCCTGTGCAGAAAGGATCAATAACAGCGTAACACACCTCTATGGATCATTTTATTATTTTTTTTACCTTATTATTATACCACCTGACTATGCCCCTGATGTACTCTGCCCAGCTCACATATGCCCCACATTATAAACGGAAACAACAGTGATACTCCAAACAAAACTATTACCAATCAAATTCCACGCTCCAAAACCCAAATGGCGCTCCCACCCATCTGAGCCCTACAGTGTGCCCAAACAGCAGTTTACTTCCATATATATGGCATCACCATACCCGGGAGAACCCTTTTAACAATTTTTGGGTGTGTGTCCCCAGTGGCACAAGCTGGGCACGACATATTTGACACTGAATTGGCATATCTAGGGAAAATGTTTAATTTGTACCTTCCGCAGCGCAATCATTTATGGAAAAGAAACGTGGCTTGAAAATGCTCACTACACCTCTTAATAAATGCCTTGAGGGGTGCAGTTTCCAAAATGGGGTCACTTCTCAGGGGTTTCTTTTATTATTTCACATCAAAGCCTCTGCAATTGTGAACCAATACTTTATATGTCGCCAAATTAGGCCTCAATTTTACATGGTACTCTTTCACTCCTGAGCCCTGTCGAATGTCCAGGCAAAAGATTAGGGCCACATGTAGGGTGATTCTAAAACAGGGAAACACTGCATAATAATTGAGAGCTGTCTTGTTATGGTGGCACAAGCCGGGCACCAGATATTGGCGTATCTAAGGAAAATTTCCCATTTTCACTCTCCCATATCGTGTGCACACTAATTTCTGCAAAACACCTGTGGGGTTAACATGCTCACTACACCCCTAGGTGAATACCTTGAGGGTGTTGTTTCCAAAATGGGGTCACGTCTGGGGGGGATCCACTGTTTTGGTCCCACAGGGACTTTGCAAATGCAACATAGCGCCCAGAAACCAAATGCAGCAAAATCTGTACACCAAAAGCAAATGGCGCTCCTTGCCTTCTGAGCCCTGCCGTGTGCCCAAACAGCATTTTATGACCACGTGTGTGGTATTGCCGTACTCAAGAGAAGTTGCTTTACAAACGTTGGGGTTCTTTTTTTCCTTTATTTGTTGAGAAAATTAAAAATTTGGAGCTAAAGCTACGTCTTATTGAAGAAAAAGGATTTTTTTTATTTTCACTTCCCAATTCTAATAAAATCTATGAAACACCTGTGGGGGCAAAATGCTCACTACACCCCTAGATGGATTCCTCAAGGGGTGTAGTTTTCTCAATGGAGTCAATTTTTTGGCGTTTTCACAGTTTTGTCCCCTCAGGAGCTTTGCAAATGCGACATGGCCTGCGCAAACCATTCCTGCTAAATTTGAGCTCCAAAAGCCAAATAGCGCTCTTTCCCTTCTAAGCTCCGCTGTGTGTCCAAACATCCGTTTATAACCACATGTGGGGTATTGTTTTACTCGGGAGAAATTGCTTTACAAATGTTGTGGTGCTTTTTCTCCTTTAGTCCTCGTGGAAATTAGAAAAAATTAGCTAAACCTACATTATCTTTGAAAGAATGACGATTTTTATTTTCACGGCCTACTTCCAATAATTTCTGCAAAAAGCCTGCGGGGTCAAAATGCTCACTATACCCCTAGATAATTTCCTCATGGGGTGTAGTTTCCCAAATGGGGTCACTTTTGGTGGATTTCCACTGTTTTAGCACCGAAAGAGCCCTTGAAACCTGACATGGTGCCTAAAATATTTTCTAATAAAAAGGAGGCCCAAAATCCACTATGTGCTCCTTTGCTTCTGAAGCCGGTGCTTCAATCCATTACCGCACTAGGGCCACATGTGGGATATTTCTAAAAACTGCAGAATCTAGGCAATAAATATTGAGTTGCGTTTCTCTGGTAAAAACTTCTGTGTTACAAAAAAAATAGATTAAAAATGAATTTCTGCAAAAAAAAATGAAATTTGAAAATGTCACCTCTCCTGTGAAACGTTTAAAGGGTTAAGAAACTTTCTAAATGCTGTTTTGAATACTTTGAGGGGTGAAGATTTTAAAATGGGGTGACTTTTTGGCAGTTTCTAATATATAAGGCCCTAAAAGCCGTTTCACAACTGAATTGGCCCCTGTAAAAATAGCCTTTTGAAATTTTCTTGAAAATGTGAGAAATTGCTGCTAAAGTTCTAAGCCTTGTGAGGTCATAGAAAAATAAAAGGACGTTCAAAAAACTATGCCAATCTAAAGTAGACATATGGGGGATGTTAATTAGCAACAATTTTGTGTGGTATAACGGCCTGTCTTACAAGCAGATACATTTACATTTAGAAAAATGATAATTTTTGCAATTTTTCACAAAACTTTGGTATTTTTCACTGGTAAGTATTGAATTTATCGAACAAATTTTTCCACTATCATAAAGTCCAATGTGTCACGAGAAAACAATCTCAGAATCGCTTTGATAGGTAAAAGCGT
Source organism: Rhinoderma darwinii (assembly GCF_050947455.1). Taxonomy (NCBI): domain Eukaryota; kingdom Metazoa; phylum Chordata; class Amphibia; order Anura; family Rhinodermatidae; genus Rhinoderma; species Rhinoderma darwinii. The sequence continues at coordinate 103,684,078 of NC_134687.1, read as the reverse complement.
TCCGTAGTTATTACCACATAAAGTGAAATATGTCAGATTTGAAAAAATGGGTCTGGTCCTGAAGGCCAAAGTGAGCTTGGTCCTGAAGGGGTTAAAGGGAATGTGTCGCAAATTAAACCTTTTTTTTTTAAGTGTCGTTACTAATTTCTATTATATTTTTTAAGTTTTTTGCTGTATTTTTTTTTTTTTCCGTATGGTGGAAAGTATTAAAAATGAAATAATAATTTGACATGTTTTCCAATGTTGGCCACCAGGGGGAGCACTTCCCAGAATTACAGCAAGGTGAATAAGGCAAAGCAACCTGACTCACAGCTGCTGTAAATGTGGGAGGGAACCTCACCCCCTCTCTCACAAGCCAGGTAAAGGTGTCTTCAAATTGCTAAGCAGTGTCCATCAGCCATATTGGGTGTGATTCTGCAGCTGGAAGAAGTTATAGGACACACCAAAAGGCTAAGGGTATGTTCACAATATTACTAAACAAAGGGAAAACCGCTCCTGATTTTCAGCCATTTTTTAATCAAACTCGCGTTTTTTAACGGCCGTTTTTGGAGCAGTTTTTCTATAAAGTCAATGAAAAACGGCTCCAAAAACGTCCCAAGAAGTGATGTGCACTTCATTTTGGTCGGGCGTCTTTTTACGTGCCGTTTTTGGAAAACTACCACGTAAAAAACGCCCTGTCGGAACAGAACGCCGTATTTCCCATTGAAACCAATAGGCAGATGCTTGTAGGCGTTCTGCTTCCGATTTTTCAGCTGAAAGCATTGTGTGTGAACATACCCCTAGGGTATGTGCACACGCTAACTGCATTTACATCTGAAATGACGGAGCTGTTTTCAGGAGAAAACAGCTCTGTCATTTCAGACGTAATTGCTCGTACTCGCGTTTTGCGAGGCATCAATTACGGCCGTAATTTGGAGCTGTTCTTCATTGAATTCAATGAAAACCGGCTCAAATTACGTCCCAAGAAGTGTCCTGCACTTCTTTGCCGAGGCTGTTATTTTACGCGCCGTCTTTTGACAGCGACGCGTAAAATTACAGGTCGTCGGCACAGTACGTCGGCAAAGCCATTCAAATGAATGGCAGATGTTTGCCGACGTATTGGAGACGTCTTTTCAGGCGTAAATCGAGGCGTTAAACACCTCGTTTACGCCTGAAAATAGGTCGTGTGAACCCAGCCTTAGAATGATGAAAGTGAAGTGAATGACTTTTCAGTTGACCGGTTCACACGCCGTGTATTTGACATGTTTTTTTTTTAGTCACATCACCAAACAGTCTCAGCACAACTAGAGAGATTTATCGTTCAGGGGTCTGGGAAAGCTGGGTGACCACCATTACTCCTACTGGAGTGTGTTTGGGGATGTGACTAATGAATCTCACACTCCAGTAGGAGGGGTAATGGTGGTCACCCAGCTTTCCCAGACCCCTGAACGGTAAATCTCTCTAGTTGTGCTGAGACTGTTTGGGGATGTGACTAATGAACCTCTCAGTCTCAGCACAACTAGAGAGATTTATCATTCAGGGGTCTGGGAAAGCTGGGTGACCACCATTACTCCTCCTAGTGGAGTGTGTTTGAGGATGTGACTAATGAACCTCTCACACTCCAGTAGGAGGGGTAATGGTGGTCACCCAGCTTTCCCAGACCCCTGAATGATAAATCTCTCTAATTGTGCTGAGACTGAGAGGTTCATTAGTCACATCCCCAAACAGTCTCAGCACAACTAGAGAGATTTACCGTTCAGGGCTTTCCCAGTACAGTTTCATCGTGTGTCCTTCACACAAGGGAGGGGGGGCCGTCGGGGGGGGGCGTTCCGGGGGGGGGCGTTTGGGGGGGGGCGTCGGGTGGGGGGGCCCGTCGGGGGTCACGAGAGCGGGGGTCTGTGAGGTAGAGAGTGGGACATGCAGAGACACACATCTTACCTGCAGTGCAGCTGGTCTTCAAGATGGCGCCTGCTCTCTCCCTGCAAACAGCTGCTTTGCTCTGTGTGACTCTGACCTGCGTCTGCGCAGGACAGAGCCATAGAGCAAAGTCAATGGAACGGCTCCCGTTCATTGACTCCTATGCACTGTAGCTGCCGTATTCCATCTCTGTATGTGTCGTTAATCGACACATACAGAGATGAAAAACAAAATGGCAGCCCCCATAGTGAAGTAAAAGTTAGAAAAAAGAAAAAAGTAAAAAACAAACACATACATAAATAAAAGATTTTATAATAAAACACTAAATGCAAATTGATATCAAATTTTTTTTTTCCGTGACACCTTTCCTTTAACCTCTTCACAACCAGGCATTTTTGGCCTTAATGACCAAGGATTATTTTTTGTATCTTCACTGTCGCATTCAAAGAGTCATAACTCCTTTCACCTACATAGCCATGTAAGGGCTTGTTTTTTGTGGGGTGAGTTGTATATTTCAATTGCAAAAATTTTTGATGCATATAATATATTCATTTTCTTTTATCAACTTTATTTTAGGAGATAATTTTAAATAAGCAGCTATTCCAGCATTGTTTTTCACGTTTTAAATTTAAGCCGTTTAATATGCAACGTAAATAATACATTACCTTTATTCTATGGGTCGGCACGATTACGGGAATGCCACATATGTAAAGGTTTTATATTTTTTCCTACGTTTGCACAATAAAAACCTTTTTTTTAAAAAATACTTGTTTTTGCATTGGCGCATTCCAAGAGCCGTAACTTTTTTATTTTTCGGTAGATGTAGCCGTATGTTGGCTTATTTTTGAGGGACAATGTGTCGTTTTCATTTTTACTATTTTGGGGTACATGGGACATATAATTAACTTTGATTGTATTTTATTTTTAGGGGGGTTGGAAAAAAAAAGGAGTTTTGCCCTAGTTTTTTGTGCTTTTTTGAACAGCGTTTCCCTGGTGGTTTAATTAATGTGACTTCATTGTTCAAGTCATTACGATCACGGTGATACCATATATGTGTATGTTTTTTTTTATACTTTTGCTAAATAAAACCACTTTTTATGGAAAAAAAAGTGTTTTTATTTTTAATGTAATCTTTTTTTTTTTTTTCATAAACTTTATTTAACTCTTTTACTTTTTTTCCTTTGTCCCACTGGGGGACTTCACTTTGCGATCTTTTGTTTACGGATATAATGCCTCTCAGTGTAAAACTGACAGGCAATCTATAAGACCATTCTTCCGGTATGGCCTAAAAGGTAGTTACTGATGGCACACCTGTGGGCCTTTGTTAGGCCTCCGGCTGCCATGGAAACTAATCGCCCCCCTGCGATTGCATTGCGGGGGTTCAGATAGGGGGGACAGAGGTGTCAAACACCTTAGATACCATGGTCACTATTGACTGCGACATCTAAGGGGATAGACTGCCACAATCGGAGTACTCTCCAATTCCACCAGTTGCGGCAGGAGCTTGGCTGTGTATAATAGCCGTGTTCCTGCCGCTAATCTCATGGGTACAATGGCAGTACCCATGAGATCCGAGTGACAGATGTATCCATCACAAAATTAGGGAACTAGCACCTGCATGTGACAAATGTATCCATCACTCATCATTAAGGGGTTAACTTGGTTCAATTAGGAGGTGTCACTATGAATAATAGTGTTGTTATGATTGGTAGTATTATTATTAAGTATACTGTATCCTTATAAGAACAAGTCTTCATAATGAAGGGAAAGTATGTAAACCTAGGAGATAAACATAAAGCTATTGAAATCCAGAGTCCATTGGCGTGAAACCATAAATAAACATCAAAGCATATAGATGAAAGATAAAGCAGGAGATTTATTATTACTGTTAAACCATGTGAGAGGTGTGCCCATATCTCTTCTCCATGCAGATTATACCAAACTCATTAACAAGGAGCACATCCTGTTGATGGACATGGTGTGGGCTAAAGAACACCACTAAGTCGGATCTGGCATTGTTTTCCAAAACTTTCCTAAGTAAAAAAAAAGTAGCAGAAGATTTTCATAAATTAGTTTTACTTGGCATGACTTTGAAGCCCTGTCCACTTTTTCCAACACATTCGTTTGTTACAATCTTGTTCCTGTGCTTGCTGTTAACAAATACTAATTTCATTCCTTCTTCACTACTGTTGGTTCATTGGGCTGTCGATCTGCCTTATACTTGTTTATTGATTTTGTGGCTGCTGGTCTGGATCCACCGCTGAGACTAACTGTCAAGACTTTTCATTGATGATCAGTCCATATGGAGTTTGCTCATGTATGTAATTGGACTGAAGATGTACATCCTTTGTTTGTTCCAGTTCACTTCTCAGCCGTACTAGTTACTGAATTTTTCTGAATCTTAACTTCTTATTAATAAATCTTGATTATATTAGGGAACCTGATTACATGATATATGATACACAGTAACATATATTGCCACATGGCAGTCAATACAATATATAAAACAAATAAGAAAATGATGGTTATGTTCGGTGCAGTTTTAATTGTACAGAGTCAGTACACTAGATATGGACCTAATCATGCTTGAAGCTTTAAAGCTACATTTTAGTGCTATTCCAAGGAAGCTACAGGGATTTAAATCTGGTTTCCTTTGGATCCTGTGAACAAACTATAAAATACCATTTACATCCTCCTGTCATATCACCCCCTACCCATTCGTGAGTTAATTGAAGAGTTTAATAGGAGACTGTGAAAACCACAATACACTGCAATATGTATTTATTGCAGTGTATTGTACAAGTGATCACATGCTTAATCCATGCTTAAGACAGGTATGTCATAGATGTATGGAGCGGGCTCCATGCGCTGCGGGTGTCAGCTGTGTATTACAGTTGACACCCGGGACTAATGGCCAGGAACAGCAATCTCACTGTTACTGGCCTTTTAACCACTTAAATGCCTTGGTCAATATGGACCACTGCATTTAAGCCGTTAGAAAGAGGGGGCAGCCCCCTTCGACAGCCCATCAGCTCCCCTGCAACGCTATTGCTGGGTGCCGATGGTTGTCATGGCAGCCCGGAGGCCTAATTGAGGCCCCCAGGACTGCCCTCTGCCTGCCTCTGCTGAAGCCTGTAAAACTCACACTATACTGCAATACATTAGTATTGCAGTGTATTGTACCAGTGATCTGATGGTCACTGGTTCAAGTCCCCTAGGGGTACTAATAAAAGTATAAAAGTTAAACAACATTTTCAGTAGTGAAAAAAAAAATATTCAAAATTTTAAAAAACAAACGTTTGCAATTTTTTCCCTAAAGTAATGTTAGAAAAAAATAAAAGTTAACATAACTGGTATCGCTGCATCCATAAAAGTCCAAACTATAACAATATAATGTTATTTAACCCACTCGGTGAACGCTGCAAAAAAAAAACACCCAAATTGCAGTTTTTTTTTATCACCTTAGCTTCCCCCAAAAAATGGAATAAAAAGTAATCAAAAAGTTGCACGTACCCCAAAATAGTACCACTAAAAACAACAGCTCGCCTCGCAAAACATAAGCCCTCACATCAATTGATGGAAAAATAAAAAAGTTATGGCTCTCAGAATGTGGCATCACAAAACAATTTTGTTTTTTAACAAATAGTTGTTTTTTTTATAAAAGTGGTAAAACTTTAACAAATTGAAATTTTGTATCACCATAATTGTATTAACCCATAGAATAAAGTGAACATGTACTTTTTACCATTTAATGAACGCCGTAAAAACTAAACCCCCTAAAAAATGAAGCAATTACAGTTTGTTTCCCAATACATTATATGGTATTATAATTGGTGGCATGAAAAACTGGATGGATTTTGTAAGGCGGGGAGGAAAAACTAAAATGAAAAAATGAAAAATGACTGCGGCGGGGAGGGGTTAATTCCCCTAGTGAGACTAAAAAACAAAAACAAATTTAAATTAAATAGTTTTGAACATTATACAAAACAAAGTATAAAAAATATAAAAAAAAACTATTTTGTTAAATAAAATAATGTAAACAAGATATAATAAAGATGATTGGTATCAGCCATGTCCGTAATGATCTGAAATATTATAATATAACGTAATTTATCCCTCACAATAAACGCTGTAAAAAATAAAATAAAAAAACACAGATCTGCCATTTTTTGGCCACTTTGTGACCAAACATAAATGGAAGGAAAAGTCATTAAAAAGTCGAATGTACATCAAAATGGTATTAATAAAAGCTACAGCTTGCCTTGCAAAAACAAGCCCTCACACAGGTCCATCCAATAAAGTTATATGTCTCAGAATATGGGGACTCTAAACAAAAAAAAAATGTAATTTGTTTTTGTAAAAGTAGTAAAATATATAAAAAAGTATATAAATATGGCAGTCATAATCATACTGACCCATAATAAATTGAACATGTCATTTTTAGCACACGCTGAAAATCAAAACCCTCCAAAAACATGAGGGAATTGCTATTTTTTTTTCTATTCCACCCCACAAAAAAATGTTTAAACGTTTTTCAGTACTTTGTATAGTACATGATGTGATTGAAAAATACAACTTGTCACGCAAAAAAAAAAAACAACTGTCACGTTTATTTAGGCAGAAAAAAAGTTATGACTAGGAATGCGAAAAGGAAAAAACAAAAATGGAAAAACTAAGATGGCCTGGTACTTAAGGGGTAAAACTCCCTACATATTTTTTTTCTTTTTTGTATCAATATAATTTGCTGCAAAAACATCTAGGCTTCTAGCATTATGGAAATTATGAGTATAAACAAATGCAAACAGATCTACATGATCTATGATCGCAGTCTGAAAACAGTAGGGGATCTTCAAAGAATAAAGCTATCATGTGATAGTGCAGCTCTACTTAGGGCAGTACTGCTTATTTATTGCTATTGCACTGCTAGTAGCTAAGAAAGTGTAAAAAAATATATATATTGTACTTGTAAGTGGACAGTTGCTGTTAGGAAATTTCTAAGATTGCCATGACTACTAGTCTAGCTTCTGGACGGCTCTGGTTTTAGTTGCAGAGCCTATCCCACTTCTCTGTCTTTCTTCCTATCAGATTGAAGGGTGGAGTATTTAAATCTGGTTTGGTTCGGTCTTCTATGCTTGTGATTCTCCTTGTTTGCTTGTGTTTTATCAAGCTCCTGATTCTACCCTGTACGTTTGACTATTTGAACTTTTGGAACTGGATCTTGGCTTGTCTCTGGATTTACCCCTTTGTTACTGATTTGGACATTTTGCTCCCCCCTGGTTTTGAGCTTTGCACTCCCTGATATCCTCTAGCTTTGTGATTTGGACTTTCTGTTTACCCTCTGGCTGTCTTGTTATCTGTTCTGGTATTGCCTGTATTGCACCTCTTGTCCAACACCAAATTCTGTTAAAGCAACCTGGGTTCTATTCAGGAAAATCCAACCTGCCTTGCGGTGGGCTCTGATGAAGACCCTGGAGTAGCCTTAGACTCTACTGATCAGAGTTGTGACGGATTTGAGGTAGCGGATTTACTTGCATGCTTGTTACAGACAGTCTCCAGCTGCCTTTGGGGAATCGCTCACATAGCAATTCCATCAACTTTCACTCTGGGAATTGCTTAACTAGTGATTCCATAACAGTTGCATGGTCAACAAACTATAGCCCTTCGATCAATGGCAGCAACTGGAGCTGATCTCATAAGGGGTTGAGACCATGTTTTAGATAGTTGAAAGAGACAGATAAATAGATAGATAGATAGATAGATAGATAGATAGATAGATAGATAGATAGATAGATAGATAGATAGATAGATAGACTATATCTGCTGTCTTGACATCCATCTAGTCGATATTAAAGACACGTAAAGTTGTGCAACATTTTAAATCTGGTTGCCAATGCTGCCATTATTTACACTGTCTGGTTTTAGCAATTTTGTATCAATCTTATTTAAAGTATTCATTGTGTCCATGCACACGGTTTATTTCCCTTCTGCAGTTTGTCAGAAAGCACAGTATGATTTCTATCTTTTTTGTTACTTGAAGTCATGTAAAGCTGTCGTGTTTTCCTTTTACATTCTTATTTACATACATTTCATGGTATGCTTGTCACCCTTCAATCTATTTCCAATTGTTTTTCCACTAGAATGGAGGTATTTTCCTTTGCACAATATGTTTATCATTTTGTTATTGCTGTCAGTCAATGTATGGTACCACTACAAACGTTTCATGAATACGTAACAGGATACTGATCAAAATAGTTTTTTTTTTACTTTTACAATTTTTTCTTCACATTTTATATTAAATTGAAAATAATTTTATGAGACATGTAACCATTTTACATTTTTGAAACTACCTATTAATAACATTATTTATATCAAACCAAAAAAAGGAAACGGTCACGACCATGTAATTAGAAAGATACAAAAATACTTTATTAATGTTACATAAAATGAGACAAAAATAGATCGAATAAAATAACCCTCGCAGGGTAAGAAATGGAACCAGAACGCTGAGGCAGCGGATCAACCAGATGGTAAAACAGTAACAGAATCTCCCAAATGCAAAAGTGCATGCAAAGTAAATTCAGACAGGTGAAATGTATGACATATTTGCACAGATTAGTATAAAATATCATAGAATATAGACAAGTGTCAGTACATAAGAAATGTCATATTTAATCAAACTGTATACATACACCTGTAAAGTACGGCAATAACTGGGAGATCAAGACCAGGGGTCCGCTGCTCAAAGTATTCAAAACAGCATTCAGAAAGTGTTTTAACTCTTTAGGTGTTTCACAGGAATAAAAGCAATGTAGAGATGACATTTTCAAATTTCATTTTTTCTGCCGAAATTAATATGTAATAAGTTTTTTTTTGTACCACAGAAGGTTTTACCTGAGAAATGCAACCTAATATTTATTGCCCAGATTCTGCAGTTTTTAGAAATATCCCACATGTGTCCATAGTGTGCTAATGGACTGCAGCACAGGCCTCAGAAGCAAAGGAGTACATAGTGGATTTTGGGGCCTCCTATTTTTTTAGAATATATTTTAGGCAACATGTCTGGGTTTGAGGAGGTCTTGTGGTGCCAAAACAGTGGAAATACCCCAAAAGTTGCCACATTTTGGAAACTACACCTCTCAACGAATTTATCTAGGGGTATAGTAAGGCCCCATACACACAAACTTGCTTTTGCGGCTACAATTCCACAGAAAATCCACGGGAGTATTGCGGCCCCATTCATTTCAATGGGCCCATGCACACGACCGTGGTTTCCATGGTCCATGCATGGCCCTTGAGCCTAGAACGCAAAAAAACTGACATATCTTAATACGGCCGTGTTTTGCGGTCCTGGCTTATAGAAAATATTGCACGCGGCCATGTGCGCGGCCCGTGATTTGCGGGTGGCTCGCGGGTGACACTCCGTGGCCGGCCGGCCGACCCGAAAATCATGGTCGTACACATGACTACGGTCGTGTGCATGAGGCCTTAGCATTTTGACGACACTGTTTTTTTGCTAAATATATTGGAATTAGTCTGCACAAATGAAAATCGACTATTTTCCTGAAAAAACTGAAATTTGTAATATTTACAAGGAATAAAGAAGAAAATGCACCCCAACATTTGTAAAGCAATTTCTCCTGATTACGGCAATACCCTATATGTGGTAATAAACTGCTGATTGGACCCATGGTGCCATGTCACGTTTGCAGCGCCCTGGAGGGACCAAAACAGTGGAAACTCCCCAAAAGTGACCCCATTTTGGAAACACCCCTCAAGTAATTTTTCTTGGGGTATAGTGAGCATTTAGACCCCACAAATCTTTTTCAGAATTTATTAGAATTAGGATTTAAAAATGAATATCAACTTTTTTTCCACTAAAATGTTGATTTATTTCATTTTCAAAAGGGATGAAGGAGAAAAAGCCACCCAACATTTGTAAAGCAATTTCAACCAAGTACGGCTATACCCCACATGTGGTAATAATTGTTTTTCATTAGAAATGAATTAACCCTTTCAGGACTGATCCATTTTTTTGCTTTCTTATTTTAGTTTTTCACTCCCCGCATTCCAAGAGCCATAACTTTTTTCTTTTTCCGTCAATAGATTAGTGTGAGGGCTTATTTTTTGCGGGAAGAGTTGTAGTTTCTATTGACATCATTTAAAGTACCACAAAATGTACTGGGAAACTGAAAAAACAATTCTTTGCGGGCTGAAATTGGAAAAACTGTGATTGCTCCAATTTTGGGGTTTTGTTTCTATGGCTTTCACCGTGCAGTAAAAACGAAAACTTAACTTTATTCTGTGGCTCAATACAATTATGGTGATACCAAATTTCTATAGTTTTTATATTTTACTACTTTTACAATGAAAAATCTATTCGTTAAAATAAAAAATCTTTTTATTTCACCACATTCTGAGACCCGTAACTTTTATATTTTTCGGTCGATTGAGCAGTATGAGGGCTTATTTTTTAGCTCGACTAGCTGTAGTTGTTATTGGTACCATTTTTTCGTACATACAACTTTTTGATCACTTTTTATTGTATATTTTATTAGAGCTAAGGTGACAAAAAAAATAGCGATTTTGGCATTTTTTATTACTGTATTTTTCAGACTATAAGACACACCTGTCCATAAGAGGCACCCACGTTTTAGACAACAGAAAATAGGAAAAAAATTATTTGTTAAAAAATAATTTATTCTGTTTCACCACATTCTGAGAGCCACCATAACTTTTTTTTTTCATCGATTGAGCGGTGTGAGGGCTTATATTTTGCGGGACGAGCTATAGTTTTATTGACACCATTTTTTGGTACATACGATTTGTTTGATCACTTTTTTTATTTCATTTTTTAAGAGCTAAGCTGACCAAAAAACAATTTTTAGGTTTTAAATTTTGAAAGTTAAAAAATTGTATATTGTAATAGATCGGACTTTTACGGATGCAGCGATACCAAATTATTTTATTTTTTACATTGTGCTTGGGGAAAAATGGGAAAAGGTTGTTTTGTTTTTTTTAACTTTTAATATTTTTATTTTTTTACACTAATGAAAATGTATCTAACTTTTTTTTTTTTCTACACATTTTATTTGTTCCCTTAGGGGACTTGAGCCAGCGGCCATTTGGTTGCATGTGGAGTTACTTGAACAACGTAACTCGCTGAGCTACGCTGTTTCCCTAACTCCCATAGTAGTGAATAGCAGTTACAGAAGCAGAGTAGCATGCGAGCTATGCTTTTTCCATAACTACTATTCAGTTCTATGATAATTACGGAAACAGCGTAGCGCCAGTTGCGCTGTTTCAGTAACTCCACATGTAATCAAGTGGCTGGGAGAGCGCAGAAAGCTAGAACGGGGTTTAGGGGGCCCCGTTCTAGAGATAGGTCCAAGTCTCAGAGGTGGGACCCGCATTTACCTGACATTTATGACATATCCTGTGGATATGTCATAAATGTCTTTCATGGAAAAACCCCTATAAATGCCACGTTCGCTATTGAACGCGGCATTTAACTAGTTAAATGGGTTTGCCATAAAACTCATGTAGCCCCTATCCACAGGATAGGGGCTACATGTGGGATAGCTGATGTTCCGACTGCTGGGACCCCCATCGATAAGGAGAACAGGGGACTGAAAGTCACCCAAAGCGCTACATGAGAAGCCTGGACTTCCGGGTTCTGTGTCCGGCTTATTTGTTCCGCAGCTCCATAGAGATAAATGGAGAGCAGCTCGTGCATACGCAGAAGAATCCCATTCATCTCTACGGAGCTGGCAGACACAGAACGCGGAAGTCAAAGCTTCTCCTGCAGCGCTCTTGGTGACTTTCGGTACCTGTTCTCTCTCACACATGCATCCCTATCCATGGCTTACATGTGTTTTATAGCGCAACACTTTTAAAGCAGCGTGTCCGCTGTAAAACACAGCTGACACCTGCAGTATATGGAAGGGGCTCAATGCGTGAGCCCGCTCCATACAGCATCCCCTGCTCCCACTCCATGATGTGCCGCCACGTCATGGGTTGGGAAAGGGTTAAGTAATGAAGCGGTCAGGGGGCCCTTGACTGCGGACTATAAGACACAGGGACTTTTTAGCAAGATTTATAAGAAAAATAAAGTATTTATTTTATTTTTTACGGTGTTCACCTTGCGAGTTAATTAATGCTATATTGTAATAGTTTGGACTTTTATGGACATAGTGATACCAATTTTGTTTATTTTTTTACATTACTTTAGAAGAAAAATGGGAAACATTTTTTTTTTACTTTTCAATTGTTTTTTTTTCACTACTAATAACTTTATTTTTAGTTTTTACACATTTTATTAGTTCCCCTAGAAGACTTGAGCCAGCCATTATTGGATACTAATGTATTGCAGTATATTGTTATTTTTACAGGTTTCTGTAACAGCGCAATCGCTGTTCCTGCCCATTAGTCCCGGGTATCAGCTGTAATACACAGCTGACACCCGCAGCATATGGAGCCATCAACCCCCGCACCATGACGTGCTATTAAGTCATAGTGCACAAAGGGGTTAATGTGCAGCGGATGGTGCAAAGTGAAAATTGCCATTTTAGTGCATAATATGTTGTGCCCAGTTTGTGTCACTGAAGACAAATACCTAATAATTATTCATAATAAGATAAATTATAGCACACAATGCCAGTCTGCTGCATTAAAAGCAAATATTATATTGTCTTGTATTAGGAATGCCATGACTTCTAGAGAAGACAGTATTATTTGGCCCCTTTATGAAGCACTGGTGCAGCTGCATTTTAAATATATAGTCCAGATTTCAGCACAAGTGAATACAAAATATATCAAAGAGATGAATTAAGCTTATCGAAGGGCAACCAAATTAATTTAGCAAATCTTAGTTATGAAAAAAGGTTGTCAAAACTAAATATATTTACCTTAGAGAAGAGAAGGCTGAAAAGTTTTCTGATGTAGTTCTATTAATATGTAAATTGTCCCTTTGAAAATCATTGTGATAACTTATTCTCTTTGCAGACCCCATAGAGAACATGTGGTTGCTGCTTGAAGTTTTTTGAAAGTGGAATTTGATCTAAAAATATGAAAACAATGTTTTATTCTCCGAACTGCTCCCACAGGAATTAGTATTGGCAAAATGTTTAAGGAAAGGGTTAGACTTTTTTTTTTGGGGTAGCACAGTATGTAGACCTACTGGTAGTAATTTAGAATGTTCGTCCAGGGATCTGTTCAATTGCCAGAGCGGGTCAAAAATATATATATTTTTTTCTCTGGCAAATTGGTCTATGCTATTCAGGTGTGGTTTTTACCTTCTTCTGGCTTAACGGGTGTTTGAAAGTTCGAAAGGTTGAACTGAACTTTTTTTTTTTGCAACCCACTAAGGCCTCATGCACACGACCGTAGTGGTGTGCACAGGCCGTGATTTGTGGCTCGGCCGCCCACAAATCAAGGGCCGTGCACATTGCTGTGTGCATTAATTTCAACGTGCCTGGACCGCAAAATGCGGCCGTAATAAGACATGTCCTATCTCTTTGCGGTTCAGGCACCCGGGAAACCATGGCGGTGTGCATGGGCCCATTGAAATGAATGGGGCCACAATTCACCTGCAGATTTGTGCATGGGACCTAAGGGTAAGGCCCCACAGAGCGGCCCTGACACGGTCACAATGCAGCCAACAACCACGCCTGCACCATCTTTGGTGCAGCTATCAAATAGCCTGTTAGTGGTCTTACGTTAATGCGGGTAACACGTCCCTTTATCGGAAAAATTGTGCGGCCATGAATTAATACACCCTTTACGGCCGCATGATTTTGCAAGTTACAACAAGTTACCCACTATCGGTAGGGTAAGGGGTAACTCGCTGATCGGTGGGTGTCCAACAGCTCGGACTCCCACCGTTTATGAGAATGGGGAGCCTGAAGTTGCCTGAACCCCAGGTTTGAACCAAGCGGCACTGCCGCTATATTCATTCTCCGCAGCGCCGGAAAAAGCCAAACACTACACTTGGCTATCTCCGGCGCTCCCATAGAGGAGTGGAGCGGCAGTGCACATGAGCAACCTGCCGTTCAGTTCAAACTTGGGGTTCGGGCAACTTCGGGCTTCCCGTTCTCGGACACCTACTGATCAGCAAGTTACCCTTTACCATACGGATAGGGGGTAACTTGTTGTAACCGGAATACCCCTTAACAAGGTATTTGACAGCCGCGCCTTACATAGTGCCAGCGTGGTTGTTGGCCACGTCGCGACCGTGTCAGGGCCGCTCTGTGTGACCTTACCCTAACTATGTATCTATGACAATGAAGCTTGAAATTATTATCTCCCACAATTTTTTGCAACTTTAATACTGTAATGCATGTATCATTATTCTCTATGGATTAAATTACCCTATAACCCACATTTAAAAAAAAAAAAAAAAGTATTCTATCTATCCACTATAATGAAGAAAGGAGCAACATTCTGCCAATTATTTCAATGTAAGGACATATTTTTTATCCTACCCAGAAACCTGGACTTGCTGGGTAAACACATTTCTTGACTGAGTTACCAAAGTAAAGTACTATAGTCATGCAGAGTAACATTTTTTTTCAATATGTACATCATCATATTGTTTTGTGGGAAATAAGCAGTTACTGATAGATTTGAAACCTAGTTTTAACGGAAGATTATGTGCGATTTATTTTGGATTGTGCTAAATATTCTTAGTTTTCAAATGCTTAACCACTTTACATGACACTTTACTGCCTGCTGATTCCACTTAGAATGAAGCCCTGGGACACAGCTGAAAAATGCTTCTGCCTAAATATGTTCCTGCTCTAAGCATAATTAAACAAATAAGTTAACTTTATAAGACACAAAATGTTATTTAGCGTTCCATTTGGAGAAATGAGCTTGAGCATAAGTCAGGGTAGCGCTGCACTTTATGTAAAATATACAAAGAAAAATAAGTGTATTGTATAAAATTTCTTACAGATATAAAAGAAAAGTATGGTTGTTTGGAAATCTAGATACTAGACAAAAGTACTATTAGTAGAAAGAAACTGTTCAATGTGCACATTTTTACGGTGAGTCATGTTCAAATTCTGAGAGACAAAATTATGCAGGGAAATAATTTTTTGCAAGATATACCACATCAAGTCTTAACAAAAGTGAAAGATGATAAAATCAGGAGAGAGAGAGAGCGAGGAGAGACAGCGAGTAGAGACAGAGAGAGAGAGTAGAGACAGAGAGAGAGTAGAGACAGAGTAAAGACAGAGAGAGACAGAGAGAGAATAGAGACAGAGAGAGAGTAGAGACAGAGAGAGAGAGTAGAGACAGAGAGAGAGGGTAGAGATAGGAGGAGAAAGAGAGAGGAGAAAGGAGAGGAGAGAGAGATGTCATTTGTCCTCAGTATAGACATGTCATCACATAGAAAAGAAAGCAGGTGGTGGTGAGAATTGGCATAGAACTGTTAGGGTATGTTCACACACGAAACAAAAAAACGGCTCTAAAATACGGAGCTGTTTTCAAGGGAAAACAGCCTCTGATTTTCAGCCGTTTTTCATGCATCAAGCATTTTTCGATGCATTTTTTATGTCCATTTTTGGAGCTGTTTTTCTATTGAGACAATGAAAAATGGCTCAAAAAATGGCTCAAGAAGTGACATGCACTTCTTTTTTACGGGCCGTTTTTTTACATGCTGTTTTTACAAACGGCTGCGTAAAAAAAATGCCCTGTGGGAACAAAACGCAATTTTTCCAATTCAAATCAGTGGGCAGATGTATGGAGGTGTTCAGCCCCCGTATTTCCAACCATTTTTCAGGGCGTTTACGGCCCAAAAACGGCTGAAAATAACCCGTGTGAATATACCCTCACACTGGAACGAAGAGCAAACTATAAGGTGAGAACATTGAAAAGGCAGCAGCAATAATAATGCTTTAGATAACACAATAAGTAATGTAACAGGGACAAAAAGACAGTTTGGTATAGACAGATAAAAACAGCGTTCATGAAAAACATTAGGTAAGACCCTTGCCCACATAAGATTGCAATCTATAAGTGATTCCTTTAATGAATACACAAAATACATATCTAATAGTAGGGGTAAATTATCTAAAAAACATTTGTGTGCAGCATTATCTGCTCATTTATGTTTACATACTACAACATGGTATTGCATTTGCTTTAACTCTTTCTTTATCAACATATTTTCTATTTTGTTTTTCCCATAAAACATATTCAAAGAATAAGTTCTATTTCTATTGTTAAGGAGTAAAGAGCAATTTTCCCAAAAGCTAGATGTGCAAGTTTTTGCCAACTGTCTACCACTGTGTGAATAATCCAGATTTAAAGAGTGTGTTCCAAAGAGATAAGCAGCATAGCATATAGGAGCTTGGTTAAACTCATTGCGCTGTCAGATTTTTCTCATAATGACTCATGTCTTTACTGCTTACTCAGCAATTCACAAGGGTTTCGGTTATGGAATATTATTTGCATCCAAAGTGTTTATTTAGAGTTAATAACCATTATTTTATAATGTAATTTTTACTTGTTACAATTCTTATCAATCCGTACTAAGAACTTAAAATTTTAGTTGTGTTTTGCTTAAAACATTCAAAGCATATTTGGAAAAAAAATTGAAAGACACAGAAAGGAAAACAAGCTAGTGGTCAGAGTGCTAGGTTTCTGTTTTTACAGTAAATTCTACAGTGGTTACCCTCCTGCTTCATACAGACAGCAGTGCCTAAAGAATGATCCCTACATAAAACTTCCGGAGGTGCGGTTGTTTTCTTTGCTTCTACAGGCTTTGTTACTCCTTCAATCAACTTCAACTCTTCACATTATGTTTGGTACTTCACCAGATCAGGGGTGTTGATAGGCTTTTAAGATTTTAGGGTCACCATAGATCACTAGAGGAGGGTGGATCCAGAGCCCATTGAATGTGCTGATCCCAGGTTCAAAAAGGCAAGAACATCCCACGGCTTGTGTCCCTGGTATAGGTTACTAGCTTTGCTACTGCACCAGACAAAATGTGCTAATTTTTTTTCCTATGGTTCTTTACGTAATTGCTAAATGCACGTGGTCATCATCTACTGACAGTTTGGTTATAAGAATTAGATGAGGTAGTCGTCATGCAAGCAAGTTATAAATCATCCTAATGATGTTTATTTGCCATAACTCAAATACTGTAACGTTAAAATGTACCAATATATGGGTCTATTTGATCAACTGAGTCCATGAACAATAATGTGCACTACTGTAGATTTCAACAGGTAGAAATCTTATTACCGTATTTTTCGGACTATAAGACGCACCCGACTATAAGATGCACCCATGTTTTAGACAACAGAAAATAGGAAAAAATGTCTTATTTTACTACTTTTACAAACAAAAAACTTTTGGTTAAAAAAAATAATTTGTTCAGTTTCAACACATTCTGGGAGCCATAACTTAGATTTTTTTCATCATTTGAGCGGTGAGAGGGCTTATTTTTTGCAGGGCGAGCTGCAGTTTTTATTAGCACCATTTTTTTGGTACATACAATTTTTTATCACTTTTAACTTAATTTTTTTTAGTGCTATGGTGACCAAAAGACAACAATTCTGGGGTTTTAAATTATTATTTTTTTTTACACATTTTATTAGTTCCCCTAGGGGACTTTAACCAGTGACCATTAGATCGCTGGTACAATACACTGCAATACATGGATGAGTTATGGAAACAGTGTAACTCACTGAGCTATGCTGTTTCCGTAACTTCCATATTAGTGAATGGCAGTTACGGAAGCAGCGTAGCATGTGGATATGTCATAAATGTCCTTCATGGGAAAACCACTATAAATGCTGCGGTCGCTATTGACCACGGCATTTAACTAGTTAAATGGCCTGTAACAGTGCATACATCATCCCCTCCCCACTCCATGATGTGCTGGCACATCACGGGTCGGGAAGGGGTTAAGTAAGGAGCGGTCAGGGGGCCCTGCGCTGCCGGGTCCCTTGACTGCCACTAGAAGATGCAGGGACTTTTTAGCAAGCTTTATTCTTGCTAAAAACTGCGTCTTATAGTCCGAAAAATATGTTAATAGTAAAGGTCTTATAAAAACGATAAAACATTTTTTTAAAAAGTCTCAAAATTCAGAATCATAAAAGCAATATTATGGCAAATAAATCTGATTTCAGCTTTAGATTGGCCTGACCTGAAGAAGAGTATTAGCTTTTTCTTTTTTTATTGAATGAAATTTATTGAATGAAAAGTTATCTCAATACTTCTCTCAAAAGTTATCTCAATACTTCTCTCAAAAGTTATCTCAATACTTACATCCATGTATTGCTAAAACATTGAAAATAGCTTATTGCACTATGAGAGCCAGTACCCCCCTAAAATAGGTTATTAAAAGTTCTATAAGGTCTCAACCTTTTGTTCATCTGAATTTATATTTAATTCTTGGTGAACAATAATTTGGATTTTCAATTGCACTATGAAATGAAAAACATTGAAGGAAAATTTTGTTTGCAGCTGCTGTACTAAATTAATTTCTTTAGGAACCAGTATCTCAAAATTACATTGAAATTGACTTTCACATGTTGCACTTAAACAACTGCATTGTTCAAAACCTCACGTTTGCATTGCCTGTTTGTTATAGTTTGCATTTATTTATAGAAAAGTGTATTTTTCAGATGTCATTAAATATGCTATTGCTACGTCTATGTGAAGACAATGTGAGATCAGGGCAGCGTTCAAATCAAGCCTTTAGAATAGAGAAAATACATTGACTACACTACATTGACACATATCACATCCCCCATCAGACGGACTACAGATCCCTTATCTCCTAAATCATCACTCCTATAACCTCAGTTTTATTGCCCCGGATTATGTTACTGATGTATCACCTCATGTACTAATTGTCTTTGTGCAACATCTTAAATGTTGTGCTGTTTTCTAAGTCATTAATTTGTAAACTTGCCTGAAGAAGGGGCCTGTGTGCTCTGAAAGCCGCATATATAATTTTTATGGTTAGCCAATAAAGCTATCATTCCTACTATACTTTTATCTTTTTTGACACAAAAGTATTTAACATTGAATAGAGAAAATTAAAACAAATAACTCTCTGCAAAGAGAAGGATGGGGATCCAGAGTATGTGTCTTGCATGAGTGATGGAGTCTTATTGTCTAACCTTTTTTGGGACAAGAGGTATGATTGGTGAAAACTTGCTTATATGCTACCATACTGTACTCAAGGGAACTTTTCAAAACGTAGAAGAACACTAAACCTAGAAATAAAAAAGTAAATAGAAAAAAAATCTCTCCCACAGTGTATGCCTGTCTGTAGGATTGTCTACAGCTCTTGAAGCAGACACTCTTGTAAAATCTCTGCAGAAAACAAGGGTGTTAATTTCTAATCTTTTTTGCTTTGACTGTCAGGCAGATGGTGGGCAAAAACTACAATCCGTCCCGCAAAAAACAAGCCCTTACACAGCTTTTGTGACTGAAAAATAAAAATGTTATGGCTCTCAGAATATGGTGACACAAAAAAATAAATTATTTTATAAAAAGTGATTTCATTGTGCAAACACTACAAAACATAAAACAAACCTATACATATGGTGTCGTCGTAATCTTATCGACCCGCAGAATAAAGTAAAATTGTCATTTATAGCCCACGGTGAACACTGTAAAAAAAACAACAAAAAAACACAACAAATAAGCCCTCACACAGCTACGGCAGAGAAACTAAAAAGGTTCTGGCTCTCAGAATATGGTGATGCAAAATATGCATAGATTAACATTGGCGGATAAGATTGAGCACCATTTATCAGTGTCACGCTGGCCACACATCTATGAATTATTATTTGTTTACCGCATTATTAAACCCTCTTATTATACCCTGAAGTACACCACACAGCTTACATATGCCCCCACATTATAAACTGAAATACCAGTAAAACCCCAAACAGAACAACTACCAAGCTAATTCTGTGCTCCAAAAGCCAAATGGTGCTCCCTCTCTTCTGAGCCCTACAGTGTTCCCAAACAGCAGTTGACATCCACAGATATGGCATCACCATACCCGGGAGAACCCAATTAACATTTATGAGGTATTTGTCTTCAGTGGCACAAACTGGGCACAACATATTGCACTAAAATGGCATATCATTGGAAAATTTAAATTTTCACTTTGCACCATTCGCTGCACGTTAAGCACCACGACTTAATAGCCTGTCGTGGTGCGAGGGGTGATGTATGGAATGGGTTCACATGCTGAGCCCACACCATACGCTGCAGGTGTCAAAAATAAACAAAATTGGTAAAAAAAATAGACAAAATTGGTATTGCTGCATCCGTAAAAGTCTGAACTATTACAATATACCATTATTTAACTCGCTCAGTGAATGTTGTAAAATATAAAGAATTTAAAATGCCAAAATTGCTGTATTTTGGTCAACTTAGCTCTCAAAAAATTTAATAAAAAGTGATCAAAAAGTTGTACCAAAAAAATAGTACCAATAAAAACTACAGCTCTTCCCGCTGAAAATAAGCCCTCACACCGCTCAAATTGACAAAAAATAAAAAAAAGTTATGGCTATCGGAATGTGGTGAAACAAAACAATTTTTTTTTTTTAACAAATAGTTTTTACTTTGCAAGGGTATGTCCACATGGCTTATTATCGGCTGTCTTTCTGGCCGTAAACGGCTGAAATATCGGACGTAGAATGCCTCCAAACATCTGCCTATTGATTTCAATGGGTGAAATGGCATTCTGTTCTGACGGGGAGTTTTTTTACACAGCTGTTTTGAAAAAGGGCCACAGAAAAAAACGCCTGCGAAAAAGAAGTGCATGTCACTTCTTGAGCCGTTTTTGGATCCATTTTTCATTGACTCTATAGAAAAAGAGCTAAAAAAACGGCCGTAAAAAAAAGATGCGAAAAACACGAGTTGCTTAAAAAATGGCTGGAAATCAGGTGCTGTTTTTCCTTGAAAACAGCTCTGTATATTCAGACGTTTCTTGTTAAGCGTGGGAACATAGCCTCAAAGTAGCAAACTATAAAAAAAAACGATATACATTTGGTATCACCGTAATCGTTCACAGTACATTAAATGGTACTTTAAAAATAGTGTTAATAGGGACTCACACCACTCTATTCACTGAAAAATAAAACAGTTATGGCTCTTAGAATGCGGGGAGGGAAAAACGAAAATGAAAAAGCAAAACATTTATCAGCTCTGAAAGAGTTAATTAATTTTTAATGAAAAAACATTTCTGACATGTGGGGTATAGCCGTACTCGGGAGAAATTGCTTTACAAATGTTGGGATGATTTTTCCTCCTTTATCCTTTGTAAACAAACAAAAAAAAAAAACAACATTTTAGTGGAAAAAAATTTGATATTCATTTTCACGGCCTAATTCTAAGAAATTCTGCAAAAGACCTGTGGGGTTTAAATGCTCATTATACCTCTAGAGAGATTCCTTAAGGGGTGTAGTTTCCAAAATGGGGTCACTTTTGGGGTGTTTCCACTCTTTTGGTCTCTCAGGGGTTTTGCAAATGTGACATGACTCCCAAAAACCATTCCAGCTAAATTTGAGCTCCAAAGCCAAATAGCGCTCCTTCCCTTCTGAGCCCTGCTGTTTGTCCACATATGGCATATTTCTATATCGGGAGAAATTGCTTTACAAATGTTGGGGTTCTTTTTCTCTTTTATTCTTCGTAAAAATTAAACAATACCAAGTTTTTTCAGAAAAAAAGTAGATTTTCATTTTCACAGCCTAATTCCACTAAATTCAACAAAAGACCTGTGGGGTCAAGATGCTAACTATACCCCTAGATAAATTCATTGAGGGGTGTAGTTTCCAAAATTGGGTCACTTTTGGGGGGGTTTCCACTGTTTTAGCACTACAAGACCTCATCAAATCTGATAAAGTGCCTAAAATATATTCTAAAAATAGGAGGCCCCAAAATCTACTAGGTGCCCCTTTGCTTCTGAGGCCTGTGTTTCAGTCCATTAGCACAATAGGGCCACATGTGGGGTATTTCTAAAAACTGCAGAATCTGGGCAATGAATATTGAGTTGTGTTTCTCTGGTAAAACTTTCTGCTCTACAGAAAAAAATGTATAACAAATGAACTTTGGCAGAAAAAATTTAATTTGTAAATTTCCCCTCTACATTGCATTAACCCCTTCAGGACTGAGCCTGTTTTGGCCTTCAGGACGAAGCCGATTTTTCAAATCGGACATGTGTCACTTTATGTGGTAATAACTCCGGAATGCTTTTGCCTATCCAAGTGATTCTGAGATTGTTTTCTCGTGACATATTGTACTTTATGTTAGGGAAAAAATTTGTTCGATAAATTCAATATTTATTTGTAAAGAACACCAAGATTTAGAGAAAATTAGCAAAAATTAGCATTTTTCTAAATTTAAATGCATCTACTTGTAAAACAGATAGAAATACCACACAAAATACTTACTATTTTATATTTTCCATATGTCTACTTTATGTTTGCATCGTTTTTTGAACATTCTTTTATTTTTCTAGGACGTTACAAGGCTTAGAACTTTAGTAGCAATTTCTCATATTTTCAAGAAAATTTCAAAAGCCTATTTTTTCAGGGACCAGTTCAGTTCTGAAGTGGCTTTGAGGGCCTTATATATTAGAAAGTCCCCATAAATCACCCCATTTTGAAAACTGCACCCTCAATGTATTCAAAACAGCATTCAGAAAGTGTTTTAACCCTTTAGGCGTTTCACAGGAATTAAAGCAAAGTAGAGGTGAAATTTACAAATTTCATTTTTTTTTTCGAAAATTAATTTGTAATACATTTTTTCTGTACCACAGAAGGTTTTACCAGAGAAACGCAACTCAATATTTATTGCCCAGATTCTGCAGTTTTTAGAAATATCCCACATGTGGTCCTAGTGTGGTAATGGACTGAGGCACCAGCCTCAGAAGCAAAGGAGCAACTAGTGGATTTTGGGGCCTCCTTTTTTTAGAATCTATTTTAGGTACCATGTCAGGTTTGAATAGGTCTTGTGGTACCAAAACAGTAAAGACCCCCCAAAACTGACCCCATTTTGGAAACTATACCCCTCAAGGAATTTATCTATGGGTATAGTTAGCATTTTGAACCCACAGTTTTTTTACTAAATTTATTTGAATTAGTATGTGAAGATGAAAATCTACTTTTTTTGTGAAAAAACGTAAAAATTGTAAATATTTACAAGGAATAAAGTAGAAAAAACACCCCAACATATGTAAAGCAATTTCTTACAATTATAGCAATACCCCATATGTGGTAATAAACTGCTGTTTGGACCCACAGCAGGCCTCAGAAGGGAAGGAGCACCATTTGGATTTTGGATTTCTGATTTTGCTGGAATATTTTTCAGTGCCGTGTCACGTCTGCAATGCACTGGAGGGATGAAAACCGTGGAAATCCCCCAATAGTGACCCCATTTTGGAAACTACACCCCTCAAGGAATTTTTTTAGGGGTAAAGTTAGCATTTTGACCCCACAGTTGTTTTGCTGAAGTCATTGGAATTAGTCTGTAAAGGTAAAAATCTACTTTTTTTCCTGTAAGAACTTAGAAATTTTAAATTTTTACAAGGAATAAAGGAGAAAAAGCAATCCCAACATATGTAAAACAATTTCTCCTGATTACGTAAATACCCCATATGTGGTAATAAACTGCGTTTTGGACCCAGACCGGGGCTTAGAAGGGAAGGGGCACCATTTGGCTTTTGGAGCTCAAATTTAGCTGGAATAGTTTTTGGGTGTCATGTCGAATTTGCAAAGCCCCTGAGGTACTAAAACAGTGGAAACCTCTCAAAAGTAACCCCATTTGGGAAACTACACCACTGAAGGAATCTATCTAGGCGTATAGTGAGCATTTAGGCCCCACACGTCTTTTGCAGAATTTATTAGAATTAGAATGTTGAATTTTTTCAATTTCACAAAGGATAAAGGAGAAAATGCACCCCAACATTTGTAAAGCAATTTCTCCCGAGTACGGCAATACCCCACATGTGGTCATAAATGTTTTTTCATTAGAAAATAAATTAACCCTTTCCGGACTGATCCATGTTTTGCTTTTTCTTTTTTCCTCCCCGCTTTCCGAGAGCCACAACGTCTTTATTTTTTCGTCAATAGAGCGGTGTGGGGGCTTATTTTTTGCGGGACGAGCTGTAGTTTTTATTGGTACAATTTTTTGGTACGTAAGACTTTTTCAGCACTTTTTATAAAAATTTTTGGTAGAACGAAGGTGACCAAAAAACTGCGATTTTGCAATGTAAAATTCTTTATTTTTCTCGGCGTTCACCGTGCGAGTTCAATAATGGTATATTGTAATAGCTTGGACTTTTACGGACGTAGCGATACCAATTTTGTGTATTTTTTTTTTATTTTTTTTACATTACTTTAGAGAAAAAATATGAAAAAGGTTTCTTTTTGGACTTCAAATATTTATTTTATTTTTTCCACTAATAATAACTATTTACTTTTGTTTTTACATATTTTATTAGTCTCCCTGGGAGACTTGAACCAGCAATCGTTAGATCACTGGTAGAATACACTGCAATCCTAATGTATTGCAGTTTATTGTGATTTTTACAGGCTCCTGTAACAGCGCGATCGCTGTTTCTGTCCGTTAGTCCCGGGTATCAGCTGTAATACATAGCTGACACCCGCAGCGTATGGCACGGGCTCAGTGCGTGAGACACTCCATATAACACCCCCCACAACACGACATGCTATTAAGTCATGGTGCGCGAAGAGTTTAATTCGCAGCCGATGGTGGAAAGTGAAAATTACAATTTTCCACTGATGTGCCATTTTAGTGCACTATATGTTGTGCCCAGTTTGTGCCACAAATACCACAAATAAAATATTAACCGGGTTCTCCCGGGTATGGCGATGCCATATCGGTGGACGTAAATGGCTGTTTGGGCACGCTGTAGGGCTCAGAAAGGAAGGACGCTATTTGGCTTTTGGAGCGCAGATTTTGCTTGGTAGAAACTCTGGCGTTTTGCTGGTATTTCAGTTTATAATGTGGGGGCAAATGTAGGCTAGGCAGAGTATATCAGGGCATAATAAGAGGGTATAATAATGGGGTAAATAAATAATAATCCGCAGATGTGTGGCCAGTGTTGCACTTATATTATAAATGGTGCCCGATCTTATCCGCTTTTGGAACGCTCTGCACATAATCTGGGAACCGAACTTTTTTTATTTTTTCACCACCGGAGCGGTGTGAGGGCTTATTTGTTGCGGGACAATCTGTAATTTTCATTGGTACCATTTTGGGGTACATGCAATTTTGTTGATCACTTTTTATTCCATTTTTCGGCAAGCCAGGTGACCAAAAACCATCAATTCTGACAATGATTTTCATTTATTTTTTACAGCGTTCACCCTGGGCTATAAATGACCATTATATTTTATTCCGCAGGTCGATACGATTACGGCGATACCATAGGTATATAGGTTTTTTTTTATGTTTTGCAGCGTTTGCACAATAAAATAACTTATTTAGAAAATAGAGCCGTAACTTTTTTATTTTTCAGTCAAAAAAGCTGTCTAAGGGCTTGTTTTTTGCAGGACGGGTTGTAGTTTATATCGGTACAATTTTGGTGTACATGCGACTTTTTGATCACTTTTTATTGTATATTTTGTGAGGGGTGGTGACCAAAAAATAGTGATTCTCCCTTTGTTTTTCATTTATTTTTTTTGCGGTGTTCACCGTGCGGGAAAAATAATATTATAGTTTTATAGTTGGGGTCGTTACGAACGCGGTGATACCAAATATGTGTACTTTTTTTTTTACGTGTTCATTTTTTTTCCTATAATAAAAGACTTATTATAGGAAAAAAAGCAGTTCATGTTTATGTCACTTATAACTTTTATTTTTACACTTTTTTTAAAACATTTGTATTCTTTTTTTTACTTTTTTCACTTGTCCCACTAGGGGACACTTAGACTTGCAGCTCTGATCGCTGCTGGAATACATTACACTACACACGTAGTGTAATGCATTCCAACTGTCATTGTGACGTGATAGTCACACTGACAGGAAGCCTACGACGACCACCCTCCGGGTGGTCCTCATAGGCTTCTGTACATGGCAACCCGGAAGCCATTGTCTGGCGTCCGGTTGCCATGGGTACGATCGCCAGCCCCCGTGATTTCACATGGGGGCTGCCGATCAGCGCTAAACACCTTAATTGTGGCGTTCAAATCGAATGCCGGAATTAAGGGGTTAACTGCCGAAATCAGCGGCGATAGGCCGCTGATCGGCAACGGGGAATGCAGGGCAGACGCCCTGCACAGTTAACCACCGCTGCGGTGTAGCGCTGCGCGGCGGTTAACTGTCAAAGCACAGATGTAACTGCACGTCAAGGTGCGCGAACTTACTGCTCACCTCGACGTACAGTTACGTCAAGGTGCGGGAAGGGGTTAATTCCTGTGAAACGCCTAAAGGGTTAAGAAACTTTATGAATGCTGTTTTGAATACTTAGAGGGGTGCAGTTTTTAAAATTGATTTATGGGGTATATCTAATATATAAGGCCCTCAAAGCCACTTCGGAATTGAACTGGTCCCTAATTTTCTTGAAAATGTGAGAAATTGCTGCTAAATTTCTAAGCCCTGTAACGTCCTAGAAAAATAAAAGAATGTTCAAAAAATTATGCAAACATAAAGTAAATGTATGGGAAATGTTAACTAGAAACTATTGTTCTGTATTACTATCTGTTTTACAAGTAGATACATTTTAATTTATAAAAAATTTTTTGCACATTTTCTCTTACATTTTGGTGTTTTCACAAATAAATACTAAATTTATCGACCACATTTTTCCTCTAACATACAGTACAATATGTCACGAGAAAACAATCTCAGAATTCCTTGGATAGGTAAAAGAATTCCAAAGTTATTACCACATAAAATGAAATGGCCGATTTAAAAAAATCGGCTTCGTCCTCACGGCCAAAATAAGCTCAGTTCTGAAGGGATTAATCAATATCGCTCTCGCTCCTAACGAAAGGGGAAGGACTTGCCATGACTTTGCTTTATCACTTCATTTTTTTAAACAGTGGTAAAATGTTAAGACTGATATATTCATCTGGGGCAGGAGCTATCTTTATTCCAAAATATTTAAACAATCTCTGGAGATTCATACCACAAAGTGCTGACTGGTGCGAGAAATTATTGTCTACACCAAGAACTGCCGATTTACTTGCATTAATCTTTATTCCAGAGAAGTTTCCAAAAAAGCTTATTAACTTCAGGACTTTATCCAAAGATTGCTGTGCTTGGCTCAGTAACAAAATAATATTATTGGCATATAACATTATCTTTAAATTGCACCCAAAGTATTTGAAGCCCCTTATGTCTGGTCTAGAGCGAATTGCGACTGTCAACGTTTCAATTATTAAAGCAAAAAGTAGAGAGGACAGAGGGCAACCCTGCCGAGTCCCGCTTTTCAAAGAGAAAGAGTCTGAAAGTTGCCCATTAATTTCAAGTTTTGCTTCGGGCGATTGATATAACGTTCTATAGTTTAGTTGTAGAGGGGAGACACAGTGAGAGAAACACACAGAGAGGGAGACACAGAGAGAGAAGAAAGAAAGATGTATATATTAAGGCTCTATTTTATGTGCTTAAAGGCTATGTAAACCTTTGAAGTAAATAGGTTAATGAATAGATCAGTCAGTGTGATTTGTGTAACTTACTAATTAGTTTTTATTAACAATTTGTTTTACTTTTGGAGATACAGCTGTTCTGTTTTCTCTATACAGAGCAGCTGTATCGTTCACTATTCACTGAATCTGTCAGTCCTGCGGACCTTATGGGTTCAGTGGGTCCTGCGTGGATCCACCTGTAATCTATCACATTTAAGTTATGAACTTAGATGTGATAGATTACAGATAGATCCTGCATTTTAGAGACACGCAGGACCCGCCAACACTGAACCTGTCAGATCTGCGGGACTGACTGATTCAGTGAAACGTAAATGATACAGCTGCTCTGTATAGAGAAAACAGAACAGCTGTATCTCCAAAAGTAAAAAAAAATGTTAATAAAATGTAATTAGTAATTTACACAAATCACACTGACTGATCTATTTATTTAAAAAAAAAAAAAAAAAGTCCTCAAAGTTGTTCATAGCCTTTAGTGTGATTTATTAAACAATTTATATGTTAATACTAGAACAACTTTCTTTTATTTCTATGGGCTGATGACAATATCCATTGCTTATTCACTGCAGAATAACAAAAATTATAGTGGAATTGAACATTTTAGACAGGTATATTTTTGGCTTATGTGAAAAAGACTTTGCTGCAGCCAATCTTCTCACATAACCTGTAAGACAATGGACTAAAATGTTAGCTATGAGCTGTGCTTTGATATTTGTTCATTAGGCTTCACAAATGGATTCTTGATGAGTCTGACAAGTGCTAGTAATGAATGCAATTTCAAGGTGTTTTTTTTTTCATATTTCCTTCTCTTAAGCAAGCTCAATTGACAAGATCTTACTGTGAAATACCAATTTAAAAAACTACTTCTTGTTAGTGTATGCAGATGCTTATTGTTTAAGAACATTGTAAGTACCATTTACATTTTTTGGGGGGGCAAAATATAGTGGTGCCACTCTTTCAGAACTTGGATCACCCAGTAATTTATAATTTCCAACGATAGAAAAGTCACCTTGCAATAGGTATAGAACTAAAAGCACAACATAAGTATGCTAGACAACAACCTTTTCAAAATAAATTAGAGCAGGAAGAACAAAGAAGGTTATGCAGATTAAATGAAATGAAACATTCAGATTCAGTGTACCTGGAAAATTGTCCGATGGAGGTGTAATAATCCTCAAAACCAGAGCTCAAAATAGTTGAATAAAATGAAAAAAAAAACAAAAAACAACAAAAAACAAACATGGCTGCTTTGTACCAGAAACAGCGACCCTCTTGTCCATGGGCTGTATCTGGCATTGCAGTTTTATATAATTGAATTAAGGGGGAGTCTTCTTTTGACAATCTCTTTTTGTTAAAAGGGGCACTTGACAATAAGTTGATAATAAGGTGTCTTCTGCTGTGACCACCAGTAATCATTTACAATCTATGGGAGAACCCAGCAGCAGTGTTGAATTTCCTGCAGTGCCCCCACAGGTGAAATGGAGCATTGTACAATGCCCATTGAAATCAATCGCCTGCCCGTATAATTCATGTTGAGAGACCCATTCTGTAAGGGCACTCAAGATATTAGTGTAAAGTATCAAAAAAACCTCTAGAACATCAGCTATCTGTTATAATAGGAAACTTGTGAATGATGTGTATAACACATTTGAGTAAAATCAGTTGGATGCATTGACATTGTGAGAAATGAATAGTTGTTTTTTCTTATATATTTAAAGTGCAGCATTTCTGAGCACATTGCTTTAGTCTTAAAGTATTTTCTTTTTGTCAGCAAGACCAAGGCTTGGAGATTCTGCTACATAAAGAGCATTTTAATTGGGGAAAGAAAAACTTTAACCCCTTAATGACAAAGCTATTTTTTGTGTTTTTCTATCGTCTCATTCCAAGAGCTATAACTTTTTTATTTTTGCGTCGACATGGCTGTATGAGGTCTTGTTTTTTGCGGGACAAGTTGTATTTTTTAATAGCACAATTTTTGGGTACATATAATTTATTGATTAACTTTTTTGGGGGGGGGGGTAATGGAAAAAAAATACATTTCGCCACACTTGTTTGCGTCTTAGATTTACGCCGTTTACTGTATGGTATAAATAACATAATAACTTTATTCAGTGGGTCATTACAATTGTGGCAATACTAAATTTATATAAATTTTGTATGTTTTACTACTTTTACACAGTAAAACACTCTTTTTCCAAAATTATTTGTTTTTGTGTCGCCATGTTTTAAGAGCCATAATTGTTTTAGTTTTATGTCGATGCAGCTGTATGAGGGCTTGTTCTTTATGGAACGACTTCTAGTTTTTATTGGTACCATTTTGGAGTACATGTGACTTTCTGATCAGTTTTTATCACATTTCTTTGAAGGCAGGATGAACACAAAACAGCACCCTGCGATTGCAATTGCAGAGTGCTGATGGGGTGAGAGAGGGAAACCACTTGGATGCGGCGCTCGCTAGAGAGTGCCGCATCTAAAGGGTTAAACGGGTGAGATTGATGTTGAAATCAATCCCACCCGTTAGTGCTTGTGTTCGGCTGCCTTTGACCACCCAACACCTGCTTTAGCCGGCACAAGACACCCGTGCCGGGCTTATGTCAGTGCGGCGTGAAAAGGTGGCGCTCTGGCAAGATACCCTTAATGGCCGCAGTGAAAAGGCCTATTGGCAGTCGCTAAGGAGTTAAATAGGAGCTCGAACCTTCTGATCACTTGTGCAAAATATTTGTAAAAGCCGGACACATAACATGAGGATTTGTGTGCAATGGCTTCACATACAGTATATTAAGCTAAAACGTTGATATAGATGCAAACTGCATTAAATGATGGCATTTTCTGTTAATGGGTGATCCTATTATTGTATTTAGAGATAAGCGAATTTCCCAAAGTTCATCTCGGGGCTGACACTTTCAAATCGTCTGTCCAATTAGTTTTGGTCCCCATAAATTTGCATCATATCGCAAGTGCCGAATTGCCCTGCCTGACTCTCTGATGTCATCTAGAGCTGTATCCAAGTTGGATACAGCCCTAAAAGACATTAGAGAGTCAAACAGGGCAATCAGAACACTTGTGATTCACCTCACCTGGTTTCCCATAGAGACACTTCTCTGCCGGCCTCCTGAGCTTAAGTAGTGTTGTCCCATGTGGCCACTGCAACCTGTGATTGGCTGCAGCGGCCACGTGAGACAAAACAGCGATATCTCCGGAGGCTGCCAGGAACGCATTGCAGCAGCGGTAACATGTAACATAACAACGTTAACTCAGGAGGCCGCCAGGGGTACGTCACATCAGCGGTCACATGGGAAAACAACAATTTCATCTCAAGAGGCCAAAAGGAACACACTACTATGGAAGACCAGGAAAGTATTTTTTGGAGAGTATTTTGTTTTTTTATTATATCCTCTTCTCCCATCGTCCTCCTTCTAATCTGTAAGATAACGTCCGGAGGCCACCATTTTTCCGATTTTGTTTGCCGAGAACCCCTAAAGTATCAGATTTTACTGAATTTGAATCTTTTGGAAAATTTGAATCAGATTTGATTAATTTAGAATTTATTCGCTCATCTGTAATTGTATATGTTGCTGTGATGCAACTGTCAGTTGTCCTGATTTATAAGAAAGACACAGCTAAGGAAAGATAGGCAAAAACATGCTTCCCAAAGTAGCATAAAATTATTCCCTTGAAGAGAGGAGGCCCAGTCCTGGTTGGTTCAATTACCTTTGCTCTTGGGCCCCAAAAGTCCCCAAAAAGCCATGTAGGGAACAATAAGGAGTAAACAAACAACAGGCCCTTTTGTCCTGGATGGCAAAATACAGCACCATTATACAGGACCTCTTTCCAATCTTTGCTATTGTAGCATGCGAGCGGGTGACCCGAGAAGTGATGGGAAAGGGGAAAAGGTGTAGGCCCACAAATTGGCAGCCGGCTCGGCTCTCAGCGTGGATCACGATCGCTAACAGGCCTTCCCTCTCTCTCAGGGCCTGCACTGGTTAATGAGGATGATAGTCTCTTGAAATCCCCCCGGGAAATACCCTGTGTCTGCTCCTGTCCTGATGGTGTTTTGGGGTGTCCGTGATGTTATGGGGGCAAAATAAGACAGGAGGCTGAAGCGTGGCAGTTTAACATGCTTACTTGCGGCAGATGTTATTTAAGTTTTCCATATAACATGTCGGTTACCGTCTTCCACATGATATGGAGGCATATCTCTTACAAATAACTCAATCCTTGTAATACAATGAAGCGCCAGATGCATGACCGGGGGACCCTCTCTCTCTGTGCTTTCCTTGTGGCTTCCTACCCATGTCAATTCAGTGGGACGATAAGATATCTGTCCATCAATGCAGGTTTCTGCTTCTGTGTAATGGCTTTCAGCCTGTCAGTAAGGGTTGTAAAGGTGTATATAAGAAGGATGAGACTCACCAACATATAATGATGACATTGTTCATAGTCCACAGACTAGATTCTTGTTACTCGATTTCAGAAGATTTCCTTCTCTTAAGGGCGGATTTACACGAGCGTGTAATACGTCCGTTCAATGCGCGTGATTTACATGCGCGTCTCACGGACCTATGTTACCTATGGGGCCGTGCAGACAGTCCGTGATTTTCATGCAGCGTGTGTCCGCTGAGTGAAACGCACAACATGTCCTATATTTCTGCGCTGTACGCGCATCACGCACCCATTGAAGTCAATGGGTCCGTGAAAATCATGCGCACCACACGGAGGCACTTCCGTGGGACGCGCGTGATTCGCGCAACAGCAGTAAGAAGTATGATTGAAAACAGAAAAGCACCACATGCTTTTCTGTTTACAAACATACAGAGTATCATAATGACGGCGGCTGTGCGAAAATAACGCAGCCGCGCAATAATATGGTGATGACACACAGAGCTGTTAAGTGCCTTTTGCGCGCACAAAACGCAGCGTTTTTTGCGTGTGCAAAACGCACACGATCCTGTAAATCCGCCCTAAGGCTGTTTATTTCTCCTGTGAGCTTTATTATGGCCTGATGTTCTAGGCAGCCTAGCCTGTCTTTGGATCCTAGATCACCCAGGTACCACTCTCCTCCTCTCCAACCAACTCTGACTGCAACTCCAACTAACTCTAACTGCCAACTTCTTAGTCTAAGCCACTCCTAGGCTGTAACACAGTGCATTGTAACTTCACATTTGTTATTTTAAAGTAACAGTACCTAAAAGTGAAAAAGATGTCATAAAATACATTTACAACACATTATCTCCCAAGTAATGTTTTGGCGGACGTTACATTATGAGGCCGTTCTTTTTATGTACTGTACTTCACAGATGCATGTATTTAAAAAATCATACAAAACATAAAATTCTTGGTAAAACAATAAATCACCTATGCAGAGGAAGTTTTGTGAGAAATATTAGCCTTTTTTAGATATTTAAAGATGAAATTATATTTCAATATTTAATTATATGGAACAGAATAACAACATTAAAGCAATGCAGAGATGAGCTGTAAGGTGAAAAGAATGAACTGTTGTACATATTAACTGTTATATATAAAGAAATGTAATTTCCGTACAACTGAATGGAATAGAGAAAATCTTTTATGTTTAGTAGAGAGAATCTTCGTTGCACAATGGGGATGAAAATTATATGCCGCTTTAGAGTTCAAATCCATGGTCAGCGAGGCAATTTTGTGAGCTTATAAAAAAAAGTAAGAAATTTTTATTTTTATATACATTCGAGTATACAGTTTTTTAACACTCTTATCATTTCATAATGCAAATATAATACAACTCACGAAAAAGTTAAGCGTCAGGCCTCACACATCTAGAAAACGTTTTTTAACAAATTAGCATTCAGACAAAAACAGACAAGAATGTGCATTCTTATATTGTGCTCTTTAATGGAAAAAGCATTGATGACATTTCACACACAGGAGAATGAACAAAAGAAGACATTTCTGAGTCAATGATCTGAGTAGTCTTTTGAAAACATGCAAATGGGATGATTTGTTTGGATACATGCAAACTTGGATCATTGCTAGAAAATATGGAACAAGTGCACCATATAATGTAAGGAAATAAGCATGCTTCATGTGCCTTGTCATTTACTACCATTTAATAAATTAGAATCCGCAAGCATCTTCCATCACATGCCAGATGCAAACAATTTACAAGAGATAATGAAATCTAGGATTGAGAAAGATCTAATTTTCTTAAAACAATAACATAGCACATGCATTGTGCATACAATATGGTGATGGTCTTTGTATGTAGACAACACCGATAATGCAGTCCTATAGAACATTACAGAAACATGGGGTTTCTCGGAACCTGGTCAGAGTTTTGCCAGAACATAGCAACAAGTCCAGTTAGTAGATCTGCTAAGTCTTTATATAGACAAAGACATAGAAAATGCATATTACTAGAGACTGTACTATAGAGATGTTACATTTCTAAGAACTTTTGCATAATGGCAGGAATGCAATCCTAGAAGGCTAATTCTACAGGAAAATATATGCTTAAAGGGGTTGGCCAGGAATAAATTGTTCTATTTTAACCTAAGGTGACATGTATAATTAACTTTCTAATATAATGTATTTTTATTTTACAGCTACTTACTAACTAGCAGTGACGTGACCACATCCAGAGTAAACTTTTCATTTCCTGTGACGTTCCGTGTCTTTGCTCAGCCAGCACTTCTGACTGAGGCACGGTGCGTCATCAACTACGTTTACAGGCAGTGGGCTGGGTGGATGCTTCATGAGCTCTTCAGAGCTCCACCTCTGGTCACACTGCCTGTAAACATAGTTGATGACGCCGTGCTTCCTTACAGCCAGAAGTGCTGGCTGAGCAAAGACACGGAGCATCATCTCTCATAGTACACGCCCCCTCCTCCTATCTCGCCATTTACGCCCCCTCTTTCTTCTTCTCTCTTTGAGTTCCCTCACTGCCTGGCCATAGCGTGGACGATGAGAGA
The DNA here is from genome assembly GCF_050947455.1 of Rhinoderma darwinii. NCBI lineage: Eukaryota > Metazoa > Chordata > Amphibia > Anura > Rhinodermatidae > Rhinoderma > Rhinoderma darwinii. Next base: position 103,649,589 of record NC_134687.1, on the reverse strand, counting down.
AGTGGAGGTTGTGTGTACGAAGAGAGACGCAACAGCCAGGCAGTGTGGGAACTCTGAAAGTGAAGGAGGGGTGTGGATGACGAGATAGTAGGGCAGTGATGTCAGGAGCTTCCCCAGAACCGGAGCCCCGGGCAAAGGGGTAGTATAGGCTCTGCTCAGGGACTCTGTCCATATATGGACAGTGATGTCACGGGCTTCCCCTGAGCCAGAGTCCCAGGAAGAGCACTAGTATAGGCACTCTATGAAATCCTTGAACATCACTGTCCATATATGGACAGTGATGTCAGGGGCTTACCCAGAGCCGGAGTCCTGGGCAGCGTGCTAGCATAGGCTCTGCTCCGGGACTCTGGGGAAGCCTCTGACATCACTGTCCATATATGGACAGTGATGTCAGGGGCTTACCCAGAGCCGGAGTCCCGGGCAGCACGCTAGTATAGGCAATGCTCCGGGACTCTGTGGAATCCCCTGACATCACTGTCCATATATAGACTGTGATCTCAGGACCTTCCCCAAAGCAGGAGCCCAGTGCAGAGTGCTAGTATAGGCTCTGCCTGGGAATCTGTGTAATCCCATGACATCACTTCTTCTCTCTTGGCGTTCCCTCACTGCCTGGCCGTCCCCTCGTACACACTCCCTTCTTTACTTTCATCGCCCATGCTGGGTTACATAAATACATGGATGATGGGGTTATATACAGGGATGATGGGGGTTATATATAGGAATGATGGGGTCATCATTCCTGTACATAACCCCCATCATCCCTGAGTTATATCATCCCTGTGTATTACCCCATCATCCTTGTGTATTACCCTCAACTTCCCTGTTTATTACCCTCAACATCCTTGTGTATAACCTCCATCACCCATGTATATAACTCCCATCATCCCTGAATATAACTCCCATCATCCCTGTATATAACTGCCTTTATCCCTGTGTATTAGCCCCAACATCTCTGTATATAACTCGATCATCCTCGAATATAACCCCCATCCCTGTATATAACCCCCATCATCCCAGTGTGATTATTACTGGGTGTGTGTGACAGTGCAGGGAGGGAGATAGGTGCTTGTAATTATAGCAGGGAATGACCTGTTAAAATAGAGGGCATGGCAGTATGCAAATAGCTGAGATGCTGTGGAGGAAGAGGGGGAATGATAGCTGTCTCCTCAGATGCAGCAAGGGATCATGGGTATGGTGGGTTCAGGAACAGAAGCAAGGGATGTAAACAAACAGACAGAGCAGCAGTGACGATTGAGATCAAACAGAATCTGGTTAGAAGATTAGTAGGTGGCTTTAGGGAAGGCAAACCATGGCTGGAGGAAACTTTTTAGAAAATATTTTTTTTCCTGGCCAACCCCTTTAAGCATATATATATATATATATATATATATATATATATATATATGTATGTATGTGTATATATGTATATATATATATGTATATATATATATATATATATATATATATATATATATATTAATTATTTCATTATTATATTTTTTTTCATTTCAACATTGTAGAATGTCCTATTCCTGGTTTTAAAATGACATTGTTCTTGGTTCCCAAAAACGTTAAAAAGCTTTGGAAGATAAAAGGATTCTATAAAAATTTATGATCTAGGGCAGTTTCAAATCTAGCTCCTAAAGATTATGTTCGCCTTTGAACACCATTTTACAGTTTATATATAGAATTCATCTACATAAAGAGCTAAGAAACTTTGCAGATACATTGCATTACTTATCATGTGCTGATACTGAGTTATAACTTGTACAGTTTAAAATGGTTTTCAAATATTAACATACATGTTAGGCCTCATGCCCACTTCCATTTTTTCCTTAAGGGTGCTAGCTGTTTTTTTGATGGCTAGCACCCAGACCCATTCATTCATTTCAATGGGGCCATGCACACTTCAGTTTTTTGACGGTCCCGTTGTTCCGTTCAGACAAAAGTAGAGCATGTCCTACTTTTGTCCGAGATTCCGTGACTGTGTGGACCATACAAGTCAATGGGTCCGTCAAAAAAACTGAAGGCACACGGAAGGCATCCGTGTGCCGTCCGTGTGTGACGGAGCCATTGCCTAGAAGGTGGGCAGAGATACACATAGAGACCGATATTGCACTGCACTAATCGGCATCCCCTTCTCTCTATCAGCACTAATAGAGAGAAAAGGCTGCTGTTCAGTGCTGGAACGCAGCGATAGAAAGAAAAATAAGTTCATACGTACCCCGTCCGTTGTCTTGGTGACGCGTCCCTCTTCTGACATACAGTTCGACCTCCCTGGATGACACGGCAGTCCATGTGACCGCTGCAGCCTGTGATTGGCTGCAGCAGTCACATGGTCTGAAACGTCATCTCAGGAGGCCGGACTTGAGGAAGAAGCAGGGAGTTCTGGGTAAGTAGTAACTTTTTTTTTGTTGCAGCTTTTTTTTAAATGAAACATTAATAATCTATATTGTGAGCACCGTGCATGGTACTCGGTGTCCAGCGGTAGTCTCTGTCCAGGGGCTGCACTGATCGGCAGTAACTCTTTCAGCACCCTGGAGAGTGACTACCTCTGGACAGTGAATACCATGTGCGGCGCTCACAATATCGTGTACATAGTATGAATGGAAACAGTTTACTCTCGGAAACTGAAACACGGAAGTGTACATTGTGTACACACAAAAAGCACACTGATCCAATCACGGACACATGGATCCATGAAAAACAGCCATGAAAACGGTAATGGAAGTGTGCACGAGGCCTTAAATTGATTGTCCACCCTTGAACACCATTTTTTTTTATTTTTTTTTAATTAGGCTTGAAATTTAGTTCTAATTAATTTCCTAATATACAGTGGTCAGAGCCACTAGAGCAGGTGTCAGCAAACTTTGGCACTTCATCTGTTGTAAAACTACAACACCCAGCATACACTGACAAGCAAAAATATTTATTATCCCAGCCAAACACTGTCAGGGCAAGCTGGGAATTGTAGTTTTATAACAGCCGACGTGCCGATAGTTGCTGACCCCTGCACTAGAGGGAGCTTACTGCATATTGTTCTACATTGAACTCAATAATCACACAATATGAAATGAGCTCCTAAGCTCCCTCTAGTGGTGGCTGTAGGTAGTCAGTATCTTATATTTTAACTATATGCCTATAGCTTACTACATGTGTCAGTTCAGTTTACTGTTAAGAAACCGGGGGGTCAGTTGCAGGCTTTGCTTTGGGGCCCAATAAATTGTATTTAAATAAAATGATGTGAACAAAAATAAATCATTTAAAAGAAAAAGTACTTATTAATGAACTAAAACAAACTATATTTATATAATATCTATGATTTTTAATAAGTGCAAAAGAAGTATACATAGACTAGAAGCTGAAATAAAAGATCTGCAGTAGATAAAGTTTTCATCCTAAGCCCCTAATATGATAATCTTCAATACAGTATATGAATGAATCTTTATACGTGCAGAGCCAGAAGTACACAAGGATAAAAGAGAAAATGAACAGAGTGTTCTACCGTGTCAAAAGCTTCAAATAAATCAAGTTAGATGAAAACAGGAGAATATTCCAGGTAACAAGCAGAAGAAATGGAATTGTGAAGAGAAGGTGAAGTGATTTCACTTGAGTGAGTTGAGAATCCAGTCAAGAAGACACAAGAAAGCAGAACGTGTGTATATAATAGATTATACATTTTAGAAATAATGTATGTGGCTATAAATAGTATTTCTCTCCATAGAATTGCAGGTTTTGTGACAGAATATTTTTTTCTTTTTACGATTTGAAATATTTGTTGTGGTTATAAATGTTACATTAAATGAGCTGATGGAGATAACATTTTGGCTATCAAAATAGATTTCACTGCATTTCTTGTTTTACCGTCATTAAAAATAGTAGTGAATTAAAGGGGTTGTCCAGTTTCAGCAAATTAATTTCGTTTTTTTGTATAATAAAGAATTAAACAATTTTCCAATATATGTAGTTTCTGTATTAATTCCTCACGGTTTTCTCTGTTATTATTTGGTAGGAACATTCATTGCTTACTTCCAGGGGCAAAAATGTCTGTTAACTAGCAAGCAGTACACCGGTGTCCATTACATGACTGAGGACAGAATTTTAACCACTGGAAGAAAATAATAAATGTTCCTACTGAATGTCAACAAGCAGAGATCTTGAAACCCATGAGGAATGGGGGCGTGGCTTGGCTGCCGGACTGAATGGACGCGTGAGAACCTAGCTCCGTGCTGCCTCACCACATATAAGCGACACACAAGCAACAAAGACCGCTAATACATCCCGCCGTTGCTGCACCGGAGAGGGAATCCTGCCAGGCATGCCTAGACATAAGAAGTCGGTGAGTAGACCAGCGAAAATGCTGGATTTCTACTTTCCAAATGACCGACAGACGGCCCAAAATGGCGCCGATACCGAACAACGCACAAATCCACTCACCTCATTGCCAGGGCCCCGACAGTTTAGATCTCCACTTCGCCGCAGCAGCTCCGTCCCTGCGCTGTCACCTGGATCACTGCCAGCTGGCCCGCACTCACAGAGTGCAGCTCTAACGCCGAGGAAGGGGACAAGGGGGATGACAGAACCTAGAGGCCGCCATCTTAAAAGCCACGCACGTGGCATCCTCTCCTCCTCACCTCCTTCATCGGAATATGGGAGCCCTTCCTCTCGATCAAAAAGGGAAGGTTATTCTGCCCTAACACACCAGGAGACAGATTGTCCTGAGGGAGACATAGAGGAATCCTCAGATGTTTTTACAGATATGCCATCTACATCTAACCCTGTTACAGAACTCACACTCAAGACCATGCTGCAGGCGCTTCAGCAATCTCTTTACTCAGGGTTTGCCCAGTTAATCAAGCCCATATCTGTCGCAATACATGAAGTGGAAGATCGTGTACAACACGTAGAATCTAAAATGGGGGACTTTGCAACTTCTCACAATGAGCTTATAGACGCTCACTTCGATCTAGAAGCTGATATTACACAAGTCAAAGCAAAAATCGCAGACTTAGAAGACCGTTCCAGAAGGAACAATATCAAGTTTCGGGGTATCCCTGAAGATATAGCCCCAAAAGATCTAACCCAATTTATCCAAAGCTTTGTTAATGCCTTGCTACCTGACTGCACCTCTAGAGATTTGATCCTGGATAGAGCACACAGAGTTCCCAGACCCAAACACCTATCGACAGATGTGGCCAGAGATGTTTTGGTTCGGTTCCACTTCTTCCATATCAAGGAACTCTTTATGACAGCCGTAAGAAATAAAGAGATAATACCGGAGCCATACAAGTTAATATCTGTTTATACTGATCTTTCCGCCGTCACTCTGCAGTTAAGGAGAGAACTTGCTCCCATCACTACAACTTTGAGAAACAACAACATTCCATACAAATGGGGCTTTCCGGTACGACTATTGATCCACCAAAATGGCTCTATGCACGTGGTGAAAACTGTCCAAGAAGGTGCATCTCTTCTACAAAAATGGGGTATTAACATCCCTGACGCCTCTTCGGGAGTTAAGAAAAAATCCCTTCCTCACACGATTAAAGATGACTGGCAGGGGCCAAACCTCCGACAACGTCCGCGACGCTGAGGTATACTCACTATATGGTGGTGGAGCAGCGGGGTTTTTTCCCGAGTCCTAAAAGTCCGGTCCACAAGTTGACTGTTTTCCCCCCCACTGTGTCTGAACTCATTGAAGTTCAGTCTCTCTCTCTCTTTATTCAAACGTATTTGAATGCTATTGTTTTGTTGTTTTAATTTTCTTCTTTGTCTAGTGCAGACCACTATGTTTCAATTGTACTCGTATAACAGTCAATCCACATACATTCCTTTGGATCATTCCAAGTATGACCTACAACTTGATGTGACATGGTCAAAAACACAACAGCACTCTCACATATACGATGGCTCTTAAAATTGGTTCTCTAAATGTAAATGGCCTTAATAGCCCACATAAGAGAGCACACATGTGGAAAGAGGCACAACAACTGGCCTGTGAGGTCATGTGTATCCAGGAGACTCACCTCTTGGAAAAAGACGCCCACCGAATTAAGCACCCCCAATTTCCTCATGTCTTTCAGTCACATTACTCTACCAAGGCTCGAGGAGTTTTGGTAGCAGTTAAAAATACAGTTGCTTTTCAACTAATTGAATTGCTCGCAGATTCCAATGGGAGATATGTGTTTCTAATTTGTTCTATTAACAATGTCAAATATTCTTTGTTGTCATTATATGGGCCTAATAACCACCAACTGAGATTCCTTCAAAAGATTCGCAGAATAATTGCTAAACATAAACAGGGAAAACTGATTGTGTGTGGGGATTTCAACTTTGTAATGGACTCTGGGATGGACACTACGTCTCAGCCTAGACAATCTAGGGCTGCTTTTGGGGATTGGTTCTGGGGGGAGGAGCTGTACGATATCTGGCGTATGCAACACGGATCGGAACGTGATTATTCGTTTCACTCTCAAGTCCATAATAGTTACTCTAGAATTGATATGTTCATTGTAGATAAGGCGACACTCCTCCTATCAAAAGCCACGACAATCGAAAGCATACAGTGGTCCGACCACGCGCCGATCACTCTGACGATCATGGAAAAATATGACACTAGTCCAGATTACCTCTGGAGATGTAACTCCTATCTTTTATCTCATCCTACTTATAAAATGGACATAGAAAGAGATCTTTACGAATACTTCCAATATAATGATACGCCGGATGTTGGAATCTCCTCCCTCTGGAATGCTCATAAGGCATATATAAGGGGTACGTTTATACGTCTAGGGCATACGGTCCGCAAAAAGCGTCTGGAAGAGGTGTCTCAGTTAACTAACGAGATACGCCTTGCAGACACAAAAAACAAACTCTCTCCATCATCAGAGGGGGCTGCACAATTGCTACTACTCCGACAACGACTACGTCTTTGTTTAGTGTCAGAATATGAGAAAAATTTAAGGAAAACCAAAGCCCGTTACTATTCACAGAATGATAAGGCAGGGAAACTACTGGCTACCCGGCTTAAAACTCAGTACCAGAAGACAAGAATACCTTATTTAAAAAACCCTCTCACACAAGATAAATGTATGGATCCCAGAGACATAGTAGAACAATTTAGAAAATACTACTCATCTCTTTACAATCTAAAAGATGACCCCTTTACTAGCTGCCCTACTCAACATGAGATAGTAGATTTCATTAGGAAAGCAGCCTTACCCAAACTGTCAGCAGAACAACTAAGTTCTTTAAATGCCCCAATTACAGAATTGGAAATCTTGAATAATATACGTTCCCTTCCAACCGGTAAATCTCCAGGACCGGATGGTCTTTCCAACTCGTATTATAAAAATCTATCTACTGTATTGACCCCTTATTTAGCCAAATTTTTTCAAAAAACTATGGAACAGGGTTCCTTCCCAAAGGAAAATCAAATGGCTACTATTGTTACTCTTCCTAAACCGGGTAAAACTCCTGATACCCCCCAAAATTTTAGGCCTATTTCGCTATTAAATTCAGACCTCAAACTCTATGCTAAGATTCTCGTGGCAAGGCTCACCCCTATGCTAACTACCCTTGTGAGCGTGGATCAAGTGGGCTTTGTTAAGGGACGACAAGCATCAGACAATACAAAAAGGATTGTAAATTTACTTCATCTCATTGAAACACGAGCCACACCAGCATTGATGTTGGCTTTGGACGCCGAAAAAGCGTTCGACCGAATAAATTGGGCGTACGCATTTGCTACTTTGGAGGAAATGGGATTTGAGGGCAGCATTTTGACAGCTATTAGGGCACTTTACTCAGCACCCACAGCGAAAATCTACACTAATGGCATCCTGTCTACAGAGTTCCAAATAACTAATGGTACTAGACAAGGATGTCCATTATCCCCACTAATTTTTATTCTCTCCATGGAGCCGTTAGCCCAACATATTAAAAACTGCATGGACATTCAGGGAGTTCAATGCCGTGGGGCTTCACACACTATTTCATTATACGCAGATGATATTATCTTATCACTAACTAATCCAGAATCATCATTAGAAGCTGTTATGGACATCATTAAAGTTTTTGGCTCAATATCATATTATAAATTAAATGCGCAGAAATCACAAATACTTCCCTTTTACATGGACCTGCCCACATTGCATTTTCTTAAAACAAAATATCCCTTTGATTGGCAAATGAAGGGCATCCGATATCTGGGGATAACTTTGACTTCTTCATATAAAGATCTATACGCAGCCAATTATGAACCTCTAATAAAAAACATCCAGACAGACACAGATAGATTACTTAAATTCGAAACTTCATGGCTAGGCCGGATTGCGGCCTATAAAATGCTTCTATTGCCAAAACTACTATACCTATTACGAACTTTACCCATTACTCTCCCTAAAAGATTTTTTCAGATAACACAAAGAAATCTCTCCCAATTTGTCTGGTCAAAAACACACCCCCGAATTGCCATGCATTTGTTGGTCAAGGATAGAAGGGTTGGAGGCCTGGGTATACCGGACATTCATAGTTATTATATCGCCACCCAAGTAGCACAAATTTCTAGTTGGTGGGCCATGGACTCAGGAAAGCAGTGGTTACAAATTGAAACTTCCTATATCTCACCTTTACCTTTAAAAACCACTCTCTTCGGGACGTTTTGGGATTTGGCACCTTCACGTCCACTATCCCCTTTGACAAAGACGACTCTGGAATGTTGGTCCTACATTCAGAACAACACGCTAAATTGTAGTCCGTTACTCAAAAGTTATATTCCTTTAGAATTCTTTATGCTAATAATCCCAAACCTCAAATTAACGTCCTGGATTGCTGGTGGCATCACTGATGTTTCCATGCTACTTGATGGTCAACACTTGGTGACGTTTGAACAGCTAAAGTCGAAATTCTCTATACCCAACTCTGACTTTTTTAAATTTCTTCAAATAAAGCATTGCATGGAATCCACCGGCAATTTAAATGCCTTATGTAACAATAAGTTATTTGCTCACTTCTCCAGACGGATAGGAGGTTTAAAACCCATATATAACATGATTAAATCTCACTACTCTTTTACTAAAACTCACTTACACAAGTCATGGGAAAGAGACTTAGGGTTATCGTTTAACGATGCCACATGGCTGGCTTCTTTCAGGCTCATACATAAGGCTTTACCGTGCATTCAACATATTGAAGCAGCACTTAAAACATCCCTGAGATGGTACTACACTCCTGACCGTCTACATAAGATATATCCTGAGTCTTCGCCTCTCTGTTGGAGAGGGTGTGGAAATACAGGGTCCTTATTCCACATGCTATGGCAATGCCACAAATTAGACGGGTTCTGGGCCCAAGTATTTAGATTACTGGCAGAAGTAATACAAAATCCAGTTATCATGTCTCCTCAGGTAGCGTTATTATTTCTGGAATTAGAGGGTTTCCCTTCCTTGGCGAGATGCCTCATTTGTAAAATCCTGGTAATGGCAAAACTAGTCATCACAAGATATTGGAAGAAAGTAGAAACCCCAATGCTTGAGGAGCTCATAGCATTAATTAACACAACATATTCCTATGAAAGAATAATGGCCTTAGGAAACTCCACGTACGCAAGATTCAACCTTTTATGGGCCCCATGGTGCAATAGTATCTTCTATAAATCTTTTTGAGTAGGTTTTATTCTACAATTATGTGAGGTCTCAACAACAATAATAAAATGTTCCAATAATATCAAAAATGAAGGTTATGACCACAAGAAAATGAATACACATGGATATTGAATGTACAATACAGCTGTAGTGCACTATACGAATGGTTTGCAATGTTTTTGTTCACTTCTGTTATGCTCTTATTGTTATTTGTCGGGACTGAATGTCTCAATGTTTTGTATCTTCAGTATGCTTGAAATACTTGAAATGTATAAATGTTTATATGTTTAAAAAATTCTCAATAAAAACTATTGAAACAAAACCCATGAGGAATTAATACAGACATTGGATAATTGTATTACTTTGAATTATGCAAAAATTTATATTAATTTGCTATAAGCAGACAACCACTTTATTCTGCATCCTGGCATGTTCAGCAGTTTAGCAATCCATTTCAACTGATGGAGCAATCCTTCAAACTTTCGTAAACAATCGTAACTAAACTTTCAATGAACTTTTTCTTTTCTGGCAGCACGTGTAATATAAATACATTTTGTAATGTACTTTATTAATGAAACTGGGTGACTTTTTGTACAATTATGTGCTTGACATAGCCACTCCACCATTCTTTAGCAAATTTTATTTCTTGGCTGTTTCTTGTTGCTAGCAGAAATCCATACACTGTTTGTATGTAGATGGTGTACGAACAATGCTGCCTGTGAGTACGGGTGGGCGGCGACAGCATCCTGACATCATGCAGATAGCAGAGCGCATCGTATTCTCTTCCATGCGCTCTGTTGTTGCCCGCTTCATAGTATGTAGCAGAGGCCTATGGAGAACAAGTTCCTGTCTGGCGCCACCTCCCTGTATGCTCTCCTCCCTGCACCCTTTCCCGTCTCTATACACTATGGAACCGGCAGCAGCAGAGCGTACATGTTGGGAACTATAGGTAGATTGAATATTGCATACAGTAATGGCAAACATCACACACTGTAAGGCACGCCTCAAACAACTGGCCAGAATCAGGGAGTGGGAGAGGAAAGATGTTTTACAGGGAAAAAAGCTGTAAAAAAAGAGACTTTGAAGTGAAAAAAAAAATCATAATTTGTTCACATAGAGTGATAGCAGTTCCATTTACTTCTTTTTTTTGGGGGGGGGGGTTAGTTACGCTTTCAGTAATAATTCAGAATGTATGAAACTATGTAATTCAGTCTGATAATAACCCAATATAACAGTCAGGTGAGAATTAAGCCATTTATGGGGAAGGTCATGTGCATGCAATCAGGCTAGCCGGTATAGTACCGATTAGCCATAGGCAATGTTCCCTCTAAGCCATGGCAGCTCCTGAGCAGGGCAGTTAGGGAGCAGGGCAAGTCTCCATCAATGGTGGGTGATCTGATGATCAATAGTAATACCCCCAGTAAACGCTAATATAGCGACTAAATAAGAGAATAAGAAAACTTATTTTAAATTAATTTTAATCACTTTTTTAAATACTATAATATTATAAGTCCACCAGTAAAATAGACAGTTATAAACACCAATTATAGGCATCAATGAAAAAATCGCTTATTACACCACTGTCCCTATAGATAGCGCCATGCAGCCCCTGTAGATAGCGCCACACAGACCCCCTGTAGATAGCGCCACACAGCCGCTGTAGATAGCGGCACACAGCACCTGTAGATAGAATCAAACCCCCTCCCTGTTGATACTGCCAAACATAGACCACCGCCGTAGATAGCGCCACACAGCCCCCCCTGTAGATAGCGCCATGCAGCCCCCTGTAGATAGTGCCACATAGCCCCCCTGTAGATAGTGCCATACAGCCCCCTTGTATATACTGCCACACAGCAATCCCCCTCCCCTTGTATATACTGCCACACAGCAATCCCCCTCCCCTTGTATATACTGCCACACAGCCCCCATCCCCTTGTTTATACTGTCTCACAGAAATCCCCCCTCCCCTTATATATACCGTCACACAGCAATCCCCCTCCCCTTTTTATACTGTCACAAAGAAATCCCCCCTCCCCTTGTAAATACTGCCACACAGCAATCCCCCTCCCCTTGTATATACTGCCACACAGCCCTCCTCCCCTTATATATATTTCCACACAGCAATCCTCCCTCCCCTTGCATATACTGCCAAACAGCCCCACTCCCCTTGTATATACTGCCACACAGCCACAATCCCCTTGTATATACTGTCTCACAGCAATCCCCCCTCCCATTTTATATACCGTCACACAGCAATCCCCCTCCCCTTGTATATACTGTCACAAAGATATCCCCCCTCCCCTTGTAAATACTGCCACACAGCAATCCCCCTCCCCTTGTATATACTGCCACACAGCCCCCCTCCCCTTATATATATTGCCACACAGCAATCCCCCCTCCCCTTATATATACTGCCAAACAGCCCCACTCCCCTTGTATATACTGCCACACAGCAATCCCCCTCCACCCCTTGTATATGGTGCTATACAGCTATATCCCTGTATATAGTGCGACACAGCCCCATCTCTCCTTGCATATACTGCTACACAGCCCCCTCCTCCCCTTGTATATAGTTCTACACAGCAATTCTCCCCTGAATATTACCACACATCAATTCTCCCACCATGTATATATGGCCACACAGCAATCCCCACTCCACTTGTATATAGTGCTACACAGCCCCCCTCTCCAGTTGTATATACTGCCACACAGCAATCCCCCCCTGTATATTACCACACAGCCCCCTCAAAAAAAAAAAAAAAAGATTGTACTTACCTTGCCCCGCTCCCTAACGTGCGTGGGCTTTAAACTTTAGTGAGTGGGTGGACCCAGGAAGGTGCGTAGCTGCGCACCTTATAGGGAACATTGGCCATAGGGCGCCATTCTACTTATAGACTGAAAGCGGCATAGGATAATTAGGGCAGATTATTAAGAGGAAAGGAGAAATATACACATAGGAAAGAGTGAAAACCCAAAAATTATCACAAGCATTTTATGTCCTGAACTTATTCACTGCTGAAAGCAGACATATTAGAAAGTGGCTCCTTTCTATTTTGCTATGGGGCCCCACTGTGAGAGTTACTGATTTATTCTACTCTAAACATTTTAAAGAACTCTTTATTACCCATGTTGTTATTTGTAATATTTTCAGAATAAACCTGATCTTCCCAATTTGGTTATTCTTGACTATTCAGAAAAAGACAGGAGCTGCAAAACACCAAAAGAGTTAGTATACCTTGGAGGAAAAATTAAAAGTGAGACACTGTTCCCCTAAACTCTAGAAATGATGCAAAATATAAAAATAAAATGTAAAATAGAATGTTGTTTTAACTGTTACCTTTCCAGACCACACAGTTTAGAAAGACTACTTATGGGTGACATGATTGAGACATTTAAAATAACTTAAAGGTTTAGATAAGGTTCCAGTGGAGTATATATTCCAAGGTGAACTCAATAACAAGGCAATATAATCTTAAAGTAGATAGGTGAAATAAAATCAGAATTAAAATTTTGAGCTATAAACTGAAGGAGTACTGGTGGGTGCTTGGAACAGACTTCTAGATGGTGTAGTGGGGAATCAGATATTAAGCCTTCCTGGGATACACAAATAACTAGGAAAAAAGATGCATATGAATAATTCTAAACATGCTGATTAAAGAAGAACCAGTAACTCAACTAAACCACCACTGTGCTGTAAACATATCTCTTAAGCTGTGTTCACACAAATTTTTCCTTACGGTCGGCATATGTGTTGGGAAAGCTCCAAATGCATAAGCTGAACATATCCAAAAGGCCTCATGCACCCGGTGTATGCCAAAAGTGTATCCTTTTCTCATACACCATGTAAGTATACATCGGCATACATTTTTTTCGACTTGAAATAGTGTAGTAGATTATGAAATTCTATAAACAGGTATACAGTAAAAAAAACTGCAGAAAAAGGTGCAAAAACAGCCGTAGGGTATGTTCACACGCGGTGGTTTCAGGCGTATTTTGGGGCATTTACGCTTGAAAAAACGCCTGAAAAAACGGAAGCTGAACACCTACAAACATCTGCCCATTGAAGTCAATTGGAACAACAGCATTTAGTTCTTGCGGGGGCATCTTTTTACGCCTCCTTTTTAAAAAACGGAGCATAAAAAGACGCTCCGTAAAAAGAAGTAGCATGTCTCTTCTTGAGGTGTTTTTTGGAGCTGATTTTCCATTGAACACCATGAAAAACACCTCAAAAAACGCCTCAAAAGAAGCCTGAAAAGAAGCTCCAAATTAAAAGAAGCTTCATTTTCAGCTTCAAAAACGCCTGAAAATCAGAGGCTGTTTTCTCTGAAAACAGCTCCGTATTTTCAGACGTTTTTGAGTTTGCGTGTGAACATACCCTAAGGCTGGGTTCACACGACCTATTTTCAGGCTTAAACGAGGCGTATTATGCCTCGTTTTACGTCTGAAAATAGGGCTACAATACGTCGGCAAACATCTGCCCATTCATTTGAATGGGTTTGCCGACGTACTGTGCAGACAACCTGTCATTTACGCGTCGTCGTTTGACAGCTGTCAAACGACGACGCGTAAAAATACAGCCTCGTCAAAAGAAGTGCAGGACACTTCTTTCAGACGTAATTTGAGCCATTCTTCATTGAACTCAATGAAGAGCAGCTCAAAATTTACGGCTGTCAGAGAAGCTTCGCAAAATGCGAGGAGGAGCATTTACGACTGAAACGAGGCAGCTGTTTTCTCCTGAAAACAGTCTGTCTTTTCAGACGTAAAAGCCTGCTACCGTGTGCACATACCCTTAGAGCAATTGAACTTTCCATTTGTATAAATGAAAGCGCTGTCAAAATAGCTGGGAGATACAGAAATCTAAAAGTGAAACGTCTCAGCTTTTGGACCTATTTTGATGGTAACTTCTGAAAAGTCATAGAGATAAACAAATCACCCAAAAAATTACTATATCAATTACAAATCACTAAAAAAGTCCATACTTACTTATACAAGGACAGGTGTAAACACCAGTTCCCAGCAGGATGCAGACAAACCACAATGCTAATTAATACTAAGCAGCCACCTCCCTCATGAATAGTAGTCGTGAGAGTGGATGTTCATCAGTTTTTTGCTCCTGAGCAATCTCTCTCTGTGTAGCATTGTGTTTTGTCTTCATCCTTTTTGGAAGTGGTGTTTGGACCTGCCCTTGTATGAGTAGGTAAGGCCTTTTTATGTGAGATAAATGTGAACGTACACTTTAATTTTATGTAAAAAATGGTCCTGTAAATATAAAGGCCATGCACTGTTTATTTTTGTCACCTAGCTCAAAGAGTGAGCATCTTTAGATCCAGCAGAGCTGAATATGTCATTTGGAACAGATCTTTATATTGTGCCTTCAGTCATTTTCTATAAGGCTGCAGATAAATTTACAGAGTTGTCACAATTTCAGAAAGTAAATAGTTAAATAAACTCTGCTGTATAACATCTGTACATCTAGCATAACAGTAGTCTGGAATGTTATATTCATATTGACTTTGTATTGGAAAATTAAAAAGTGGAAAATTATATAATTAGATTAGAAAGTTAGTCAAAGCAACAGTACATCCCCTATCCCAGCTTCATCACAGTGAATTATTATATGCAGAATTCAATTTTCCTATTTCTGTACAAACAGGGCAAATGGTTTACATGTTAATCTAAGGTAAGGCTCACACTATGGGCATTATTTTTGATAGCACCATTTGAACCTTTTACCAAATGTATACCCCAGATATATGCATATGTATGCCGTTGACTCCCAATGAAAAAAAGTTTACTGAACAGAATACTTATACAGTTTTATGCAGTTGTTTATACTATATTGAAAAGCGTAAACTGCTTTTTTCAATAAAGGTGAGGCAAAGGTATACCATTGTATACCAAACAAAGGTATGGCAAGAAGACACTTTTCTGGCTTACAAAAGGAACATAGAAACCAAAAGCAGTGTGAACCTAACTTTTGCATGCTAATCTGGAAAATATGAACTCCCTATTAATAGAGGGTCAAAATAGATTTCATAGTTAAATCTTTAACAAATGTAAGGGCATGTACAGACGTGGCAGAATTTTTCCGCTGCAAATGTTGCTGCAAATTCACAACGAATCTGCAGCAACATTTGCATATTTGACAGGTAATTCTGGCAAGGCGGATATCACAGCGAACTTGCCGCATATTTCAGTCTTTGCATTGCCTAAAAATGTATAGTAACCAATTAAAAAATGGGCTGCAGCAGATTTCCGCTGTGGACTGTCCGCAGCGGAATTCAACAGCAATTCCGCCACAACTTAATGTGTCCTAACTAGTAATAGTAAAATATTAGGAAAATTATACAATGGTAAGTGGGCTAAAAAATATATATCTCATCAATATGCACATACAATGTGGACTTTGGTAGAAGTACTCATCATTTCTCATTTTTATTTTACTTTGCATGTTCAATTATTCCTTTTATAGATGTCACTGTACTGCTAACAGCCATAAGTTATAAGTAATTTAACAATATGCCTGCCATGCAAAATAAAATCATTTATTGAGCAATGTAGCAAATAATTATTGTAGTCATAAATTAAAAAAATATAAACAAAAAGTGTACAAAAAATTTGTAATGGAGATAAAACAGCCTAGCATAATAACAATAAAATGCCCGAGGCAGTGAAATCATACCAGAATCTGGCTGTCTCTTTAAGTTATCTGTACTGCACGTTAAAATATTCTCTGTGGCATAACGGAAATAATAAGAGGTTTAGTGATGTGAAACTTAAAACTAAAATGCCAACTTTAAGAATCCATATTTATTTATTACTAAGATTTAGTTTATCTCTAGCTAAATTGTATCTAATTTATTATCTTTTCTGAAATGTGATAATTAGTTATGTGTATTGTGCTTTATTATTGAATGCTGTTTAAAACAAAAATAATGTCAACTAAGGCCCTATTCACATGACAGGGTTTCCCGGCCGTGTGACGGCCGTTCAAAAAACGTCCGTCGCACGGCCGCAGTAGGAATAATAGACCCCAAATGGGGTTATTCACATGACCGATGGGACATGCCCTATTTTCGTTCGTTCTCCCGGCAGCTCAGCTCCCATAGAAGTCTATGGGGCTGGGTAATACACGGCCATCACATGAATGTGTTCAGTGACGTCAGGGACTTCTGAAGTGGAATCCCCGGCGCTGTGGCCGGTATTTCCGCTCCAGGAGACGTACCTGACACATATGGACAGTGAAGTCAGGGACTTCTCCCGGAACGGTGGCGCTATCTGCAGAAGGATAGGGGGGTGCCATCTATGGGGGGGTGCTATGTAAAAGGGTCCTCTGTAGAACTAGCTACAGGGGGCTATGTGGCATTACCTACAGGGGGACTGTGTGGCATTACCTACATGGAGCTGTGTGGCATTACCTTAAGGGGCTGTGTGGCATTACCTATGGGGGGGCTGTGTGGCACTACCCAATGGGGGCTGTGTGGCACTACCTAAGGGGGGCTGTGTGGCACTACCTAAGGGGGGCTGTGTGGCACTACCTAAGGGGGGCTGTGTGGCACTACCTATGGGGGGCTGTGTGGCATTACCTACAGGGGGCTGTGTGGAATTGCCTAAAGGGGGCTGTGTTGCATTACTTACAGGGGGGCTGTGTGGCACTACCTACAGGGGGGCAGTGTGCCACTACCTACAGGGGGCTGTGTGGCATTACCTGCAGCGTGCTGTGTGGCATTACCTACAGGGGGCTATGTGGCACTACCTACAAGGGGGCTGTGTGGCACTACCTACAAGGGGCTGTGTGGCATTATCTACAGGGGGCTGTGTGGCACTACCTACAGGGGGCTGTGTGCCACTACCTACAAGGGGCTGCGTGACACTACTTATATGGGGGCTATGTGGCACTACCTACAGGGGGGCTGTGGCAGTATCTACAGAGGGCAGTGTGTGGCATTAGCTACAGAGGGAAGTGTGTGGGAAAAAATGTACAAATGAAATTCATCCGTTTTTAAAACGGACAGGGAAAAAACGGATGCAAAACGTTAAATACGGAAACACGGCCCGGAACGGAAACAAAACAAATGCAAAACGGATGCAAAACGGCCGAGAAAAATGGACTAAAACGGACGTTTTTATCAGCCGACACTCGGATCCTGTCTTGTGAAGAGAGCCTAAGAGGAAACAAAAAATAAAATAAAATAGAAAAACATTTCCAGATATCAATATGAGTGTGGTGCCAATTTTCTTTTATATAGTAATATAGCTTAACCATTCATCTGATAACAAAAAAAATAATTAAATGTGAAGACACTTTAAGGCGCGCTGCTGTACAGTTCCTCTGTACGACACAGTGTTCATTTTGTTCCATAATACACGAATTAGACAGAAAAAAAAATCTCTGAATGCCTCTGTATTAAATTAGAGACATACAGAAGTATACAGTATGGACCCATAGATGTTTATATGTGCTGTCTTACGACTCCATACAACTTTGTGCCCAAAAACGTTTCATTAGGAGACTGCACAAGCAACAGGTTTTCTCATTCTGCTGATATTTTTTGCGGGACAAGTTATAATTTTAAATGACATCATTTTGGGTACATATAAGTTATGGATCAACTTTTTTTTACCTTTTTTGGGGAAAGAATAAAAAATATTTATTTAGCCATTCTTTTTTGATAACCTTTTTCTCAGGGTTAGGCTTCATTAACATCTGTGTTGGAGGCCTCCGTCGCAGATCCAGCAGAGATTCCTGGAGACTACCGGAGAAAATATTGCAGCCTCCATTATTCCCTTGTTCTGCTCCCCTGACGGAGCAGAACAACGGAACACACCAACGTAGATGTGAATAAAGCCTTAGTACGATTATGGCAATACAAAATTTCTAGAGTTGTTTTGTGTTTTACTACTTTTGCACAACTAAAACACTTAAAATCAACCTAATACTGGTACGCAAACTTCTTCTGTGTAAAATGATACCTCATTTGTGTGCATAACCCACTTCTAGGGTATGTAAGGGTATGGGATATGGGATCATCATGATTGGTTAAATCATGATGATCTCATAGCTGATAACGGAACAGGACAGGGGAGCTGTTCCTGAGAGCGTGCACGGAGGTATGCTTCAGCAACAGAAGAGTGACTTTAAAGGACAGGTGTCGCAAAAAAAAAATATGTAATATCAATTTGCTTTTAGTGTGTTATTAAAATACATTTTATTTATTTGTGTGTTTGTGTTTTACTTTTTTCTTTTTTCTAACTTTTACTTCACTATGGGGGCTGCCATTTTTTTTCATCTCTGTATGTGTCGATTAACGACACATACAGAGATGGAATACGGCACATACATCCCCATAGAGAATGCGAACGGGAGCCGTTCCATTCACTATGGTGTACGCCGTTTGTGTGGCGGGGAGGTGTGGCACTCCCTACCAGGGGGCTGTGGGCTGTGTGGCACTCCCTACCAGGGGTCTTTGCGGCACTCTATACCAGGTCTCTGTGTGTCACTCTCATCCAGGGGTCTGTGCGGCACTCCATAGCAGGGGGCTGTGTGGCACTCCATAGCAGGGGGCTGTGCGGCACTTCCTATCAGGGAGCTGTGTGGCACTCTCTACAGGGGGCTGTGTGGCACTCCCTAAAGCGGGCTGTGTGGCACACTCTACAGGGGGCTGTGTGGCGCTCTTTACAGGGGGCTGTGTGGCGCTATCTACAAGGGGTCTGTGTGGAGCTACCAACAAGGGGGCTGTCTGGCGCTACCTACAAGTGGGCTGTCTGGGGCTACCTACAAGGGGGCTGTCTGGCGCTACCTACAAGGGGGCTGTCTGGCGCTACCTACAAGGGTGTTGTCTAGCGCTACCTACAAGGGGGCTGTCTGGCGCTACCTAAAAGGGGGCTGTGTGGTGCTACAAACAAGGGGCTGTAGGGTGCTACCCACAAGGGGGCTGTGTGGCGCTACCCACAAGGGGCTGTGTGGCGCTACCTACAAGGGGCTGTGTGGCGCTACCTATAGGGGGAATCTGTGAGTGGGGGGCTGATGGTCATTTTACTGTGAGTGGGGGGCTGATGGTCATTTTGCTGTGAGTGGGGGGCTGATGGTCTTCAAGTGGTTTCCGCCTCTGACCTCC
The DNA here is from genome assembly GCF_050947455.1 of Rhinoderma darwinii. Taxonomy (NCBI): domain Eukaryota; kingdom Metazoa; phylum Chordata; class Amphibia; order Anura; family Rhinodermatidae; genus Rhinoderma; species Rhinoderma darwinii. The sequence goes on along the minus strand of NC_134687.1, from coordinate 103,629,827 downwards.
AATTGAAATTAATAGGAGGCTGAAAATACCTGTGGCGCTCATTTGGAGCTTTTTTTCCTGCGTCTTTTGCATTCGCTTCAACAGCTTAAGAAAAAACACAAAAAAAAGGTCACACAACGCTGTCAGTTGCTGAAGGAAATTTGAGGCAGATTGTTTTTGCTTTACAAAAAAACGTGTGTGAACATACCCTACGAGTGTAGTGCTTGTTCTTAGCAGTTTTCTGTCTTTCTCAAAACAATTTTTGGTAGGGGGGCCCTGAGCAAATTTTATTTTTCCAGTGCTGCCTCAAGTCTGAAAGGGTTGGGAAACTCTGTACTAGGCTACAGGATCCCGTCATGGAGCAGCTCAGTTCGTGATGGGAACGGGGCCTAGGAGAGTAAAATTTTTGTTTTTGTTTGGGGGCACTGCCTACAAGGGGGAGGTGGGAGACTGTATGGCACTGTCTACTAGGGGGAGGTGGGGGACTGTATGGCACTGTCTACAAGGGGAGGTGGGGGACTGTATGGCACTGTCTACAAGGTGAGGCGGGGGGCTGTATGGCACGATCCACAAAGAGGAGGTGGGGGATTTTGTCACTCTCTACAGGGAGGCTATATGGCAAAACCTACAGGGAGGCACTATACTGTGTGGGGGCAATTAAGCGGACATTATACTGTGTAGGGGTACTACTGGTGGCATAATACTATGCGCACAATTAGAGGACACAATACTGTGTCCTTGAAGGGGTTGAAATATATTATTAAATATTATTATTATACTGTATGGGGGCACTAAAGGGGCATTATAATTTTTTATGGGGCATTTTTTTTTAATGATGGGGTGGGGCGCCGAAAGATCATTTCGCGAAGGCACCGTCTATCCTAGGGTCGGCCCTGCACGAACGTGTCCGTAAACCAGATAGTAATACCACACAAAATAGTCACTAGTTACCATTTCCCATATGTGTACTTTAGAATAGCATAGTTTTTTGAACGTCCTTTTATTTTTCTATGACGTTACAAGGCTTAGAACTTTAGCAGCAATTTCTCACATTCTCAAGAAAATTTCAAAAGGCCATTTTTACAGGGACCAGTTTAGTTTTGAAGTGGTTTTGAGGGCCTTATATATTAGAATCCCCCAATAAATCACCCCATTTTAAAAACTGCACCCCTCAAAGTATTGAAAACAGTATTCAGAAAGTTTCTTAACCCTTTAGGCGTTTCACAGGAATTAAAGCAATCTAGAGGGGAAATTTACAAATTATTTTTTTTTTTTACCTAAATTCATTTGTAATAAAAAAAAAATATGTAACACAAAAGGTTTTACCAGAGAAACGCAACTCAGTATTTATTGCCCAGATTCTGCAGTTTATAGAAATATCCCACATGTGGCCCTAGTGTGCTAATGGACTAAAACACAGTCCTCAGAAGCAAAGGATCACCTAGTGGATTTTGGGGTCTGCATTTTTTAGATTATATTTTTGGCACCTTATCAGGTTTGAAGAGGTCTTGTGGTGCCAAAACAGTGGAAACTCCCCAAAAGTTACCCCATTTTGGAAACTACACCCCTCAAGGAATTTATCTAGGGGGTATAGTTAGCATTTTGACCCCCCAGGTATTTTGCTAGATTTATTGGAGTTAGTCTGTAAAAATGAAAATCTGAAAAAAACATAGAAATTTGTAATATTTACAAGGAATAAACAAGAAAATGTAATGCAATCTCTCACGAGTATGGCAATACCCCACATGTAGTAGAAATTATTTTTTTTTAATAGAAATGAATTAACCTTTGCAGGACTGATCCTTTTTTGCTTTTCCATTTTAGTTTTTTACTCCCTTCCTTCCAAATGCCATAACTTTTTTATTTTTCCATTAATAGAGTGGTGTGAGGGCTTATTTGTGGGAAGGGGTGTAGTTTCATTGACACCATTTAAAGTACCATATAATGTACTGGGAAACTGAAAATAAAATTCTTTGCGGGGTGAAATTGGAAAAAACTGTGATTCCTCCATTGCTTTTTGGGTTTCGTTTTTACCACTTTCACCGTGCGGTGAAAACGTAACTTTATTCTGCAGGTCAATGCGATTATGGTGATTCGAAATTTATATTTTTTTTTTAATATTTTACTACTTCTACAAAGAAAAAACTATTTGTTAAAAAAAAAAATTTTTGTATCAACACATTCAGAGAGCCAAAACTTTTTCATTTTTTTGGTCGATTGAGCAGTGTGGGGCTTATTTTTGGTGGGACGAGCTGTAGTTTTTATTTGTACAATTTTTTGGTACATACAACGTTTTGATCACTTTTTATTACATTTTATTTAGAGCTTTGGTGACCAAAAAACTGTGATTTTGGCGTTTTAAATTCTTTATTTCTTATGGCGTTCATTATGCGCTAAAAATTACAGTTTTACTTTATTCTGCGGATCGATACGATTACGGCGATACCATATGTATATCTTTTTTTATGTTTTGCAGCGTTTGCACAATAAAATCACTTGTTTATAAAATCATTTATTTTCTGTGTCCCCATATTCTGAGAGCCATAACTTTTTTATTTTTCAGTCAAAAAAGCGGAGTAAGAGCTTGTGTTTTGCGGACGGGATATAGTTTTTATGTTTTATGGTACTATTTTAGGGTACATGCGACTTTTTTTAACACTTTTTATTCTATATTTTGGGAGGGGTGGTGATCAAAAAAATAGTGATTCTGGCATTGTTTTTAGTTTATTCTTTTGCGGCGTTTGCCATGTGGGAAAAATAACATTATAGTTTTATAGATTGGGTCGTTACGACCGCGGTGATACCAAATATGTGTACTCTTATTTAATGTTTTCATTTTTTTCTTATAATAAGAGACTTATAGGAAAAAAAAATCTTTTATCTTTACACTTTTGTAAAACATTTTTTTTACTTTTTTCACTTTCTTTTTTTACTTGAATCTCTGATCGCTGCTAGAATACATTACACCACCTAGTAGTGAAATGTATTCCAACTGTCAGTGTGACGTCACAGTCACTCTGACAGTAGGACTACGAGGAGCAGCCAGAGGCTGGTCCTCATAGGCTTCCATACATGGCAGACCCAGAGGCCATTGTCTGGCCTCCGGATGCCATCACAAGCATTAGCAGCCCCCACAATTGCATGGTGGCTGCTGATGTGCTACAAACCCCCTAAATGCAGAAATCAGCGGCGCTGAGCCGTTGATCGGCAACAGTGGAGTGTCAGCTGTCGGGGACAGCTGACCTCCCAGTTCCCGATGCACACTGTCGCCGACACTGTCATTGACAGTGTGCATCGGGAACGACACAGTGACTTCCTGTCACTGAGAGGAAGTCTATCAGGAGGCTGGTCCTGATAGGCTTCCATACATGGCAGACACGGAGGCCATTACTTGGCCTCCGGTCGCCATGCTAGCCATCTGCAAACCTCACGATTTCATTGTGAGGTCTACCGATGTGCTAGAAGCCCCTAAAATGCGGTGATTGCAATCGATCGCCGCATTTAAGGGGTTAATTGCCAAAATCAGCGAAAATGAGCCGCTGATCGGCAACAGAGGAGCTGGCCTCCCGGTTCCCGGTGCACACTGTCTCCGACAGTGTGCACCGGGAACCGTGCAGTAACTGTACGTCCTCGTGAGCTAAGACACTGGCCACCCGGATGTACAGTTGCGCCTAGGGGTTAAAAAAATATCTATATGGGGTAAAAAAAAAACACTGACCTAAAAGCCTTGGCTCTAAAACTTATGACTTTTACCCGTTTCTTGATATTAAAAAAACTGTTTTGGAAATAAATTACTGGGAAATAGGAAAGTTTAAATAATTTATAAAATAGGGAGTCTTTGCATAGACACTGCCTATTTCATGTGATCTACACTTATTAGAGCTTTTATTACTTTAAAATTTATGGTATTGATACTTAGCATTACACATTATATATAATAACAAAAAACTGAAGAAAAAAAAAAGGACACAATGTGCAAATTATTATTTTACACGGCCATAGCAGACTTGTTAAACATGTTACAGAGCCAAGAGACTTTGATATATAATTCCCACTGAAACTAGATATCAAATAAATGTTGTAATTTGAAATGTGCATAGATGTGCAGCCAAGAAAATAAAAGCTTCTTCTGATCTTGACATGCTGGTGATTTGGTCTTACCATTAAAGATATAATGGTGGGGAATAAGTAATTCTTTTACATATATAGTAGGAAAATAATCTTTTTCAATGATTTCATAAAAGGCTAAAAGGCACAACAGTGCCGAAATACAGGTGGGGAGCAGGAACTTAAAAACAAATTCTCCCCTCAAGACTGGTAAAAATTAACTAAATTAGCTATTGCTTCGGGTTGAATATATAAAGTAGAAGCCATCCTTTGAAAGGTAATTCTTCTGTATATTTTAGGCAACATGTTAGGACCCTAACTTCCTATATGTTCATCTCTTTTCATCGTTTCTTACATGCTCTTGTTATTATTATCTATCATTTGAGATGGCAAACTAGAAATAAACTCATACAATATATGAAGAGGCATTCCAGCTATTGGAACCAACTATATTTTACTTTAATTACTCACAATGTAAGGAATGCATAGAATGTTTTCAGTCTGATGGTATGTGCACGCGGCCTATTTTCGGCCCAAAAATTTGAAGCAGAAGGCCTCCAAACATCTGCCCATTGATTTCAATAGGAAAAATGGTGTTCTGTTCCGACGAGCCATTTTTTTACGCAGCCGGAACAGAACGCCGTTTTTCCCATTGAAATCAATGGGTAGATGTTTGGAGGTGTTCTGCTTCCGATCTTTCGAAGCCCGAAAATAGCACGTGTGAACATACACTGAGAATGTAGTGCTTGTTTTTAGCCCTATTTTGTAAACAATTTTTGGCAGGGGTGCCCTGAGGAAAAACATTTTTCCAGGGTTGCCTCAAGCCTGAAAAGGTTGGAGAACTCTGCTCTAGCATTTCTCTGCTAATAGAAGCCTGTCAGAATAACGATATACTGCAATACGTTAGTCTTTCAAAACAGCTGCATAAAAAAAATGGCTGCGAAAAAGAAGTGCATGTCACTTGTTCAGCCGTTTTTGGAGCCGTTTTTCATAGACTCTATAGAAAAACAGCTCTAAAAAGGGCCGTAAAAAAAACGCCACGAAAAACGCGAGTGGCTTCAAAATCATCTGAAAATCAGGAGCTGTTTTCCCTTGAAAACAGCTCTGTATTTTCAGATGTTTTTTATTTTGTGTTTGCACATGCCCTCAGGGTATGTTTACACAGCGTTTTTTTGGGAAGACAGAAAGAAAAAATCTTCCTCAAAATTCCTTTAGGAATTTTGAGGCAGATTTTCAATTGACAGTGTTGTTTGACGGGTTTTTTTTTCGCGTTTTTTTCGGCCACTTTTTTTTAAGCTGTTGAAGCTAATGCAAAAATCACAGGCAAAAAATCACCAAACGAGCGCCACAGTTTTTTTCTGACTCCTACTAATTTCAATTGGAGATCAGAGGCGGAAACCACTCGAAGACCATCAGACCCCCACTCACAGTAAAGTGACCACCAGCCCTCCTCACAGTAAAATGACCATCAGCCCCCCTCACAGTAAAATGACCATCAGCCCCCTACTCATAGTGAAATGACCATCAGCCCCCACTCCCAATAAAATAACTACCAGCCCCCCACTCCCAGTAAAATGACCATCAGTAAAGTGACCACCAGCCCCCTCCAGTAAAGTGACCATCAGCCCCCCACTCACAGTAAAATCAGTCATCCCAGTAAACAGACCATAAGCCCCCAACTAAAGTGGCCATCAGCCTCAGTCCCCCCCCCCCCCCGGTAAAATGACCATCAACGCCTCTAATAAAGTGACCATCACAGACAGAAAGATTACTCCTGGGGATGGAATAAATAAGGAGTTAAAAGAGGAGAGAACTACAACTCCCAGCATGTCCAGGCTGTTGTTATGTGATATCAGAAGACATTACAGGGAGGAGGTATTAGAGGAGAGGACTACAACTCCTTGCACGTCCAGACTATTATTATGGGATATCAGAAAACATTTACAGGGAGGAGGTATAAGAGGAGAGAACTACAACTCCCTGCATGTCCAGACTGTTTTGTGATATCAGAGGACATTACAGAGAGGAGGTATAAGAAGAGAGAACTACAACTTCCGGTATGTCCAGACTGTTATTTTGGGATATCAGAGAACATTACCGGGAGGAGGTACAAGAGGAGAGAACTACAACTTCCAGCATGTCCAGACTGTTATTATGTGATATCAGAGGACATTACAGGGAAGAGGTATAAGAGAAGAGAACTACAACTTCCAGCATGTCCAGACTGTTATTATGTGATATCAGAGGACATTACAGGGAAGAGGTATGAGGAGAGAACTACAACTTCCAGCATTCCCGTGGCTCCAGTTCTCACATAATTGCTAACAAACTATAGAAAAAATACTTACCCTGCCCAGCGTTAATGGCTCATCTCCCTCTGCCAGGCTCTTCTAGTGGGAAGTGGTGGGCGGTACATGTAGCAGACAAATAATGGCATCCAAGTCTGCCTTGTATGGCAGCCGATGAGGACTCGCCTGCGGCGTGTCCTCATAGGCTTGCTGTCAGTGAATAACTGACAGCGCTAATACACTGAACTACGTATGTAGTGCAGTTTATTAGAGTAGCGATCGGGGGAATCAGGCCCTCAAGTGCCCTAGTGGGACAAGTCAAAAAGTAAAAAAATGTTTATAAAAATGTTGTAAAACAATAAAAACACACACGTTTCAAATAAAAAAAAAAGCTAAACTGACTTTTTTCCCATAGTAAGTCTTTTATTATGGGAAAAACCGTAAAAATTAAAAAAAACTATACATAATTGATATCGCCGCGTCCGTAATGACACAAGCTACAAAACTATTATGTAATTTATCCCGCACAGTGGACGCCGTAAAAAAAACCCATGAAAAACAACGCCAGAATCTTTGTTTTCAGGTCACATCTCCTTCCAAAAAATGCTATAAAAAGTGATCAAAAAGTCACATTTACTCCAAAATAGTACTAATAAAAACGACAATCCCTCCCGCAAAAAATAATCCCCGACACCACTTTGTGCACGCAAAAATAAAAAAGTTATGGGTCTTAGAATATGGCAACACAGAAAACAAATGATTTCATAAAAAAAGTGATTTTATTGTGCAAAAGCTGCAATACATAAAAAAAGCCTATATAAATTTGGTATCGCCGTAGTCGTATTGACCCACAGAATAAAGCTAACATGTAATTTAGGGTGCACTGTGGATGCCGAAAAAAGCCCCATAAAAAACGATTCCAGAATTGCTTGTTTTTGGTAATTTCCTTTACCAAAAAATTAAATAAAAAGTGATCAAAAAGTCGTATGTGTTCTAAAATGGTACCAATAAAATCTACAGCCCGTCTCGCAAAAAACAAGCCCGCACACCGCTCAATCAACTGAAAAATAAAAAAGTTATGGCACTAGTAATGCGGTGATGAAAAAAACATCTCAATGTGCAGGCCGGAGGAGAACATTCCTTCAGTTTCAGGGCCCTAGTATTTAGGTAAACCAAAAAAGAATACCTATATATTTAAAGGTCATATATCAATAAGTATAGTTACACATATGGGACCCCATGCATAGAAACACCAAAAAGTTATCCCTACATGCTGCAATAAGACCAAATCAAACGTATTGTAGAAAGATGACCATGCATGAGGCGCATGATAATAGTGAGGCACATGGCTGCATCAGAGGCACCTGAGGATAGTTATCTCACATGTTCTGATATAAATATGGTCTCTGTGACAACATCATCAGCAAATATTCGGATGTAGTGGTTGGTTCTTTCAACCCTTTTTTTATGACTTCGTGGCTATGTGATGATTGGATTAGGCGGCAATAATAATATTTTTGCTTTTGATTTGGTACAGCTATCTTTTGAGTGAATTGTCTCTGTATTTGGCATTTTATAGATGCATTATAATAGTGACGGATGTTCTGTTTTATCAAGGTTTTAATTGTCATATGCTTTTTTCTATCCATATGTCTTCTTCACCTTATTATTTTTATTGTTTTAGAGCTTTGCACAATTCTGCCTTAAAGAGGCTCTGTCACCAGATTTTGCAACCCCTATCTGCTATTACAGCAGATCGGCGCTGCAATGTAGATTACAGTAACGTTTTTATTTTTAAAAAACGAGCATTTTTGGCCAAGTTATGACCATTTTCGTATTTATGCAAATGAGGCTCGCAAAAGTACAACTGGGCGTGTTGAAAAGTAAAAGTACAACTGGGCGTGTATTATGTGCGTACATCGGGGCGTGTTTACTACTTTTACTAGCTGGGCATTCTGATGAGAATTATCATCCACTTCTCTTCAGAACGCCCAGCTTCTGGCAGTGCAGATCTGTGACGTCACTCACAGGTCCTGCATCGTGTCGGCACCAGAGGCTACAGTTGATTCTGCAGCAGCATCAGCGTTTGCAGGTAAGTAGCTACATCGACTTACCTGCAAACGCCGATGCTGCTGCAGAATCATCTGTAGCCTCTGGTGCCGACACGATGCAGGACCTGTGAGTGACGTCACAGATCTGCACTGCCAGAAGCTGGGCGTTCTGAAGAGAAGTGGATGATACTTCTCTTCAGAACGCCCAGCTAGTAAAAGTAGTAAACACGCCCCGATGTACGCACATAATACACGCCCAGTTGTACTTTTACTTTTCAACACGCCCAGTTGTACTTTTGCGAGCCTCATTTGCATAAATACGAAAATGGTCATAACTTGGCCAAAAATGCTCGTTTTTTAAAAATAAAAACGTTACTGTAATCTACATTGCAGCGCCGATCTGCTGCAATAGCAGATAGGGGTTGCAAAATCTGGTGACAGAGCCTCTTTAAATGCACTCCTAATTCTATTTATTTAGCACTCGACTATTTTCAGTCTCGTTTTTTGACCTTTTTGGTCCTCTTACGCACATTTATTCATATTTTCTTTTCACTCATTTTTATGTGAGCATGCATGTGGTTATATATATATATATATATATATATATATACAGTGAAGGAAATAAGTATTTGATCCCTTGCTGATTTTGTAAGTACTTATTTCCTTCACTGTATATATATATATATATATATATATATATATATATATATATATATATAGTTGTGTATCTGTGCATGCATGCATGCCTGCATATCTTTACATATATTTATATAAATACATATTTTTCTTATATATTTATTTTTCACATTTATATTTCTAAACCACCTGTGTCACATTTTAATATACATTTCTCTTTTTTTATCCATCTATCTAATGTGGTATGACGCTTGGTCATACTATATATATATGGTGATATTTCACCTTTAATTATTTGTGATGTGTGTGCACAGTGGGCTCCTAGGCATGCATTGGGACCCCTCTGTACACTCTCTGCATATTTTAGTGCCTGATCTGTTCTTGCCATAGCTTTATCTGCTGTAATTAACTATCGAGTTATTATATATATATTCTAAATGCCATAGTAGGCTCTCATCCTAAATACTCTTATTGTCCTAAATGCATTCCTCTAATTGTTAATAGTGCTCCTGTATACATACCGCTTTCTATCATTGGACATGGGCAACTGCGACGGCCTTGCCCTTGTCCAAGATGGATGCGGTGGTCCGTGGTTGTTGTGCGCATGCGCGGGGCTGTTCATGACGTAGTCCACGGCGCAACATGGACTTGAGCTCTGTGCAGTTGCGCACTGCTCACTTCCGGACGCCGTGGACTGCGTGATTGAGGTGCCGCCTCTCCTCGTGCAAGCGCCAGCTGAACATCCTATGGACAAGTAAGTGAGGTACACTTTAAGCTGTGTACCTCCTATTTAAATCCTCTGGTCACACACTTTCAGCACCCTCTGACGAAGCCAGGTGCGAAACACGCGTTGGGTTGTTCTGACAGTGTTGTGGCAGTGGAATGGCTCATGGTGGGTTCTGGTATGCGTGTCATGAGGTGTTAATGATTTTCCTATGATTGTTACCATATATTTTTTGTGGTCATACTTCAGCCACTTGCGGTGTTATATTGGTACAAGTATATTTATACCCATGGTACATACTTCATATTTTATTATATAATATGCATAGTACCACCTCTGTTTGCCCTGCCTTATATTCAACACTGTCTATTTCTTTGTACTGATTGTACATTGTTTTTATGGGTGATTATTTTTAAAGTGTCTTGATCAACTGTGTTGTTTGTCTTCAATAAAGTATTTTTGTATCTTTCTACTATACGTTTGATTTGGTCTTATTGCAGCATGTAGGGATAACTTTTTGGTGTCCCTAGTATTAAGGAACTAGGAAAGGGAAGGGACATAGCACATCCACTGGAAGCGAGGGTGCCCGTATTATACCAGCGCAAAACTTTCCCAGCAATATTTCCCAAACTACGAAGGTGGAGTGTTACAAAAAGGGGATAAGAAAGAAAAACGTTTATCAGTGTGACACCGGCCTGTGCATAACGGATTGCTTCTCATCGTAACACACATCTATGGATAATTGTATTATTTACCCCATTATTATACCCTCTTATTATGCCCTGATGTACTCCTCACAGATTACATATGCCCCCACATTATAAACTGAAATACCAGCAAAACCCCAAACAGAACTACTACCAAGCAAAATTCATGCTCAAAATGGCGGTCTTTCCCTTCTTAGCCCTGCAGTGTGGCCAAACAGCAATTTATGGCCACAAGTAAGGCATTGCCATACCCGGGAGAACCCGCTTAACAATTTATGGGGTAAGATTCTCCAGGGGCACAACATATTGTGCGGTGATTAGGCAGATCAGTGGAAAAATTGCAATTTTCACTTTGCACCATCCACTGCGTATTAATTTCTGAAAAACACCTGTGGAGTCTAAATTCTCACTACACCCCTAGATAAATGCCTTTAGGGGTGTAGTTTCTAAAATGGGTCACTTTTGTTTGGTACATCAGTGGTTTGGCAAATGCAACATGGCGTCTGCAAACCATTCCAGCAAAATCTACGCTCCAAAAGATAAATACCGCTCCTTTTCTTCTGAATGCTCCCATATATGTAAACAGCTGATTATAACCACATATGGGGTGTTACCGTACTCGGGAGAAAATTCTTTACAAATGGGGTGCTTTTTCTTCTCTATTCCTTGTAAAAATGAAAAATGTTATCTTAACCCCTTAAGGACGCAGCCTAGTTTTGGTCTTAAGGCTCAGAGCCCATTTTTCAAATCTGACATATTTCACTTTATGTGGTAATAACGTTGGAATGCTTAAACCTACCCAAGCGATTCTGAGATTGTTTTCTCGTGACACATTGGGCTTCATGTTCGTGGTAAAATTTGGTCGATATATTCAGTGTTTATTGGTGAAAAATTGCAAAATTTAGAGAAAATTTTGAAAAAATTGCATTTTTCAGAATTGAAATGCATCTGCTTGTAAAACAGACGGTTATACCACCCAAAATAGTTACTAGTTCACATTTCCCATATGTCTAATTTAGATTGGCATCGTTTTTTGAACATTATTTTATTTTTCTTGGATGTTACAAGGCTTAGAACATAAACAGCAATTTCTCATATTTTTAAGAAAATTTCAAAAGCCTTTTTTTTAAGGTACCTCTTGAGTTCTGAAGTGGCTTTGAGGGGCCTATGTATTAGAAACCCTGATAAAACACCCCATTTTAAAAACTAGACCCCTCAAAGTATTCAAAACAGCATTTAGAAAGTTTTTTAACCCTTCAGGCATTTCACAGGAATTAAAGCAAAGTGGAGGTGAAATTTGCAAATTTCATTTTTCTTGCTGAATTTCAATTTTATTCATTTTTTTTCTGTAACACAGAAGGTTTTACCAGAGAAACACTACTAAATATGTATTGTCCAGATTCTGCAGTTTTTAGAAATGTCCCACATGTGGCCCTACTGCGCTCGTGGACTAAAACACAAGCCCTAGAAGCAAAGAAGCACCTAGTGCATTTTGAGTCCTCTTTTTTATTAGAATATATTTTAGGCAGCATGCCAGGTTTGAAGAGGTGTTGAGGTGCCAAAACAGTGGGAATCCCCAAATAGTGACCCCAATTTGGAAACTACACCCCTCAAGGAATTCATTTATGGTTGTTGTTACCATTTTGAATTGGGCTGTGAAATGAAAAAAATGTCATTTTTTCCAATAAAATGTCATTTGTGATCAAAATTTCTTATTTTTACAGGGAACAAAATACCCCATTTTGTTGCCCAATTTGTCCTTAGTGTGGCAATACCCCATTTGTGGTGATAAACTGCCGTTTGGGCCCATGGGAGGGCTCAGAACGAAAGGAGCGCTATATGTTTGTTGGAGTCCAGATTTTGCTGGATTGGTTTTCGGGTGCCATGTCGCATTTGCAGAGCCTCAGAGGTATCAAAGCAATGGAAACCCACCAAAAGTGACCCCATTTTGGAAACTACACCCCTCAAGGAATTCATTTATGGTTGTTGTTAGCATTTTGACCACACAGTTTTTTCACAGCACCTATTTCAATTGGGCTGTGACATTAAGAAAATGTCATTTTTTCCAATAAGATGTAATTTTTTATCAAAATTTCTTATTTTCACAGGGAACAAAATACTCAATTTTGTTGCCCAATTTCTCCTGAGTGCAGCAATACCCCATTTGTGGCAATAAACTGCCGTTTGGGCCCATGGGAGGCCTCAGAAGGGAAGGAGCGCTGTGTGTTCTTTGGAGTACAGATTTTGCTGGTTTGGTTTTCGGGTGCCATGTCGCATTTGCAGAGCCCCAGAGGTATCAAAGCAACGGAAACCCATCAGAAGTGACCCCATTTTGGAAACTATACCCCTCAAGGAATTCATTTATGGGTAATGTGACCTTTTAGACCCCATAGTTTCTTCACAGAACTTATTTGAATTGGGCTGGGAATTAAAAAAATATATATTTTTTCCTATAATATGTCATTTTAGCTCAAAAATTCTTATTTTCACAAGAAATAAAATACTCCATTTTGTTGCCCAATTTGTCCTGAGTGTGGCAATACCCCATTTGTGGTGATAAACTGCCGTTTGAGCCCATGGGAGGGCTCAGAAGGAAAGGAGCGCTGTGTGTTCTTTGGAGTCCAGATTTTGCTGGATTGGTTTTCGGGTGCCATGTCGCATTTTCAGAGCCCCAGAGGTATCAAAGCAATAGAAACCAACCACAAATGACCCCATTTTGGAAACTACACCCCTCAAGGAATTCATTTATGTGTGTTGTGACCATTTTGACCCCATAGTTTTTTCACAGAACTTATTTGAATTGGGCTGGGAATGAAAAAAAAAATATTTTTTTCAAATAATATATAGTTTTGGCTGAAAATGTCTTATTTTCACAAGAAACAAAATACCCCATTCTGTTGCGCAATTTGTTCTGAGTGCCACAATACCCCATTTGTTGTGATAAACTGCCGTTTGGGCCCATGGGAGGGCTCAGAAGGAAAGGACCACCATTTGGCCTACTGGGGATTTTCTAGTGCGAAGTCATGTATGCAGAAGCACCTGAGGTACCAGTACAGTTGAATCCCGCAAGAAGTGACCCAGTTTTAATAACTACACCCTTAAGGCATTCATCTAAAGGTGTAGTGAGCATTTTGACCAGGGACCTACACCCCATAAACTGTAATGTGGGTTCTCTCGGGTATCGCAATACCCTACATGTGGCTGTTATCACCTGCCTGGACACACAGCAGGGCTCAGAGGGGAAAGACGAGGGGGGATAAGCTGTGCGGAGTGCATCAGGGTAAGTAAAATTGGGGTAAATTATAAACCAAGGGATGTATGATAAATTTTAAAACTGACTTTCATACAGAGCTCTGGTTATTCGGGACACGTGTCACATTGATATATTGTGTCATCCCTTATAGCAGACTTTGCACCTCTTTTGACTTTTTCCCTTCTTGCCAGTTTGGGGAACTTCTCCTGGAAAGTGTTGCCACCTTGGTACGATGCGTGTGGCCCCGCTTCCAGAAGTACTGGGTGCCCCCCCTTCTTGGTCCCTAAAGATTAGTTTCTTGATAATCACCTCTTGAAATTCCAGGAAAGTTCCCGTCTGGCCTGCACATCGACGTAGCACGTACGCATTGTACAATGCCATCTGTATGATGTGCCCGGCCAGCTTCTTATACCACACCGCATGGCGCTGTAGGGCTTCAGGATTTGATCTGACAAGTCCACACCTCCCATGTACCTATTGTAGTCCAGGATGCAGTCTGGTTTGGGGGTGGCCTTTCCTTCATATAGCCTAAACCTGTAGGTATACCCGGATGCACTCTCGCAGCTTATACATCTTCACGCCATACCTTGCCCTCTTACCCGGCAGGTACTCGCGGAATTGAACCCTCCCTTTAAAATGTACCAGGGACTCATCAATAGAAATACACTTCTTGGGGGTGAATGATTGGGAAAACCGGGCACTCGAACGGTCTAATAGGGGTCTCCGTTTATACAAACGGTCAAAACTGGGGTCATCTCGGGGTGGGCACGGCTCATTATCAGTATAATGTAAGAAGCGAAGTATTGCCTCATTTATTTATTTTTTTAGGTTCCAGTTCAGTTCTGAAGTTGCTTTGAGGGGCCCATATATTAGAAACCCCTATCAAATACGCCATTTTAGAAACTAGACCCCTCAAAGTATTCACAACAGCATTTAGAAAGTTTATGAACCCTTTAGGTGTTTCACAGAAATTTAGAGCAAAGTAGAGGTGAAATTTACATATTTTTTTTTGTCAGAAAATCCTCTTTATACCATTTTTTTTATAACACAAAAGGATTTATCAGAGAAACGCAACTTAATACGTATTGCCCAGATTCTGCAGTTTTGAGAAATATCCCACATGTGGCCCGAGTGCGGTAATGGACTGAAGCACCGGCCTGCGAAGCAAAGGAGCACCTAGTGGATTTTGAGGCCTCTTTTTTATTAGGCACCATGTCTGGTTTGAAGAGGTCTTGTGGTGCCAAAACATTGGGAACCCCCCAAAAGTAACTAAACCCCTTTGGGAACCCCCCAAAAGTAACTAAACCCCTTGAGGAATGCATTGTAGTTTTCTTGGGGTGCATGCGGCTTTTTGATCAGTTTTTATTCTATTTTTAGGTGGCGTGGAGACTAATAAACAGCAATTCTACTATTGTTTTTTTATTTTATTTTTTTACTGCGTGCACCGTGCGCTATAAATGACATATTCACTTTATTCTGCGGGGCGATACGATTACGGCGATACCAGATGTTTATAGTTTTTTTTTATGTCTTATGGCGTTTGCACAATAAAATACGTTTTGTAAACAATCATTTACTTTTTGTGCTGCCTTATTCTAAGAGCCATAACGTCTTTATTTTTCAATCAATAAAGCCGTGCGAGGACTTATTTTTTGCGTAACGAACTGTAGTTTCGATCAGTACCATTTTTCGGTACATGCGACTTTTTGATCTCTTTTTATTCCATTTTTTGGGAGGTGAAGTGACCAAACAATTGTGATTGTGGTTCGGTTTATTATTATTTTCCTTTACGCCGTTCACCGCGCGGGATAAATAACTAAATAATTTTGTAGTTCAGGCCGTTACGGACGCGGCGATACCAATTATGTACAGTTTATTTGTTTGTTTATATATTTTTATTAATAATAAATGACTGATAAGGGAAAAAGGGGGATTTTTACTTTTAATACTTTTAAAACTTTTATTTTCTTATTTTTACACAACTTCTTTTAACTTTTTTTTACTGTATTACTTTGTCCCACTAGGGGACTTGAGGGCAGGAGGCCCTGATCGCAATTCTAATACACTGCACTACATGCGTAGTGCAGTGTATTAGAACTGTCAGCTACTCACTGACAGCAAGCATAGTGGGTCCTGACGTTATCAGGACCCACTAGGCTTCCGTCTATGGCATAGCCGGACGCCATTGTTTGGTGTCCTGGTTGCCATAGTCACCATCGCCGGCCGCTATCGCGTAGCAGGCCGGCGATGGCAGCTTAACCCCTAAAAAGCTGCGATCTCTATAGAACGCGGCTTTTAAGGGGTTTATCAGCGGGGACGCAGCGATCGGTCCCCGCTGTAGGAGCTGTGACAGCTGCTGAACAAGACAGCAGCTGTCACAGCTCCTGTATGTGTCGGGAGGACGGCCAAAACGGCCGTTACTCCCGAGACGTACTATTTCGTCATGGAGCGCGAACGATACAGCTGCCATGACGTAATAGTACATCCAGGAGCGGGAAGGGGTTAAACGACATCTTGTTAGAAAAAAAAGTATTTTTTATTTTTCATTTTCATGGCTTAATTCTAATTAATTCAGCAAAAAACCTTTTGGGATCACAATTTTCACTATACCCCTAGGTGCAGTTTCCCAAATGTAGTCACTTTTGGGGTGTTTCCACTGTACTAGTACTACAGGGGCTCAGCAAATGTGACATGGCGCCCAGAAACCATTCCAAAATCCAAATGGTGCTCCTTCCATTCTGAGCCCTACCGTGTGTCCAAACAGATGTTTATGACCACATATGGGGATTGTTTTACTCGGGAGAAATTGCTTTACAAATGTTGTGGTGCTTTTTCTCCTTCAGTCCTTGTGGAAATGAAAAAAAATTACCTAAACCTACATTTTCTTTGAAAAAATGTAGATTTTCATTTTTACGGCCTAATTCCAATAAGTTCTGTAAAACACCTGCGGGGTCAAACTGCTCACTGTACACCTAGATAATTTCCTCATGGGGTGTAGTTTCCAAAATGGGGTCACTTGTTGGGGGTTTTCACTGTTTTGTCCCCTCAGGGGCTTTGCAAATGTGACATGGCCACCGCAAACCATTCCTGCTAAATTTGAGTTCCAAAAGCCAAATGGCGCTCTTTCCCTTCTCAGCCCTGCCATGTGTCCAAACAACCGTTTATTACCACATGTGGGGTATTGTTTTACTCGGGAGAAATTGCTCTACAAATTTTGTGGTGCTTTATCTACTTTAGTTCTTTTGGAAATGAAAAAAAATTAGCTAAACCTACATTTTATTTGAAAAACTGTAGATTTTCATTTTCATGGCCTAGTTCCAAAAAATTTTTCAAAAAAACTGTGCGGTCAAAATGCTTGCTATACCCCTAAATAAATTCCTCGAAGGGTGTAGTTTCCCAAATGGGGTCACTTTTGGGGGGTTTCCACAGTTTTAGTTCCACAAGACCTCTTCAAAGCTGACATGTCTCCCTACTTCTCTGATATACAGATAAAAAATAGAGTCTCCAAGGCGCTGCTGCATGGGGAAAGCAATGAGCATAAAGGAAGTGTATGGTATAGGTAATTTATTGAAAACAAGGCTACGCGTTTCAATGCCGCACCGGCATCTTCATCAGGCCATAAAAGAAACATAACATCTGCACAGTTTAAATACACACTGAACAATTAAAAAAAAAAAAAACCCGCCAATGTGACTGGGGTCAAAGTTCTCAGATGACGTCACGAATGAAAAGGAATGTAACAATTCACACGAGGCAGTAGATGGTATAATCAGCGGTCAGGACCATGGACAGCAGCAATGTCAAATATACGCAACTGCATAGAAGGAAAACACATAACCGACAAAACAATAATTAGTTCGATGGGTGTGACTGTTATTTCATTAAAAAGATTATTATTACTCTTTAATGAAATAACAGTCACACCCATCGAACTAATTTCACCAAATACTGCAAATAGATTTAATAAACTTAAGCATCGCGAAAATTATTGGATTTTTAAACTCAGGACTCTACAACCATATGGTTTAAATGATCTCACTGAATCTTCCCTAGATTAATTATCATTGATAAACAGCCTTGTCCATCCATTCAACAGTAATTTCTGTGCTCGTTCATTCGGTTCCGTTTTTTCCTCACATTTGCGATTGTTTTGCACTTCCTAGCTCCATGTACTCCTTTAAATTCGTTTGGCTCATAATTTAGGTCATTTCGATGCAGCGGCTTTTTTTGGCAATTAAATAAAGATTATTAGGGTCACTCCTTTACTGCTATTTATTTTCTTGATACCCTATTTTTTCCTATAACTCCCTTATGTTTATGTTTAATTTTTTCCTTACCTAGCCCTCTGATGATATATCTATACATTGGTGGTTATACATCCCTTTCCCTTGTATCCCGTTTTTATGTCTATAATCCGTTTATTTATTTATTGTACTGTATCGACATCATTGGTTTCCAGGACTGTATATTATTACATAATTGTATTCCATAATTGTATATTATCTCATCATAACATCAGTTTATAATGGTATCTTATTGTATCGCTATTGTTATCATTTTCATAGTACAGCTTCAATTTATGCCCGTCTTTCTATCTACAAATGCGCTGTCATTTTAGCATACTTTTGGATGCTATTATTTTCAGCTTTTGTTTCAGATGTTTCAATATCATTCTGTTATCATCATTCTGTCCTTCCAAAATCATTCATATGTTTTTTAACATCTATTTGGATGCTATCATTTAAACATCCATCTGGATGCCTTCTTTTCTAAGTAATCTTATTGCCGCACATATATATATGTAAGTTTTACTGTAGAACTGGATATTTCCTTTCCTTTTTTTTAGTTCTTTTATTAATGTCATATTTTTTAATCCAACATTGTGCTTATTTTAATCATAATTTATCCCATTTGCAATTTTATACCCTATGTACCATTATTGTTTTGTCGGCTATGTGTTTTCCTTCTATGCAGTTGCGTATGTTTGACATTGCTGCTGTCCATGGTCCTGACCGCTGATTATACCATCTACTGCCTCGTGTGAATTGTTACATTCCTTTTCATTCGTGACGTCATCTGAGAACTTTGACCCCAGTCACATTGGCGGGTTTTTTTTTTTTTTTAATTGTTCAGTGTGTATTTAAACTGTGCAGATGTTATGTTTCTTTTATGGCCTGATGAAGATGCCGGTGCGGCATTGAAACGCGTAGCCTTGTTTTCAATAAATTACCTATACCATACACTTCCTTTATGCTCATTGCTTTCCCCGTGCAGCAGCGCCTTGGAGACTCTATTTTTTATCTGTATATCAGTATATCCCTTGCGGTTTTCCGTGGAACACCGGCACCGAGTCCTGGCAGCAGCAGCAACCATTCTCTCCACTATTCGTTGTCCTTTGATCCTAGGTGAGCACCTAATTGGATTTCTGGATTTTGCACCTCTTTACCCTTGGTAATCTACACTATGTGGCGCTGTGTTTTGTGTCTCTTATCTCCCTACTTCTCTTAGAAACTGGGCTTGCAATGAATCAGGATACTTCTGTCTAATTTTCTAGCAGCAGTATCGCTGTAACCAAGAAGCAATGGCGTTCTTTCTATTTGTGCATTGTGCATATGTGGTGCAAGTGGACGTACGTCCTATAGTTTGTTGTTCATGAAAAGTCAATGGGGCAGAATTATTAATACTGACATACTGTATCATGCGAATGCTCTATGGGTATTTCTCTCACCCGAACAGCATGCTCGAGATGCATTAACAGGGTGCACACAGGTCAAGCTTTGCCTTGTTTACCCCCACTTTTATACATTCGTAAGGCCTTATTCACACAAACGTGTTTAACGTCCGTGATACGCGCATGAAAATCACACCCGTCGCACGGACACATGTTACTCAATGGGGCCGTTCAGACATTCCGTGATTTTCACGCAGCGTGTGTCCACTGCGTAAAACTCATGACATGTCCTATACTTGGGTGTTTTTCGCGCATCACGCACCCATTAAGGTCAATAGGTGCGTGAAAATCACCCACAGCACACGATACCACTTACGTGTGTCGCGAGTGATTCACGCAACTGTAGATCAAGAAATGAAGGGAAAAATAAAACCACTTCCTTCATTTATTTTTCTAAACATCAAAACCGCATGTCTTAAGGATGGCATATGCGTGAAAATCACGCAGCCACGCACTATTCACTGATAACACACGGAACTGCAACGCGCAAAACGCACACGTTCGTGTGAATAAGGCATACGTTTCGGGAAAACTGGAGCAGGGGTTTCAGAAATATAGTGTTTACATTGGTAAATCTGCCCCAATGTTTTGTTTTTTTACGAATTGTGACACCAGTAAATGAGATCGTAATTTGTTTCTTTATTTACTTTTAAATGTAATAGCTTCTGGATGAGTAGAAAAGACTCGATTATTGCTCTCCGACTACAGACTAGTTGAGCCTAATCTATGAAGACAAGTGGAGGCAATTCTCAAGAATCTAATGTGATGATGAGGGAAGCTGATAATGAAGTACTCTGGCTTAAGACAGTTGATAGTAATAGTGTTTGATAAAAAGCAAGCCCGGTACAAAATGTGAGACAGCATAGGAAACACAAAAAGATTGCATCTGGTAGGTTAACCAAAGCACTTCGCAGATAATTATTCTTTTCCCAAGATCACACATTCCATTTTTCCTCAACTTGTCTATGGACATCAGGGCTGTAGCAGGACTTCTGAATTGTATTGACATTACTGTGCGGCTGGGTTACAATTACTGAATTGTTATGTTTAAATGCATTAAAAAGGGGCACAACACTTTACAACATAGAACTGAACACAATTGCTTATTTCTCAGAAGTAAAAGCTACTGAAAAAATGATGCAAGTCAAGACATTTCTGACAGCAATTCTTCATAGAAAATAAAAAAAACAACTTTTATTGATGGACACAATGGTATGTAGGGACAAACATTTGTTTTACTAATATTTTCTGTTACATCTAAAGGTACGAGACAAGTCAAGTGTCACCGCATTTTCCTAGGAACAACTCACAAAACTCCTATTAAACAGTCACACCATGAAAAGCAACAAACTGAAGCTGATGCCATATATCATAAAAAGTTATTTCCTCCGATTTGTTCCAGATAGGCATTAAACATAATGCTCAGTCACTGCATGGCTACGGATACAACATCCTCATAATCATATCAGTCACCATATTTAAAAAGAGACATCGTTTTAAGCAGAAGCAAAAATGGGCAGAGTTTAATCTTTATAAAAAAATATTACAATCCCATTGAAAACAATTTCTCGCGCTGTTTACACTATCTTGGCATAGCTCATTCAGCCAAACAGAACAGTTCAAATTATTTAAATCCAAAACGTCCAAAATATATATATAAATTGCCAGTAAATATAAATTCTTGAGTTGTCTTCTGTTAAGTTGTTAAAAATACTCTTTGACCATTTCTCATTTACATGTAGTTCTAGAAATGCTTGGCGATAACTAACATGGTTCCCACAGGGGTTGTCACCAAGCATCAAGACTCAATAACCTCAAGACTCCTATTGCCTTCCATAAGTCCTCTGATTCTTGCTAACATACATTTGGTAGATTACCAATACATAGAGTATGATTTCAGGATCAGACCTCAAAGGGTTTGTTTGTTTGTTGTGTGTTATCATAGAGACACATAGGTTTGCATAGGCTCTTTACAAGCCAAAAAATAGGATATTTCAATTAGGACCTATTGCAAAGTTGCTTCATTATTCTATTCAGATGCATTAAAAAAAAATAAGAGAAAAGTTGCTTTCAAAAGTATACGCTATTGATTTCGTCAAAAAACGGAAAACATTAGCAATGATATCAATGGTGATGCAAACGGAAGCCGTGGTTTCCGTTTGACTTTCCGCTGCGGGGTTCCACGATGGAAACCTCCGACAGAACCCCTGAACGGAAAGCGAACGCTGATGTGAACCGGCCCTTAGTAGATCTACAGATGTAGTAATCTCTACCTGATCAGGTCCAGTGACTTATCTGCTGCTCAGACATTTAAAAAAGGGGGTTAAAAACGAAACACGAAAACGATGGGTCTGTATGTTTAACCTCCATTGTGAGTAAAATCTTTTAACTTTTAATTAAAAAAATAACTCATAACACAGCATCAGCATGAGTTTATGATTGATCAGTCTGGCCAAAATGAATATGATCAGCTTCTAAGAGGTGACATTTGAGCTTACCACAATTTTGTTTTTTATTGATTCCATTCTATTTCAGTATTTGTGATCCATACGGAAATAAACATATGTCAGCACATGAACACAGCCTTAGGGGGGATTCACACAAGCGTGTATTCGGTCCGTGCGGGCCGCGTGGTTTTCACGCGCCACGCACAGACCAATACAAGTCTATGGGGCAGTACAGACAGTCCGTGCTTTTTGCGCAGCGTTTGTCAGCTGCGCAAAAAGCGCGACAGGTTCAATATCTCCACGTATTTCGCGCATCACGCACCCATTGAAGTCAATGGGTGCGTGAAAACCACGCAGGTCGCACGGAAGCACTTCCGTGCGAACCGACTGAAACAGCGCACCAGCTGTCAAAAGGATGAATGTAACCAGAAAAGCACCACGTGCTTTTCTGTTTCCAAACATCCAAATGGAGTGTCTTTGAGATGAGCAAACCCGGACAATCGAACCGAACTTCACCGGGTTTGGCCGAAATCGAACCCGGCAAAAAAATTTCCGGTACGCGACGTCCGGAGATAGTCACTGTCCAGGGTTCTGAAAGAGTTAAACTGTTTCAGCACCATGGACAGTGACTACCGATCCCAATAAACATGAACCTGTAAAAAAAAACGAAGTTCTGACTTACCGATAACTCCCGGCTTCTTCCTCCAGTCTGACCTCCCGGGATGACAATTCAGTCCAAGTGACAGCTGCAGCCAATCACAGGCCAAGCACAGGCTGCAGCGGTCACATGGACTGCCGCGTCATCCAGGGAGGTGGGGCCCGATGTCAAGAGAGGCGTGTCACCAAGGACGCGTCACCAAGGCAACGGCCGGCAAGTTCTCGGTAAGTATGAACTTTTTCTTTTTTTTTAACAGGTTGCTGTATATTGTGTTCGGCATTCACTGTCGAGGGTGCTGAAAGAGTTACTGCCGATCAGTTAGCTCTTTCAGCACCTTGGACAGTGACGGGCGTCGACTAGCCTCATCTCTATGATGGCGGCTGCGCGAAAATCACGCAGCCGCGCATCATACACGGATGACACACGCAGCTGTCAAATGGTTTTTGCGCGCGCAAAACGCTGCATTGTTTGCGCACGCAAAAACGCAACGTCCGTCTGTATCTGCCCTAAAAGCACCGTATATTTACCTTCTGTCTGTGACAGAGAGGTCCTTGTTTTTAAGTTTGACATTACACCTATGGAAAGGATTAAAGATCTAAGGCCTCATGCACATGAACGTGTTTTTGCGGCCGCAATTCACCCACAAATCTGCGGGTGAATTACGGTCCCATTAATTTCTATAGGCCCACGCACATGACTGTTCGGACGTGTCTTATTAAGGCCCAGGCTCATTGAAATGAATGCACACGGCCTGTGATTTGTGGCCGGCTGTCCGAGCCGCAAATCACGGGCCGTGCACACCACTACGGTCGTGTGCATGAGCCCTTACTTGAAAGAAAAAAATTATTCAGATAGTCTATTTTATATTCTTTTTAGAAAGAGGAAAAGTAATAATTTCCTTTGGTTATTTGCATTAAGGAAATAACTGTGTCTTTCTGTTCTCATGGAGACTGAGATCTGCTTGTATCTGCCTGTATTCTTCAGTTTGTAAAGAAAATATTACCTCTTTCCCTGCATATTTTTACCAGACATTACTGGATAGACATGTTTTTCACTTTAGCAATAAGTTCACACAGGCAGTTTTTGAAAACCTCTTTGCAGCTCTGTACACACTGTAGTTGTCGTTCGTGCTGCAGTTAATTATTTTCTGTTTTAAAAGCATTAAAAAGGCTTTTAATTCCTGCAATGGTTTTGTCTTATCTTGTTATTTAGAGATAATAGTGAAACAAGAATTTATTACCAGATAGATGAGAAATTCCCCATAGGTTTTTTCTTCTAATCGCAGACACAGGTTTGACGATAAGAATTCTTTCTTTCCAGAGCTAAGAAAGGCAGAGTTAATTTTCTCTTTATTGTAATAGAATTTTGTTTTAGTTTTCAAATATATATTTTGCCCTAGGAAAAGGCCTCAGGTGGACAACAGTCTAGTAATCTACGTGTGCCGCTTGTATCTGAAAGCTCGGCTCAGGTGCGTAGAGGCTTCGTAATTGAATGACTTAAAGATACACCCACTGACAATCTTCTTGAAACATACACATGATGAAGAAATCAAAGGACACTGATCCAGTCTACAGCCATCAAAGAAGATGACAAGCTGAAAGCTTATAGAATAAGTCCAAAAGCAGATCTTGAGACGTGGCTGCGGAAATGAAAACAAACTTTCCTACTATTTATTACTACAGCTACCATTGATACTTTTTTTAATGTAATTGTGTATTGCTTGACTATAAGGGTATGTTCACAGTCAAAAACGTCTGACAATACGGAGCGGTTTTCAAGGGAAAACAGCACCTGATTTTCAGACGTTTTTTAAGCCACTTTTTGTGGCGTTTTTCGCGGTGTTTTTTTACTACCGTTTTTGGAGCTGTTTTCAATAGCGTCAATGAAAAACAGCTCCAAAAACGTCCCAAGAAGTGTCCTGCACTTCTTTTTTGCATAAAAAAATGGCCCGTCAGAACAGAACGCCGTTTTTCCTGCTTCCAAATGTTCGGCCGTTTTTCGGGCGTTTACGGCTCGAAAAACGGACGAAAATAGGCCGTGTTAACATACCCTTAGGATCTATTCACACGACAGGGTTCGAGTGTCGGCCAATAAAAACTTCCATTTTGGTCCATTTTGCATTCGTTTTGCATCCATTCCATTTCTATTCCGGGTCGTGTTTCCTTTTTTAAGGCCGATTTTGACCTGTTTTTTTCCCTGTCCGTTTTAAAAACGGATGAATGTCATTTGTACATTTTTTTGCCACACACTTCCCTCTGTAGATAATGCCACACACTGCCCTCTGTAGATACTGCCACAGCCCCCTGTAGGTAGTGCCACACAGCCCCCCTTGTAGTTAGTGTCACACAGAACCCCTGTAAGAAGTGCCACACAGCCCCCTGTAGGTAATGCTACACAGCTCCCTGTAGGTAATGCCACACAGCCCTCTGTAGGTAGTGTCACACAGCCCCCCGTAGGTAGTGCCACATAGCCCCATGTAGGTAATGCCACACAGCCCCATGTAGGTAATGCCACACAGCCCCCTGTAGGTAATGCCACACAGCACCCTTTTACATCAGCTGGAGTAGATTTGCATCATAATTTCTGCCAGTTTCTGCCGTAAATTAGAAGTTATATACTGTACATATCTCATTTACA
Source organism: Rhinoderma darwinii (assembly GCF_050947455.1). NCBI lineage: Eukaryota > Metazoa > Chordata > Amphibia > Anura > Rhinodermatidae > Rhinoderma > Rhinoderma darwinii. Next base: position 103,604,609 of record NC_134687.1, on the reverse strand, counting down.
CGCTGCATAAAAATTCCAACCAGAAATTGACCTGCGGTGCGTATTTTTCGGACTACAGCATGTCATATCCTGCTGCAGAAAGTGGACTGAATTGTTGCTTTTTTCAGAGGAGATGTCCCTATCTCCCAGCAGAAAAATGCCGCAAAATACGCAACACTTTCTGCAGTAAAAACCGCAGGAAATGTTGCGTTTTTACCGCAGCAAAATGTCTACTACTTTCAATTGAATTGCTGCAGAAATTTTCTGCAGCAATTCCGTTATGTGAGGACAAGCCCTAACTAAAGGCCTTATTTATTAAAATAATCTAATAAGTAAATAGTTCTAGTTTCTTGTAAATCAGAGCTTAGCTTTCATTTCTTAAACTGATGTACAAAAATGAAAGCTGTACTGGAATTGGTTGCCATCTCTTCTTTTAGGCTGGGTTCACACGACCGCGTGATTTTCACGCAGCGTGTGTCCGCTGTGTAAAACTCACGACATGTCCTATACTTGGCCGTTTTTTGCGCATCACAAACCCATTGAAAATCACGCGCAGTATACGGAAGCACTTCCATGTGATTCGCGCTACAGTTGTAAAATAATAAATGAAAACATAAAAGCAGCTCCTGCTTTTATATTTGTAAACATAAAAACAGAGTGTCGTAACGATGCCATATGCGAGAAAATCACGCAGGCAAGCACCAAATACTGATGCCACACGGAACTGCTACGCGTTCAAAACGCATCGTTTTTTGCGCGCGCAAAACGCACACGCTTGTGTCAATCCAGCCTAAGGGACAGTTCACATGAGTTTTTTGCCGCGGATTTTGACGCAGAAACTGCTTCGGAATCAGTGCCAAAAAGCGCCTGAAACCGCCTCCCATTGATCTCAATTGGAGGCTATGGTGTTTTTTTTTTCCACAGCGGCTCTTAGCCGCTCGTAGGAAAAATAAAGGCAGCATGTTCTTTCTTGCCGTAGTTCTGCCTCTGACCTCCTATTGAAATGAATGGTAGCGGAGAAAGTATTTTTCGCAGCTTTTTTTGCTCGAGGCCCTCAATGGCTGCGAGCAAAAAAAAGCTGCAAAGAACGCAGCGAAAAACGTGGCAAGAAAATGCAGGAAGGTCAAAATCTGCCTCAAAATTCTTGAAAGAAGAGTTTTTCTGCCTACAAATTCCTCCGTGTGAACTAGGCATTAGGCCTAAGGCTATGTTCACATGGCAAACTAAAAACGGATGTAAAATATTGAGCTGATTTCAAGCAAAAACAGCCCCTGATTTTCAGCCGTTTTTTTTAGCAACTAGCCCCGTGGGAACGGAACGCCGTTTTTTCCATTGAAATCAATGACAGATGTTTGGAGATGTTCAGCCCCCGTATTTTTAGACATTTTTCGGGGTGTTTATGGCCTGAAAAATGGCTGAAAATAGGTTGTGGGAACATACCCTTATTCAGATTGCTGTGTTCGGTCCACGATATTTCCCACACCGACCACAGTTCAGGGATCCGGCATAGTTCCCTATGATGCTAGGAGCCACTGCCTTCCCGCAGGGAATACTGTCCTATACTGAAAACATGATTACAGTATGGGAGAGCATTTCAGCTGAAAAGCAGGGACTCCTAGCATCATAGAGCATTATGATGCCAGAAGCCCAGCTCCCTGAACTGTGGTTAGTCTGGGAAATAGGGCTGACTCACGATTCATATATCACGGACCGAAGACCGCCAACTGAATAAGGCCTTAGGCCACTTTCACACGGCAGTATTTTGGTTTGGGTTTTTTGCTTCAGTATTTTGAAGCCAAAACTATGAGTAGAACCAACATAGAGAAGAAGTATATGGCTATGTTCACACAGGGCAGATACGCTTCATAAGGCTAAACAGCATATCCGGCCTGGTGACCACATAGAATTCCGTACTAAATTATGTTGCAGTTTTTCGCCCAGAATGTCCGCAGCGGAAAACAGATAAATACTCCTAAACTACTTACATTTACTTAATAAGTGACAGCACACTGAAATCAGGCAGGGCAGCATGAATATGTTTTTGGTTTCCGGGGTCACATTTAATGAAACGTCATCACAGTAGACTAGCTGTACACAGGGCAGCCGGAAGAGCAGGAGCGTAATGCTGTGGCAGTGGCAGAAATGTGAGTAAAAAATTATTTTTTACTTGTGATAGGTAGATGTAGAGAAAGGGGGATCTATAACGGCGCTGCTGCGTGGTCTAAGTTAGAAACGAGTAGTCTCTTCTAATAATGATGAATATTTTATTGCGATAGCAACGCGTTTCGATGCCGAACTGGCGTCTTCATCATGCATAAAATTGTGTTAAAACAAGCTGGTATAAATACACATCACTGGGTAATGATTGGCCCAGTTCAGATGGAGCAGAAAATGGAGGAAAACCGCCAAAAGCTGGCGGGTCAAAGTTCATAATAATACCATGTATGATAACAGCAGTAAACAGTTTGTAGTATGATTAGACATTGGAAAGAGGGACATGTAGATAAGTAAAAGGTAAAAAATGCAGAACGGGGGATATTAAAAAGTGATATATGTCAGATCGGAGTTTGCAGCAGGTACGAGAGCGCAACCGTTTCTATATATAGGAGGTTGTGCTCGCAGTGTGGACGACAAGGATTTATTTACCCATCTGATATTGATAACATTATCGTAGCCGTATTTTGTATTTTTCCTTCCCTTTTCCCGTCCCTTGGTTGAACTTGATGGACATGTGTCTTTTTTCAGCCGTACTAACTATGTAACTATGTAACTATGTAACTATGTTTATTCAAAGTGTCAGTTGGCACAGTGAATACGACTCTTTTAGTAAACATGGGCCGTAGTCAAGGAGATTGTTTCAACTACGGAGGCCGAGGCGGACCAAAGTAAGGCGGTGGAACGCATGCGGTGGAACGCACGGTGGCACGCATGGTGCCACGCAAAGCGCAGGGGTTCGTGTGGAACGTCATTGAAGAGAAGGATGAGCAAACCAGCTGCTGCGGGCATGTAAGTAATAAAAGGACATTCTAGTTATGTGTATAGAAAAATAGATTATATTAAAAACAATTTTGATTTTAAAAAAAAATTCTTTTTTATAAACGACTAAGAGTTGAGTTGATGTAAAGAGAGTAGGGTGATCTTTAGGTGTCTTGTTGATACTGAATGTAGGTATTAATAATGACATTGATATTTTATGGAATCAAGATTTACGTGGGACCATGAGACGAGAACTTTCGGATGGCTTTGCACTGAGGTTTTTTTTTACATAGGAATGTTGATTTTAGATCTCTGGGTAACGTCGTCTAGAGGAAACAAATAAGCATGGGTTGGTGGGTGTTATATAAGTATATTGTCTTTGTTGTATATTAGTTTGGTAGATTTCAATAGGAATATCATGTAGTTCTCTAGTGGTGTGATAGCGTGATAACACCCAGCATTTAACACCCAACACAAATTTCCTCTCAGATCTGAAAGGGTCATATAAATGTGGTCGCCCACGGTGCCTATGTTGTAACATTATTAACAATAACAAACATACGTACACATCCTCAGTCACCAACGAAACTTTTCCAATCAGAACATTTCTTAATTGCGGCAGTTCATATGTCGTTTATCTAATTGAATGCCCATGTCAACTGCAATACATAGGCAGGACCGCCCAATGCCTGCGAACCCGGGTTAACAACCATCGTTTCAATGTTAACACTGGCTTTCTGAAACACAGTGTATCCCGCCACTTTGCCCAAATACATAAATGTCAATTTAATGAAATCAGAATCACTCCTATTGAACACATTCATCCAGACGTCCCAAACAGGTTCAATAAGTTGAAACAAAGGGAAAACTTTTGGATATTCAAAATGAACACACTACATCCAAGAGGCCTGAACGACATCTCAGAGTCATCTTTGGACTAGCCCTATCAACATCAATCAATCCTTTATGTATGCCCTACTATGACCTTCTAGTTAATACACTAAGACGCTCCTATGTAAAAAAAAACCTCAGTGCAAAGCCATCCGAAAGTTCTCGTCTCATGGTCCCACGTAAATCTTGATTCCATAAAATATCAATGTCATTATTAATACCTACATTCAGTATCAACAAGACACCTTTAAAAAGATCACCCTACTCTCTTTACATCAACTCAACTCTTAGTCGTTTATAAAAAAGAATTTTTTTTTAAAATCAAAATTGTTTTTAATATAATCTATTTTTCTATACACATAACTAGAATGTCCTTTTATTACTTACATGCCCGCAGCAGCTGGTTTGCTCATCCTTCTCTTCAATGACGTTCCACACGAACCCCTGCGCTTTGCGTGGCACCATGCGTCCCACCGTGCGTTCCACCGCATGCGTTCCACCGCCTTACTTTGGTCCGCCTCGGCCTCCGTAGTTGAAACGATCTCCTTGACTATGGCCCATGTTTACTAAAAGAGTCGTATTCACTGTGCCAACTGACACTTTGAATAAACAAAATACAAAACACGGCTACGATAATGTTATCAATATCAGATGGGTAAATAAATCCTTGTCGTCCACACTGCGAGCACAACCTCCTATATATAGAAACGGTTGCGCTCTCGTACCTGCTGCAAACTCCGATCTGACATATATCACTTTTTAATATCCCCCGTTCTGCATTTTTTACCTTTTACTTATCTACATGTCCCTCTTTCCAATGTCTAATCATACTACAAACTGTTTACTGCTGTTATCATACATGGTATTATTATGAACTTTGACCCGCCAGCTTTTGGCGGTTTTCCTCCATTTTCTGCTGCATCTGAACTGGGCCAATCATTACCCAGTGATGTGTATTTATACCAGCTTGTTTTAACACAATTTTATGCCTGATGAAGACGCCAGTTCGGCGTCGAAACGCGTTGCTATCGCAATAAAATATTCATCATTATTAGAAGAGACTACTCGTTTCTTCACTAACTTGGACCACGCAGCAGCGCCGTTATAGATCCCCTTTTCTCTACATCTACCTATCATACATCAGCGGTTACCTTTGGAAACCGGTCCGGATCTGGCAGCAGCACCCGTGGATTTATTTTGCGCAATACCTATGGCTTTATGGTGAGCATGGTTTTTTCATTCCTTCATCAGCCTACCTTACTGAACTGCACTATGTGGCGCCGTGGTCTTTTCTCTCTCTCTCTCGCTTTTTTACTTGTGCAATTTGATGCGAATATGCAGCATATTCGAAGCACATTTAGCAACTATTGTCATTTGTTGCAAAATTCGACTTCCCTATTGAACTCAATGGGGAAATTCTCCAACAAATGTGCAGTCTTTCCACATTTATAACCCGCACTGCAAGTCTATTTATGCACATAAACTGTGCAGAATTTTTCCACAGTGTGTGGATGAGATTTTATAAACTCTTATCCACTTGTTTGCTACTGTAAGTGCAGGAGAATTTCTGCACAAAAAATCCAGTCAGAATTTCTTCAGCGTATACACCACGTGTTAAGATAGCCTTGAAGGTTTGGGCTACTCTACAGCAGAGCCTCGTGTGATGCTCGCTTTACGTCAGGAGGGCCGCACTGCTTTAGTTTGTTCCAATCACTGAGGCATTTTCATTGCGTTTTACCAGTTAGAGAGGCTCTGTCACCAGATTATAAGTGCCCTATCTCCTACATAATCTGATCGGCGCTTTAATGTAGATAACAACAGTGGTTGTTATTTTGAAAAATGATCATTTTTTAGCAAGTTATGAACAATTTTAGATTTATGCTAATTAGTTTCCAAGTGGGCGTTGTAAAGAGGAGTGTATGATGCTGACCTATCAGCGTCATACACTTCTCCCCATTCATGTCCATTTGTATTCACAGCACAGCGTGATTTCACGAGATCACGCTCTGCTGTCACATACACCCACATTAACTTTACTGAAGTGTCTTGAGAGTGAATAGACGTTGCCTCCAGGCAGGATGTGATGTCTATTCACACTCCCGACACACCTCGGTAAAGTTACTGTGGGACTTACTCGCGAGATCACACTGTGCTGTGTGATTAAGTCCCACAGAAACTTTACCAAAGTGTCAGGAGTCTGAATAGACATCGCATGCTGGCTAGAGGCAACGTCTATTCACTCTCAAGACATTTCAGTAAAGTTAATGTGCGTGTATGTGACAGCAGAGCGTGATCTCACGAGATCACGCTGTGCTGTTAATACAAATGGACATGAATGGAGAGAAGTGTAAGCCACTGGTCAGCGTCATACACTCCTCTTTACAAGGCCCACTTGGTCAAAAGTAAAAACACACTCAGTTGTCTATGAATAAACTAATTAGCATAAATATAAAATTGTTCATAACTTGCTAAAAAATTATCGTGTTTCAAAATAAAAAAAAACTGTTGTTATCTACATTAAAGCACCGATCAGATTATGTAGGAGATAGGGCACATATAATCTGGTGACAGAGCCTCTTTAAGGGCACATTCAGACGTGGCGGAATTGCTGTTGAATTCCGCTGCGGACATTCCGCAGTGGAATTTATCAGCAGCGGTTTTTTACATTTGTTTCTATACATTTTTAGGAAACTTTTTTCAGATGTTGCAGAAAATAACTGTGCGGAATTTAGGCTGCGGTGCATTTTCCCTCCGCATCATGCTCATTATGTTGCGGAGAAGAAGCAGAATTTCACTGCGGATTTCAGCCTTTGCAATGCAAAAACTGAAATCTGTGGCAAGTCCGCTGTGATATCTGTAATGTCTAAATTACCTGTCAAATATGCAAATGTTGTTGCAGATTCATTGCAGAATTACCCCGAATGTGAACCAACATTTGCAGCGGAAAAATTCCACCACATCTGAACATGGCCTAAGGCTGAAGGGAGAAAGGGCAAATTTGGACCTGTGAAAAGCGCCACTCCACATCATTCAGAAAATACATGTCATAAACAATTTTTCAGTCTAGTAACTCTTTCAACTGTCGTTTTATAGAACCCCTAGGAAACTTTATTTATATGTGACCCTCATTTTAGAAGTAAAAATACATAGTTATAAATTTTAAAACAAGTTATAAATACATTAATAAAGTAATTAATTCACATACAAATCTGTTTTCTGTTTTAGTTTGTGTTGCTGAAATGCATGTATATATACAGTATATTTTTTTTTGTAAAGCAGAATAAGTGTTCTACCTCATGCACAACTAAAATGTCCTTTCCTCACATTTACTCTTGTGGAAGAAAATTAGATTGTACTTGTGAAGTGTAGATTAACTTCATATAAGTACTGATCATTTTCTAAATTGCAGTAGCAAAAGTTTCACTTATTGATTTTATATTATAATATTAGGCAACTGCCAGTGTTGTATAGTCTTCATGATCTTAAAATATTCAGATAGTGCTGTTTATGTTTTTCTCACTATTGCTGATAATAGCAAATAATTGCAACCCATTGATTTAGCTTCATTGGATTTGTGTGGGAAAACATGCATATAGGACATTTTATGTTGCTTTGCAAAGTCTCATAAAGAAAATGAAAGAATACTTTGACTTTGAACAAATACGTCAGACAGCCAAAAGCAGGAACTCTGCGGAGTACTTTAATTTTTGCCTTTTTCTTATGTGATATCACATTTCAGGAGCAGTGACGTTGAGAATAAAGCGATCATGATTACTGTTCTTGCGAGCTGACTTTAACTGTATGGTAACAAGCGTTCTAGTCATTTAACAAGTCCCCTGGCACTTTTGCTTTAGGGCATGAATGAAAAGTTAATTACATCAGAACAAATCTGGATTTGTCACACCTGGGACTAACTTAATTGCAAGCAACACTCTTAAATAACAATAATTTAAAAGTATGACCTATTTTTTAAAGAACTACCAAAGGTATTGTATAAAAACATTATTTTTCTCATATATTTAAGTAGATTTACTATAAAAGACATTGATGGCATACTGCTAGAATATGCTATCAATGTCTGGTTGGTGGGGTCTAAATCCACAAAACCATCAATAATATTTAAACAAAGGGACTATGATCACTGCAGCTTCTGTCTGAAAAAATCTCTTCTGCAGACCAGGCTCTGGAAGTGGTGCTGTGTAGGAGAAAAGCTAAAAGGGCCAAAGCCCCTTTGTTTTAAGCAACAGTGGGGGTCCCAGTATATGGTCTACCCTATCCAGTAATTGTGTGTTTGTGTCAGTTCCTTGGCTTGTCTTCTGATGGATCTTTGGGGAAGATTATTGTGCCAGTGGTCAGTCCCACAGGGGAATCTCCTGGTACTCTGGTGTGCCAGTCCGACCCTGGGTGCAGTGGCTAAACCAGGATCTAAGGAGTATTTAGAATACAGATATTTATACCACAATGTCTGATAGGTGGGGCCTCACCTCTGGGACCCCCTCTATTAGGAGAACAGGAGTTGGGGGACATGCTCACTGTTAGGCTGGATTCACACGAGCACATTACGTCCGTAATGGACGGACGTATTTCGGCCGCGAGTCCCGGACCGAACACACTGCAGAGAGCCAGGCTCCTAGCATCATAGTTATGTACGACGTTAGGAGTCCCTGCCTCTCCGTGGAACTACTGTCCCGTACTGAAAACATGATTACAGTACGGGACAGTTGTCCGGCAGTGAGGCAGGGACTCCTAGCATCGTACATAAGTATGATGCTAGGAGCCCGGCTCCCTGCAGTGTGTTCGGTCCGGGACTTCCGGCCGAAATACGTCCGTCCATTACGGACGTAATGTGCTCGTGTGAATCCAGCCTTATTGCAAAGGCTGAGAATAGGGACACACGTATAGACCGCCGGTGGCCCGAGATGCGTCTGCCATGAGGTTTTACCAATGATATCACAGAACTGTAATAAAGTACATCAAATAGTAATAATTCCAATTAGACGCTCATTTAATTCCTCGTGTGTTTCATCTGGCACTCACCCTCCTAAGTGGGGTCCACATCTGTAATATAATATGAGCAAAACATATTCCATGCTGCTCAGATGTGTCAGCGCTTACTCGATGTGTCTGCACATGATCCAAATCAACCTGCAATCCCATTGAAGGGGTGTGTGGAACATGTGGTCTCAGTGCAATAAATATTAACCCTTTCATGATCAAGGGTCATTGATGCGCCTGTGTCCAGGTCAAATTTAAAATCTTTGATATACACTTCTTTAAATGATAATATCTTTGTAACCACTTTGAATATAATAACTATTTTTACTTTATTTATTTTTTACAAGACTTAGGTTACATTCATACCAGTGTATCAGATTCACGTGCGTGAAAAACACCCGTGAATCTGATCCGTTATGCATTAGTGTGCTTTCCGAGTGGCATGCGTTATTCACGCACTCGCAAAGCACATCTTTTTTTTTCATTATTATTTTCAATTGAATTGATGCGCAAGTCACGCATCACACGCAGATGTGCATCCGTGTGTGATGCGTGGTTTTCACGCACTCATTGACTTCAATGGGAGCGTTGGTGCGTGATACGCAACGAACTCTCGCTGCGTGAAAAGTCCTGCATATGTGAATGGCCCCATTAAAATCAATGGGTCTGTGTGCTGCATGTTATTTCCATGCACAGCACACGGACGTTATTCACGTTCGGTTGAATGAGCCCTTATGAGTCTTTCATGTTCTATATTAGTTTAATTCTGTCAATGTTTACAATTTTTATTATGAGCAGACATATACTGTAGATATATATACACTGTTGCAGCTATAACAATTAGTCGTCTTCTCTCCTGGATCGCTGTGAGGGGAGAGAGAAGAAGGCTAAAAGGCTATATTCACACGACAGTGATAAGAGAGGCTGTTAAAAACAGATCAACTGTCATTTTTTCATGGCCTTTTGCATCAGTGTGTCTCAAAATGTTCATCCATTTCCCGGCCGGCTAACTGTTTTTAACCACCGTTTGTCATCCATTTTTGTAGTCCAGATTGCCCATAGAAACCAGTTAGATTTCAGCTCTCATCTTTCCAAGACCCAAATGGTTGCTATAGGCAACCACTCCACTGTACTTTCCCATATGGATTTTCGAGTAAAGTGCACACTATCTGCTACTGCCAGGGGCCTCCTCGGATGACGTTTCATCTCATGTGCCTTCTGCTGCAGCCAATCACATGCTGCATCGGTCTCCTGGGATGAAACGTCATCCCAGCAAGACGGCCTGCTAGCAGCAGTGTTCCCTATAAGGCCTCGCACCTTCCACGGTCCGCCCGCTCACTAAAGTGTAAAGCACTGTCACGGGCAGATGCATTAGTGTCGCTAGAACCGGAGGGGTCTTCGGTGCTAGCGACAGCCACATACAAATGAATACTATAGGCTGCAGGCCACGTTAAGCCTGCAGCCTATAAGGACTATCTACAGGGGGGTCTGTGTGGCACTATTTACAGGGGGTCTGTGTGGCACTATTTACAGGGGGTCTGTGTGGCACTATCTACAGGGGGCTGTGTGGCAGGATGTACAGGGGGGTCTGTGTGTCAAGATCTACAGGGGGTTCCGTTTCGCAGGATTTACAGGGGGTTCTGTGTGGCAGGATCTACAGGGGGTCTGTGTGGCAAGATCTACAGGGGGTCTGTGTGGCAGGATCAACAGGAGGATTTGTGTGACAGTATCTACATTGGGGGTCTGTGGCAGGATCTACAGAGGGGGTCTGTGTGGCACGATCTACAGGGGGGATGTGTGTGGCACGATCTACAGTGGGGTCTGTGTGGCAGGATCTACAGGGGGGATGTGAGTGGTACGATCTACAGGGGCTGTGTGGCACTATCTATAAGGACAGTGGTGTAATGAGGGATTCTTTCATTGATGCCTAGAATTGGTGTTTATAACTGTCTATTTTACTGCTGTACTTGTAATATTATAGTATTTAAAAAAGTAATTAAAACTAATTTAAAATAAGTTTTCTTATTTTCTTATTTAGTTGCTATATTAGAGTTTACTTGGGGTATTACTGTTGGTCATCAGATCGCCCACCATTGATGGAGACTTGCCCTGCTCCCTAACTGCCACCCTAAGGAGCTGCCAAGACATAGAGGGAACATTGGCTAGCAGGCTGGCTAAATGCTGCAGTTTTATACAGCGGACCACAGTTTTCACCTGGAATTCCGTGCTGCCACCAGGACGGATATGCAGTGTAACTTTACCCAGCGTTTCCGCCCCATGTGAACTTAGCCTAACACTTGCAGATTTTGCGGCAGATTTTGGAAGGGATTTTCAGGCTAGTTCTGCAGTTGATTTTTTTCCCACTTTGTGTGAACTGTTTCCTGTATGGTAAGTTTTTTTCTTTTGTTCTTGTTTTAGAAGTCTTGTCTAAACTTCTTGATTTAGGTTTTTTTAGTGTCCATTTAAGGCTCTGCTCTGCGTTGGGGTTCCGTTCTGACGTTACGTCGGAGCTTTCCGTCAGAACGGGACCCTGAACAGCCACAAACTGACACGAATGGAAACCAGAGGTTTCAGTTTTCATCACCATTGATTTCAATGGTGATGGATCCGGTGTCCATGGTTTCCATTTGTCTCTGTTGTGCACCAGACCCGTCGTTTTGCCGGAAGCAATAGCGTAGTCGACTTGCTTATGGTCTGAGATAGCATTTTTTTTTGCAAAGGCCTGTTTTTGTTGTTGTTGCTGCTGTTAGGGTATGTTCACACACAGTGTTTTCAGGCATAATTCTGGCGTTTTAAAAAACGGCTCCATTATGCCTACAAACATCTGCCCATTGCTTGCAATGGGATTTACGATGTTCTGTTCCCACGAGCCTTTATTTTACGCGTCGCTGTCAAAATACGGCGCGTAAAATGACGTCTCGTCAAAAGAAGTGCAGGACACTTCTTGGGACGTTTTTGGAGACGTTTTTCATTGACCCTATTGAAAAAAGCTCCAAAAATGGCCATAAAAAACGCAGCGCAAAACGCGAGTTGCTCCAAAAAGTTTTTGGAGCCATTTTTCATTGACTCCATTCAAAAACGGCTCCAAAAATGGCCGTAAAAAACGCAGCGAAAAACGTGAGTTGCTACAAAAATGTCTGAAAATCAGGAGCTGTTTTCGCCATAGTAGTGAATGACAGTTACGGAAGCAGCGTAGCTCAGCGAGTTACGCTGTTTCAGTAACTCCGCATGTAATCGAGTGGCCGGGAGAGCACAGAAAGCTAGAACGGGTTTTAGGGGGCCCCGTTCTAGAGATAGGTGCGGGTCTCAGAGGTGGGACCTGCATCTATCTGACATTTATGACATATCCTGTGGATATGTCATAAATGTCCTTCATAGAAAAACCCCTATGAATGCCGCGGTCGCTATTGACCACGGTATTTAACTAGTTAAAGGGGTTTGCCATAAAACACATTTATCCCCTATCCACAGGATAGGGGCTACATGTGAGATCACTGGGGGTCCCACTGCTGGGACCCCCATCGATAAGGAGAACAGGGGACTGAAAGTCACCCAAAGCGCTACATGAGAAGCCTGGACTTCCGGGTTCTTTGTCTGTCTTATCTCTTCCGCAGCTCCATAGAATCAATGGAGAGCAGCTCGCGCATGCACAGAAGAATCCCATTGATCTCCATGAAGCTGCCAGACACAGAACGCGGAATTTAAAGCTTCTCATGCAGCGCTCGCTCTTAGTAACTTTTGGTCCCCATTCTCCTTATCGATCACACATATATCCCCTATCCTGTGGATAGGGGATACATGTGTTTTATGGCATAACCCCTTTAATCTGCCAGGAACAGCGAAATTGCTGTTCCTGGCCGTTAGAGCAGCATGTCAGAAGCTGACACTTGCAGTGTATTGAGCGGGCTCAGTGCGTGAGCCCGCTCCATACATCATACCCCTCCCCCACTCCATGATGTGCCGCCACGTCATGGGTCGGGAAGGGGTTAAGTAATGCGAGCTACGAGAGAAACAGGTAGTTTGGATCCAGCGTAGCTGCAACTAAAAGGAACTTGTTCCAAGTTTAATGAAATTGTATTAAAAGAGGTCAATCGGCATGATGTCCTCAAGTGCTAGGAGAGAAGTGAGAGGATGGAGGAAGCCTACGCGTTTCAAACGCTAGCTGCGTTCTTAGTCATGGCTGTGATAATGCGAGCTACGCTGTTTCCGTAACAACTGTTCAGTTCTATGGGAGTTACGGAAACAGCGTAGTTCCGCAAGTTACGCTGTTTCAGTAACTCCACATGTACTCAAGGGGCCGGGAGAGCACAGAAAGCTAGAACGGGGTTTAGGGGGCCCCATTCTAGAGATAGGTGCGGGTCTCAGAGGAGGGACCTTCATCTATCTGACATTTATGACATAACTAGTTAAAGGGGTTTGCCATAAAACACATTTATCCCCTATCCACAGGATAGAGGCTACATGTGAGATAGCTGGGAGTCCCACTTCTGGGACCCCCATCGATAAGGAGAACAGGGGACTGAAAGTCACCCAAAGCGCTACATGAGAAGCCTGGACTTCCAGGTTCTGTGTCTGTCTAATCTGCTCCGCAGCTCCATAGAATCGATAGAGAGCCGCTCGCGCATGCGCAGAAGAATCCCGTCGATCTCCATGAAGCTGCCGGACACAGAACGCGGAACTCAAAGCTTCTCATGCAGCGCTCACTCTTGGTAACTTTCAGTCCCCATTCTCCTTATCGATCACGATAGGGGATCCCCTGTGGATAGGGGATACATGTGTTTTATGGCATAACCCCTTTAAACTGCCAGGAACAGCAAAATTGCTGTTGCTGGCCGTTAGAGCAGCATGTCAGAAGCTGACACCTGCAGTGTATGGAGCGGGCTCAGTGCGTGAGCCCGCTCCATACATCATACCCCTCCCCCACTCCATGATGTGCCAGCATGTCATGGGTCGGGAAGGGGTTAAGTAATGAAGCGGTCATGACGCCCGGCGATGCCGGGTCCCTTGACTGCGGACTATAATACGCAGGGACTTTTTAGCAAGATTTATTCTTGCTAAAAACTGCGTCTTATAGTCCGAAAAATACGGTACTTTATAAGAAGGGTAAGCTTCTTTAAGGGTCACACAGATTTTAAGAACTAATCTAGAATATTTTGGAAGCAGATTGAAATTGTACTTTGAGAACTAAAAATACTATCCTGTAAAAATCTGTGTAATGCAAATGTAAAATGCCAACACATGGGGTACAGGACATTTAATATTAGAGGCTTAAGATCAGGACAGGCATCAATAATTAAAGGGGTTTTCCAGAACGTTAATGTTGATGACCTATCCTTATAATATGTCATCAATATCAGATTGGTAGGGTCCGACTCCTGGCACCCCCGTAGACCAGCTGCTTGAAGGGGCTGTGGTCCTCCAGTGAGCCTCTTCATTGCTAAACCAGGCATAGCTCCCAGTGCTTGGTTGTGGCTGCTACTGGTACAGCTCTTTGCAGCTCAGTCCCATTTTAGTAAATGAGACTGAGCTGCATTACCAGGCACAGCCACTACAGAATATACGGAGCTGTGCCTGGTAAGCATTAAAGAAGCCGCATTGCTCACCAGAGCGACTGGGCTTCTTCAATCAGCTGATCAATGGGGGGGCACTGGGAGTCAGACCACACCAATCTCATATTGATGGCCAATCCATAGGATAGGTCATCACTATCAAAGTCTTGGAAAACCCATCTAAGTCAGTAAATTAATAGAGCTTTTCAAAAGTGAATAGGACTGAGCTGCAGTACCAGCCAAAACTATATGTATGGCGCTGTACCTGTGTCAACAATGTATGGGCTGTGTTGCTCACTGAAGCTCTGTGGCCCCTTCATTCAGTTTATTGGCAGAGGGACTCCCTTTAGATAAAAGTCTCAAAATCCTCACACACACTGCCAAGTGCTTGTTTACACTGATGACCACACAAGCACTCCTCATTTACTCACCCAGGGATAGTTTTTCATCCACTTACTCAGACAGCCTGTAATATGTATACACTAACAATGCTTCTCTAGGTGCCCTCTGTGTGATTCCATTATCAAATACGCTGTAAATGCAGCAGGGTGTAAAGGAACCCAAAGTCATGTGCCATAAACAGCCTGTAAAGTTTCTAGCAATACCGCAGGAAAATTCACCTCTTACTCTCTACAGCTGAAGGATAACACCCCCTCCCCCCCTCTTAAACCTGATGGGTCCTCCTAGTACTATTTAGTGGACTTAGTCTTCTTAGCGATGAGAGGGGGAGGCTGAGTAATGTGTGTTTACTGTTTTGCACCTATAGTTATGACACTGTATGGTATGAATATATGTACACTGCATGACCGGACACCACAGGGGGGGGGGGGGTTGCCCATAAAAGGTGCTGCATGGTCCAGCCCTGCAAAACGTAAATTCATTAAGTGGGTAGAATTGAGTTAACTTGGTACATGGAATTACCATCCACCTGGCATATGAGTGTCTATGAGTGGCCATAAACTAATTTGGCCACAATTGTCCAAAAGATCCTCCTTGTTTTGCCTTCCTCTTGATCATATAGCTTCGAAAAATGTCAACTTAGTTGATATCTGTCTTTTTTCAGTCTTTGTAACGGGATGATGGTCATAATTTTTCTGTTCTGACAAGTAGAAAAATGCAGGATGAATAGATTCTTATATTTATAGATTTTCTTTTATTCTGCGTAATGTATTTCTCACTATTTTTTTAAATATTCCCCTTTCTTTTTGTATAAAAAACTGGATACTTTTGCTTCTTCAGAACTGAATTTGCTTCAAGTCAAGTCTCCTTCAGCTTTTAGAAGGAATGAAACCGAAAAACTATCATAATAACACATCAAAGTATTTGATATGAAAATACTGATACTCACAATTTACTTGTGACTACTTTGCTTCAAGTCACCTTGGCAGAACACCACAGAACAGCTTAAGTTTAAAAGTTGGAAAAGAAATACCTTTTCAGTTTCACAGCTTCTAAGATAAAATATTTCAGAGCTACTGTTCCTGAATGTAATAGTAAAAAAAAGACAGTGTAAAAAAAAGTTCAAGGATAACCACTGGAAGCAAACAGTGCTTCTAAACTCCAAAGATCTGTCTTATCTACTGCTATTGTATTCTGTTTTATCTGGCAAGACAGGAGATGCAACATACTGTAGAACAAGTAGCAGTTTTATAGTTTCTCCCTGTGAATGTTCTCTGGTTTTCCAAACATGAGTGATTTGCTATGTACACAGTGAAAATTACTATATTTAGTTATTTAGATTTGTATTTCTATAATTTTGTATCATGTTATTTAAAAAATGTAGGGAAACATATTATTTACCTTGTCTTTCCTTGTTTAAAGGGGCTCTGTCACCACATTATAAGTGGCCTATATGATGTGATTGGCGCTGTAATGTAGATTACAGCAGTGTTTTTTTATTTAGAAAAACTATCATTTTTGACGGAGTTATCTATATTAGCTTTATGCTAATGACTTTCTCAATGGACAACTGGGCGTGTTTCACTATATGGCCAAGTGGGCGTTGCACAGAGGAGTGTATGACGCTGACCAATCAGTGACCAATCAGCGTCATACACTCCTCTCCATTCATTTACACTGCAGATAGCGATATAGCTATATCGTTATGTGCAGTCACATAAACACACTATAACGCTACTCATGTGTTATGACAATGAATATACATTACCTCCAGCCAGGACGTGATGTGTATTCAGAATCCTGACCCCTTCTGTAGCGTCTATGTGAGTTACAGCATAGCAGGCGTAGTCTCGCGAGATTACGCTGTAAGCAGTCATTCACAGTGAGATCTCGCTGTGCTGTGCTGTAAATCACAGAGACGCTACAGAAGTGTTCAGGAGAATGAATACACATCACGTCCTGGCTGGACGTAATGTATATTCATTTTCATGACACGAGTAACGTTATAGTGTGTTTATGTGACTGCAGATAGCGATATAGCTATATCGCTATCTGCAGTGTAAATGAATGGAGAGGAGTGTATGACGCTGATTGGTTAGCGTCATACACTCCTCTGTACAACGCCCACTTGGTCATATAGTAAAACACGTCCAGTTGTCCAGTTGTATCTGTGGATAGAGCGGGTTCCGCAGCAGCATTTAAAAGAAACCGGATCCTGACCTGTCCACAGAGTTTAAGGCAGCACAGAGTATTTCAGGAGACGAGCGTGCGGATCTTGTGCGGGGTGGTGACTTGCCAATCATGTGAAGGTGTTATTGAGGACAGGAGTGGAGGAGAGGTAACAGACTGAGAGCTACGTAATGGTAAGAGCAGAGTTCACAGCAGCACAGAAAATTTCAGGAGAGGAGCGTGCAGATGTTGAGGAGTGTATGACGCTGACTGGTCACTGATTGGTCAGCGTCATACACATAAACACGCACAGTTAAAAACACAATACACGCCCAGTTGGACATAACGAAAAAAAAACGCCCAGTTGTCCATTTCAAAGCTAATTTACATATATGCACACGACCGTAAAACTCCCGTTATTACGGGTCGTATTTACGACCCGTAATAACGGGCTCATAGACTTCTATTGGCCACGGTACCTTCCCGTTTTCTTACGGGAAGGTGCCCGTTCCGTTGAAAAAGATAGAACATGTCCTATTTCAGGCCGTAATAACGGCACGGGCAGCCCACAGAAGTCTATGGAGCTGCCGTATTGACGGGTGGCTACATGTGTGCACTCGTCATTACGGCAGCGTTGCTAGGCGACGTCAGTAAATAGTCACTGTCCAGGGTGCTGAAAGAGTTAACTGATCGGCAGTAACTGTTTCAGCACCCTAGACAGGGAATTCCGATAAGAATATAGAGTAACCTGTAAAAAAAAAGACGTTCATACTTACCGAGAACTTCCTGCTTCCTCCAGTCCGGTCTCCCGGCCGTTGCCTTGGTGATGCGTCCCTCTCGACATCCGGCCCTACATTCCTGGATTCAGACCAAGTGACCGCTGCAGCCAATCACAGGCCAATCACAGGCTGCAGCCAATCACAGGTCAATCCCAGGCTGCAGCGGTCACATGGACTGCCACGTCATCCAGGGAGGTCGGGCTGGATGTCAAGAGAGGGACGCGTCACCAAGGCAACGGTGACGCGTCCCTCTCTTGACATCCAGCCCGATTGTGATTGGCTGCAGAAACAGATGACCTTCTTGTGACATATTAAGGTCAACCACCTGACAATGAAACCGCTGCAATGTCCCTCCAATTCCTTAGAATAAGTTAATAAAAGGATAATGAGAAAAGGCAATAACAGAAGTAATAGTAAAACAGAAAATTGAAGGATAAAACCGTAATTACTTCTCGTGGTGCAACCATGAAAACACCTTATTGTTAACAGCTTTATTTTACATGTGTCTATACACAAGCTAAACATTTGTCAGTCATTGTTAAAAATGTCTTACTGCACACAGCTCCGCCATGAGCATTGAGCCTATACAGAGGCAGACATCGTCCTTGTACCTCTGTACTATGTAGCTATAGGCACTCCGTGTACTATTACAGGTTACCTTCATATCAGGCTGCAGCCAATCACAATCGGGCTGGATGTCAAGAGAGGGACGCGTCACCGTTGCCTTGGTGACGCGTCCCTCTCGTCATCCAGTCCGACCTCCCGGGATGACGCGGCAGTCCATGTGACCGCTGCAGCCTGGGATTGGCGTGTGATTGGCTGCAGCGGTCACTTGGACTGAATCGTCATCCCGGGAGGTCGGACTGGAGGAAGAAGCAGGGAGTTATCGGTAAGTAGGAACTTCTATTTTTTTTACATGTTGATGTATATTGTGATCGGAAGTCACTGTTCAGGGTGCTGAAACAGTTACTGCCGATCGTTTAACTCTTTCAGCACCCTGGACAGTGACTATCTCCGCCGGTTTCGGTCAAAACGTGTTCGGCCGAACCCGGTGAAGTTCGGATTCGCTGCGAACCGAACTTTTCCCGATGTTCGGACCGAAACTGGGTTCGGTTGTCTCGGTTCGCTCATCTCTAAACATAATGACTGTCCCTTAGTCACCGGAACAGCCAGGAAATAATTCCAGACCGGTCCGGGAAGCAAGGGACAGATACAAATCCATATATCTCTTGTAATAAAGAAAATAGAATGCACATAAATACCATTTCATATAAATAATAATTCAATTGTATATTCACTGTGAAGTAGTGATTATTGATCATGCAAATTCAGTACAAATTTTATATACAGGTGACCCTATGTGTTTCACCAGTGCATCTAGAGAAAAGCCCCAATGCCAACCACTATAATCTCAATCTATAAGAGCATCTATACATATACACATCTTCCCACATTTGTCTCATAAATTCTCCTCCCCACGTCCTCCCTCCATTAGTCACATAGATTCGCTCGACATCTCGATACTGGGATTGATCAGGGATATACGTCCAATTCCATACACTATCAAAATGAAAAACATTATACAGAAATTAAAAAAATAACTATTTTTACAGGTAAGATGCAAAGCTTAGAGACTTGTTAAGCCCCTTTGGTGACATAGTTTCTAATGTCACGATCCACTTAAGTTCCCTACGCAAGAGTTGTTTAAATGTGTCGCATCCTCTGTTTCCCTCATAAAGCCTATCAATACCCTTAACTTTTAAGAGTCTCCAATTGTTATTATGGAAATCTCTGAAGTGTCTAGCCAAGGGTTTACTCCTATCACCAAATTCATCCACATAATCTCTGCCAGTAATCCCCTTTATGTCACGAATGTGTTCCATCACACGAGTCCTTAGTTCCCTAGTGGTCATGCCAACATATATTTTATCGCATGGACAACTCGCGTGATAGACCACATTCCTGACACTGCAATTTATAAAATGGGCAATCTTGTATCTCCTTTTGTCGCTCAAACCGACAAAACTATCAGTTCTCTCCATAACAGCACACGCCCCACAATGACCACATGATACATTGCCCCATCTGGGTCCCCTTGATCCAAAGAGATATGTGGACGGTGGGGTGTAGTGGCTACGAACCAAAATGTCCCGTAAATTCTGACTACGCCTTGGTGTCATAGCCGGCGAAGGGGTAAGATTTTGGCTAAAGTTTTATCTGTTTTCAAAACTGCCCAATGTTTCTGAAAGATACCTCTCATTATATTCCATTGTTTGTTGTAACCTGAAATAAATCTTACCACCTCATCCGGCCCCTTCTTTAGCTTTGGTTTTAAGAGGTCAGTTCGTTTCTTCGATTTTGCATTGTGAAATTCCTGTCTCCCATTTATTTCCTCATAACCCCTTCTTTGAAATCTTGATATAAGATCCTTATATCGAGCTTCAAAGCATTTAGCAGAGGAGCAAATACGCCTTGCCCGGAGGAATTGTCCTCTCGGAATAGCCTTTATGACATGTTTAGAGTGGGAGGAATCTGCCATTAAACATGCATTAACTGAGATCTCCTTTCTGAAAATATTGGTTTTAATTTTTCCACCAGTCTCAATCAAAATCTGAATATCCAAAAATTCAATTGTAGTACTGCTATATTTACTTACTAATTTAATATTGACATCATTCTCATTTAAGTAGCTCAAGAAGCTTCCATGATCGTGTTCGTACCCTGCCAGACAAACAGAATGTCATCAATAAATTGTCGCCGTGACACCACAGATGTCACATATGGGTTGTTGTCATTCTGTATAGTACTTCTCTCCCAAAAGCCCATAAACAAGTTTGCATACGACGGGGCACAAGTGGCCCCCATCGCAGTGCCGCACTTCTGTAGATAATATTTGTCTTTGAATGTAAAGAAATTGTGGCAGAGCACAAATTCAAGTAGCTATAGAATGAAATCCACTATTTATTTACCCAAATTGCCCATTTCCAGAAAAATCTGCAAGCTCCCAAACCATGCACATGGTTAATGGACTTATACAGTGACTCTACATCACTAGTCACAATGTACATGTCTTCCTCTAATTTTAAACCTTCCAGGGAGATCAACATGTCTGTTGAGTCCCTGATATAGGAGGGGACAGCTTCCACATGAGGTCTTAAGTAATAGTCAATAAAACAACAAATTGGTTCACACAGACCACCGATCCCTGAAATGATCGGTCGGCCGGGAGGGCAGATTACATTTTTATGGACTTTTGGTAAAAAGTATATTGTAGGGATTCTAGGTTCTTTTACTTTTAAACCCTCATATACCTCCATAGGAATAATCTTATTATCTACTGCTTGTTTCAGAATGGACTCAAGCTGTAAGCTAAAAATAGTAACGGGATTCTGTTGTAGTGCTCTGTAGGTACCTGTATCATCTAGCTGTCGTCTGGCCACGCTACAATGTTGCCACCCTTGTCTGCAGGTTTGAACACAATATCTTTCATGTCTCTTAGCTCTCTAAGAGCGACACGTTCTGCTTCAGTCAGATTATCATTATGGTTAAATTTGATAGTCCTCATCTCGTCTGACCAATTTAACAAAAATCATAACCTGCGGACAAAGGGAGAAAGGCGGGAACGTGGTACTTTTTTTGCGTGAGTCCTTAGGAAATTTATCCCTCATATACTCCTCATGTACATTTTCCTCATATAAGGCTTCTAAAGCCATTAATGCCTCCCTTTCCTCATCCGTACTCGGTATAAATTTCTCAGGGTTAAAAAAATGCCTTTTAAGGATTACCTTTCGGGCAAATAAATGTAAATCCTTAACGGCTTAAAAAAAGTCAAAGTTAGCCGTAGGGGAAAAAGTAAGACCCCTCCTGAGAACAGATATCTGTTCTCTAGAGAATAATTTATTGGATAAATTAATTACCTCTAAAGTCTCCTTCCCCTTTTCCTGGTCACCCTGTCCCTGACAAATTCTCTCTTTTTCTGATGTTCTCGGGTGTATTTTTCAGATTGGACCACATTCTCTTTCTGGTGTTCCTCGGGGCGTTTGTCTAAAAAACGATCCCCTTGATAACTCCGGATAGATGACACAGATGAGGATCGTGATAAGAACTGAGCTCTTCCTAGCCGTTGCCATTTGTATGACTTTAACCTCTTGTACCTCAGATTCCCACTTCTTAAATTCAGCTTCCAACTCTCCCTCAAATTTTTTAATATCCTCCTCTGTTGTGTCCTTCTTTAATTTATCTTTTAACACTTCAATTTCCAATTTCCAGTGCTTCAAGGTTTTTTTATTCACACCAATAAGGAGCTCTAAAAATGTATTAGAGCAATTCCTGCAAGACTCCTCCCACCTTGTTCTAAAGGCATTATCCTCGACAGGAAATGAGGGGAACACCTGTATCCTTAGACCACGCGGATTAATATCCTTCTGTAGATAATTTTCCACTGTCGCTTTATTCCACCATATTCTGGTCGGCTTTTTAAGTAGATATTTGAGAGACAATTTCATTTCTCTCACACTCACAGTTGCATCCTCTCTAGGAGGTGTCGTAGCATCGAAAATAGCTGTTAGCTGTGTGACCCACACCTGGTCGCGAGATTTATAATCCATAAACAGAGTTTCTGCTCAAAAAGATATATAACAAGAATTAGCACCTATAATTCCCCTTGGGCAGCATTATAACCATAAAACATAGTCTATGATTGAGAAAACCTATATATGCCTCATATAATTGTATACAGACAAAGAGTCTTTTAGACAAATGTTAGTCCAATAATATAAATTTTAGTATTCCACAAATTGGAAACCCTCCCAAAGATACCCATACATGTACATACAAAAATAAAACATACTTATAATTGAACAGACTCCGATGTCATCAAATAACCACCATAGCCTAATTATTACAATAGTAAATAATATACAGCAGGTAACATAACAGCACAAGGGAAGAGCATGTGATCTTCAAATAGTAAGAGGTCCTAATAGTATCAGCCTCCACTCTACCTAGGTAAAGTCTGTTAAAGATGTAAAACTGGCTAACCTACATAAGTAATGGGCATGGTTGCATATCTATTACCTGTGGCTGACATGATGGCTGTTGATAGTCTCAGGAGAGGAACACCTTGACGCGCGTTTCGCATTCTTTGTCAGGAGATGATGATAGTGTATTGGAGTGTGGTTTAAATACTACACCTGTATACCGGTGACCAATGGCGCATAGCGATTCATTAAGCCTTCCCACGTGTGTAATCCGCGTCAGGAGCGTTCAGTGCAGTGGCAGGTTTCCCCATCACCTGCACTTCCGCCCTTTCTCTGACAACTTCCGGCACAGCATGTGGACCGCCAATCAAGCGCATGCGCACATCACCCTATGTGTCAAGCAATCTAGCATTACAGTCCGGATCAGCCATTCAGACTATTTACAAATTATTGATCTGCAGGGGAGTTCAAAATGTTTGTAGTATCCATCAACAGCCATCAGTTCACATCACGGTTAGTTATACCCACCATGTATATATGTGCACAAATATGTGTTGTATCCCTATACATGCACCATAGGTACAACCTAAATATGAATGTGCCACGCCAATGTGCGTCACCCAAGCACCATCAGCGGAGGCACAGGTAAGGAAGACCACCCACAGTGCTCAACAGCGGCGGTGGAGATCCCCCACCCGGACCCCCACCGCAGCACCACACACCGCCGCGGCACACATATCACAGGTTTATACAACAGATCTTTTAGACACACTGGGATATACATTAGAGTGCATCACATCGTCGGCAGCATGGTGTGTACCTACAGCGGGATAACGGGTAGGGAAGACCACCCCCAGCGCCCAACACGGGGGTGGGGATTCCCCTCCCAGACACCCGCAGCAGCACACAACGCACCCAACAACAGTGTGGGGACTCCATGATTAAAAAATATATTAAATGTGTACACCTATATGTAGATTATCCATAGGTCCGGGGCATGCTCGGTGAAGGACACCACCCAAGACAAAGAGCAGTGACAATCCACCGAGCACACCCCAGATCCAAATACACATGTCATACAAAACAGGATGCTGTATACGAGATGACGTAAAGGCACTCAAAACAAAATAGAGAGTATAGATTTCATACTATGTGAATGATATCATGACCAAATGTCATTTAAACATATATATATATATATATATATATATAGACACCTAGTGTGATCTTAGCCTAATGATGGAGACACATAGGTCTATATATGCAGTAGAAACAAAATGCTAGATACATTTTAAATTAAAAGTATCTGCAAGGTTTCCTTTTCTTTCATTTTAGTTGCATCAGAACAATAAAAAAATGTGGTTTGGAAATGGCGTAAATAACCTGTAAAAGTTACATTATACAACAATTCATAATATAAGTGGATCATCTTTTTATCAGCTTACAGCAATATTTCAGCTTGCTATTTTAATATTGTTAGTTTGATAAAATGCAAAACTCAAACATTCCTGGGGGTTAGTGCAAAACACGAGTTATGCACTTTTCTCACCCAATATGTAAGACTGCCACCTGTATCGCCTAAATTATCTTACTAATGATATTCTGAATAGCCACAGGTTATTCGGTCACCAATTATTTCAATACTAGTCAAGTACAAGATGAAGCTTTAATAAAAGAAGATTAATGAAAACATAAAATAGATTTTGACCCTTGTAAACTGACCCATGAAAATATCTTACACTACATGATTAAAATAGGGAATAACCGGAGCAGAAAATGTGTTCCATGCATAAAGTACTTAACAGCAAGTGTTACTATTTGGAAACAGCCAACTAGTACCATAAATTGCGGAGTTGTAAGAGAAAATGCTTAAAAATGTAGAGTATTTTTAATTCTAAATACTTAAAGGTCATTTTATTATATGGGACATGCCAATATATATACAGTATATATATATATATATATATATATATATATATATATATATATAGATAGATGTATCATATATATATATATATATATATATATATATATATATATATATACAGTGAAGGAAATAAGTATTTGATCCCTTGCTGATTTTGTAAGTTTGCCCAATGTCAAGGACATTAACAGTCTAGAATTTTTAGGCCTAGTTTAATTTTACCAGTGAGAGATAGATTATATAAAAAAAAAAAAAGAAAATCACATTGTCAAAATTATATATATTTATTTGCATTGTGCACAGAGAAATAAGTATTTGATCCCTTTGGCAAACAAGACTTAATACTTGGTGGCAAAACCCTTGTTGGCAAGCACAGCAGTCAGACATTTTTTGGAGTTGATGATGAGGTTTGCACACATGTTAGATGGAATTTTGGCCCACTCCTCTTTGCAGATCATCTGTAAATCATTAAGAATTTGAGGCTGTCGCTTGGCAACTCGGATCTTCAGCTCCCTCCATAAGTTTTCAATGGGATTAAGGTCTGGAGACTGGCTAGGCCACTCCATGAGCTTAATGTGCTTCTTTTTGAGCCACTCCTTTGTTGCCTTGGCTGTATGTTTCGGGTCATTGTCATGCTGGAAGACCCAGTCACGAGCCATTTTTAATGTCCTGGTGGAGGGAAGGAGGTTGTCACTCAGGATTTGACGGTACATGGCTCCATCCATTCTCCCATTGATGCGGTGAAGTAGTCCTGTGCCCTTAGCAGAGAAACACCCCCAAAACATAATGTTTCCACCTCCATGCTTGACAGTTGTAACGGTGTTCTTTGGGTCATAGGCAGCATTTCTCTTCCTCCAAACACGGCGAGTTGAGTTAATGCCAAAGAGCTCAATTTTAGTCTCATCTGACCACAGCACCTTCTCCCAATCACTCTCAGAATCATCCAGATGTTCATTTGCAAACTTCAGACGGGCCTGTACATGTGCTTTCTTGAGCAGGGGGACCTTGCGGGCACTGCAGGATTTGAATCCATTACGGCGTAATGTGTTACCAATGGTTTTCTTGGTGACTGTGGTCCCAGCTGCCTTGAGATCATTAACAAGTTCCCCCCGTGTAGTTTTCGGCTGAGCTCTCACCTTCCTCTGGATCAAGGATACCCCACGAGGTGAGATTTTGCATGGAGCCCCAGATCGATGTAGATTGACAGTCATTTTGTATGTCTTCCATTTTCTTACTATTGCACCAACAGGTGTCTCCTTCTCACCCAGCGTCTTACTTATGGTTTTGTAGCCCATTCCAGCCTTGTGCAGGTCTATGATCTTGTCCCTGACTTGCTTAGAAAGCTCTTTGGTCTTGCCCATGTTGTAGAGGTTAGAGTCAGACTGATTAATTGAGTCTGTGGACAGGAGTCTTTTATACAGGTGACCATTTAAGACAGCTGTCTTTAATGCAGGCACCAAGTTGATTTGGAGTGTGTAACTGGTCTGGAGGAAGCTGAGCTCTTAATGGTTGGTAGGGGATCAAATACTTATTTCTCTGTGCCAATGCAAATTAATATATATAATTTTGACTATGTGATTTATTTTTTTTTAAATATAATCTATCTCTCACTGCTAAAATTAACCTAGCCTAAAAATTCTAGACTGTTCATGTCTTTGACAGTGGGCAAAATTACAAAATCAGCAAGGGATCAAATACTTATTTCCTTCACTGTGTATATATATATATATATATATATATATATATATATATAGACAAAACCACAGAAGAAGGCACAGCACCAGGACTAGTCCTGGTGCCGTGCCTTCTTCTATGGTTCCGTGTACATCTTAAGGCCTCATGCACATGGCCGTGGGCCGCATTTTCGGGCCGTGCTCCTATGCAAAGTACGGCCCGTAAAATACGAAAAGTAGGACATGCTTTATAATTTCTGGCACGGTTCTACAGCACGGACAGCTATCCGTAGCAAGTGTTTTTATGCTTGGTGAATAAATCAAATGCACTTCTTTGGACTATCTTGAGTGCTGCAGTTCCTTTCTTCGATTGCATATTGATTGTCTCCCTTGGACCTGGGATTCTTTGCTGCGTGCACCACCCATGTTTGGGGAGTTCTCCTCCCACACTGAAGAATTTTTTGTGGCTGTGCTGCTGTTTTCCTGAATATATATAGGTAGATATGTGTATATATATATATGTATGTGTATATATATATATATGTGTGTATATATATATATATATGTATATACATATATATATATATATATGTATATATATAGAACCATAGAAGAAGGCACGGCCCCAGGACTAGTTCTGGTGCCGTGCCTTCTTCTATGGTTCCGTCTACATCTTAAGGCCTCATGCACACGGCAAAGCATGGGAGCACGGCCCGTAAGATACGAAAAGTAGGACATGCTCCATAATTTTCGGCACGGTTCTACGGCACGGACACCTATCCGTAGTGATACGGAAAGGTGTCCACGCCCAATCGAACCGAACAGGTCCATAATTGCAGACCGTATTACAGTCTGCAATTATGGATATTTTTTACGGTCATGTGCATGTGGCCTAACTGGGGAACTGATTCATCCTGTGGTAACGTGGACATGGCCCGATATTTCGTTTATTTTGGGGTGTTGTGTTCATTTTTTCGGGACTGTATATATATATATTATGTGTATATATATATATATATATATTTATATATATATACAATATTAGCTGGATCTACAACTGTATATTACTATGACATTTACCATACAATTGTATGCTAATAGCTTAGCTTAAATGACTATACATAGTTCAAGGAGAACCTTGTTATCCACCAATTATTTAAGAGTAACAGGGTATCATATTTATAGGTGTTTCTCTCTGTAGTTGAGTTAATGAGGCACGTCCTTTAGTTAAGACCTTCATCTATTAACCAGAGCAGAAAGTTCAGCACCTATACAAAAAATTAGCTCAAGGATTCATCTTTATTTGAAATCATGATACGATAAAAAAAAACCTGTATTCTTAATTCAATTAAGTATGGCTATATTCACACATTTTCAGAACAATGAAATTCTATAAGGTGTATTCATATGGACATTTTTTAATGGCCTGTAAAATACTCACCGTCAAAAATAGAACATGTTCTATTTTTGGGCCATTTTTCGGAAAACCATCCATGTGAGGTCGTTAAAAACTGATCCTGGCCCTCACAAGGGGACTCAATTGTATCCGCGTCCTAAGGAGTGGTGTGTAGCCCTATCTACAGGGGGCTTGTGTGGCATTATCTACAGGGGGCTTGTGTGGCATTATTTAAAGGGGGTTTGTGTGGCCCTATCTACAGAGGGGGTTGTGTGGCGCTATTTCTGAGGGGGGTTGTGGGACGCTATCTACATGGGCACTGTGGCACTATGTATGCACTACATGCAGGTGGCACTGTGGCGCTGTCTACATGGGCACTGTTTGGCACTATCTTCATGTAGGCACTATCTACAGTGGGTGCTATGGCAGTATTTATGTGGGCACTGGCACTATGTGGGCACTGTGGCACTATCTATGTGGGCACTATGGTCACTATGTGGGCACTCTACAGTGGGCACTGTGGCACTATCTACGTTGGCACTATGGCACTATATATGTGGGCACTATCTACAGTGGACACTGTGGCATCATCTTCAGTGAGCACTGTGGCGCTATCTATGTGGGCACTATCTGCAGTGGGTACTGTGGCACTATGTATGTGGGATCTATCTACAGTGGGCACTGTGGCATGATCTACATGGGAATTTTGGCACTGCGGTTTTTTCAGTGGGTTGGGAAAAAAAAACCTGATAAAGGAAATTCATCCTTTTTTTCTTTTTTCTTTTAAATTGTCAGTCGGCTGGGAAATGGATAACAATTTAGAGACACACTGATGCAAAAAGGCCATAAAAAACGGACTGTTTTTTTCACTGAAAATTTGCAGGAAATATAGACTAGAATATAAGATGTCAATTTAATAAGTAAAATAGCATACAGACCCTGGAGACAAGCCCTCCCATGCGCTTTTTGCTGTTGCTTCTACCGGGAGTATTAGCAGAGAAGAGATACACAGAGCCTCTCTCTGGAGGATGCATTATACGGAAGGCCTATTGATTTTTCTGGCCACTGTTTAATTCTTCATTTGACCAGTGGTGGAGTTGTATGGGAAATATACACTTGCTGCAGTGAAAACTCACAGCTAACAACTAATGTCTGGGGTCCCCGTAGCAAGACATCCTGTAAGCTTGTAATGGTGAGGGGGCCAGGGATTGTGTACGGCCCTTGCAGGTTTGTCGCGGGAGAGATGGAATCGATGCAATGAGCTTGTTGCAAACTTTTCTAAACCGGTGTTGGCAACACACCCAGCACAACAGGTAAATTAATATTTTTCAATATGAGAGGCACAGTTCCTACCAGTGGCAGTTCAAGCAGACAGTTGATAACTGGCTGGCTCACTCTTTCATCGGACAGTGTTAAAGGAACTCCTCCCTTATGTCCAGTAAATTCAGGCCTACTAGGCCACAACTTGCTGTACTGGCTCCACGGTCTCCTATGAGGAGTCTCCTGCATATCACACACCAACCACAGCTCACATGACACTGCTCACACACAGGGAGGCTCCTGTTTGTCATCCGCAATCAGCTCCAGGACACCCAAACTATGGTCCACCAGCTTGTGTTGTAGCATCACACGCAGTTTCAGCTGCATTTTCAGCTCACTCTCCAGAACTTCTAGCAGCAGCTCTCTCTAGCCAAGTTGCTCCTCTTCCACCTGAATACTGAACAACATTGGTGGAAACAGCAGACCTTTAATAGTGTGTACAATATTAGGCGCCATTATTTGCCACATAAATATTAACACCTTTCCGCCGCAGACATTTTTTAGATTTTCATTTTCGCTTTTTCCTCCCATAAATTTTTATCTTTCCGTCGATTTAGGAGTATGAGGGCTTTGTTTTTTGCAGTACATGTTGTACTTTTTCATGGCACCATTTATTGTGGCATATAAAGTAATGGGAAACTGGAAGAAAATGTCTTTGTGGAGTGGAATGGAAAAAAACCAATGATTCCTCCATTGTTTTTTATGTTTCATTTTTACGGCGTTCACCATGTGGTAAAAAGAACACATTAACTTTATTCTGCGGGTCTACACCAAATTTATATAGTTTTTTTTATGTTTTACTTTTACAAGGAAAAAAATAATTGTTAAAAATGAGATTTTTTTTGTGTCACCATATTCTGAGAGCCATAACTTTTTTTATTTTTCTGCCTATTAAGTGATGATCACTTCTTATTCCATTTTGCATGGGAGATGGTGACCAAAACCAGAAATTTTGACGTTTTAATTAATTAATTTATTTACGGTTTTCACTGTGCAGGTTAAATAATGTTATATTGTAATCGTTTGGACTTTTATGGACACGGAGATACCAGTTATGTTCATTTTTTTATATTTAACTGTATTTGACTTTCTTTTATAAGTCCCCGTAAGGGACTTGAACCAGCGATCGTTGGTTCACTTGCACAATATACTTCCATGCTAATTTGGCGGACCTGGGGGCCTTCATTATGGCCTTCATTAGGCCCCCATAATGCCAAGACAAGCATCGGCACTCCACGATCCTGTCGCGGGGGGCCATGTGACGTCAAATGCGGTCGCCCTCTCGTTCTAACTGCTTAGATGTCGCAGTCGCTAATGACCACAGCATCTAAGGGGTTAAACGAATCCCGCTTGTTGCACTAAATTGTCGGCTCAGCCCATGAGCTCTATACGCCCTCCACCTGACCTTCACGTATATATATATACAGTGTATGTCGGAAAGAGGTTAAATCAAGTCCCCTTTAGGAATGCCCCCTCCACTCTTACAAACTATTCATCACAATGGTGTAGTTTGCCTTCGGCCCGTTTCTTTTCCTACGACGGGGCAAGCATAAAGCTATGGATAGTGCATAGAAAATCAAAAGGAGCCACCCTCACTTCCTGTGGAATTAGGCATCTGTAATCTGGAACATGTAGAGCTGTGCGATGCTACATATGGCTACACATCCCTACAAAGCAGATGATCCTGAGACAGAGAGGTGTGATTTTTGAAACATGTCCATATTCTGCCTATCAGCATCAGCAAATATATGGCTTAGCTCTTTGTTCCTGCGATTTGGTAAACCACTAATGCATTAAAATTACAATACAATATGGAAAAAATAAATAAATAAATAAAATAAAATAAAATAAATATATATATATATATATATATATATATATATATATATATATATATATATATGATGTTGGAAGATATTGATGTAAATAGATGTATGATCGCTGAGATACGCTGTGTCCGTAACTCCCATAGTAGTAATTGGCAATTATGGAAGCAGTGTAGAATGCAACCTACGCTGTTTCCTTTTTCATGGTTGGACGTCACATGATTCAGCCGCAACACAGAGCGGTAGAACGGGGTTCTAGAGATAGGTGCGGGTCCCACCTCCTGTGGATATGTCATAAATGACTCTGATGGGAAAATCCCTTTAAATCATATCCCAATCCTCGAGATCTATTAATTATTTATGACAAAGAATAAGTGACAAATTAAATTACAATATTGTTATTTGTTTGAGAATCAGAATCATTTGCTTTCTACTATTTAATGAAAGGATTAATTATCCAAATGAGGGAAGTTTCTGAAAAAAAGAAGCATTAAAATTCAACATAAGGGGTTGCACAATTTTTTTCTCAAAGTTGTTGCTGAGAAAATGCTTTAACCCCTTCCCGCCCAATCACGTACAGTTACGTGATTAAAACTGGTGGCTTAATGCCTTTTCACGTAACTGTATGTGGAGATGAAGCTGGCTCAGGAGCTGAGCCAGCGACATCAACACCCGGTGACAGCTGTATGTTACAGCTGTCACCCTGAGGTATCGGCCACTACCGGAGCTAGCATCCGATCCGGCCGATTGACCCCTCAGATGCTGCGTTCAATAGAGATCGCAGCATGTGAGGAGTTTATAGCCACCGGCACCCCAGCAACGTGATCGCTGGGTTGCCGGTGGCTGCAAAGGCGATCGGAGAGCTAATACTTACCTCCCGGTCCGCCAATAACGGAATCCTCCTATGCCCCGTCGTCGGCGGGGCCCAGGAGGCTTCCGGTACCATCGGCAAGATGGCGCCTGCTCAGCTTCCGGCTCAGAAGCTGAGCCGGCGTCATCAGCAGTGGGTGTCCGCTGTATGTTACAACGGACACCCCGATCTATCGCCAGGAACCGGAGCTAGCTCAGATTTCTGGCATTAACCCCTTCGATGCAGCGATCCATTGTGATCGCTGCATCCTAGAGGTTTGTAGTAAATCGGCAGCCTTGCCATGCGATGGCAAGGCTGGCGACTGCTACTATGGCAACAGGAGCCCTAACAATGGACTCCTGTCTGCCATTACGTAAGCTGATTAGGCCCCGCCCAGAGGCGGAGCCTGATCGGTTTGCTGTCAGTGAACAACTGACAGTTCCAATACATTGCACTACATAGTTAGTGCAATGTATTAGAACATCAAACAAACAGTTGGACCTTCAAGTGCCCTACTGGGACTAAAAAAAAGTGTAAAAAAAGTAAAAATAAAAGTTGTAAAACATACAATAAAAGTTTCAAGTAATAAAATAAAACACAATCGCCCTTTTTCCCTTATCAAGTCATTTATTATTGAAAAAAATAATAAAGCCATACATATTTGGTATCGCTGCGACCGTAACAACCTAAACTATAAAAATATTATGTTATTTATCCAGCGCAGTGAACGCCGTAAAAAAAACCCCTCAAAAACACTGCCATAATTACTGTTTTTTTGGTCACTGTCTTCCAAAAATTTAAATAAAAAGTGATCAAAAAGTCGCATGTATCCAAAAATGGTATCTATAAAATCTATACCTCGTCTCGCAAAAAACAAACCCTCACACAGCTCCATCGCCGAAATTTTTTTAAAGTTATGACTCTCACAACATGGCGACAGAAAAAATACATTCTCTTTCCAAAAGTAATTTTATTGTGCAAAAAGTTATAAAAAAGTTCTATAAATTAGGTATCGCCTAAATCGTACTGACCCGCAGAATAAAGGTAACATGTAGTTTATAACGCATGGTGAACGCTGTATATTAAAAAAAAACAAAAAAAAAACTATGGCAGAATTGCTGTTTTTTTTGTCACCTTGCCTCCCAAAAAAAGGATAAAAAGTGATCAAAAAGTTGCATGTACCCCAATATGGTACCAATAAAAGCTACAGCTCGTCCCGTAAAAAAATAGCCCTCATACCACTACGTCTATGAAAAAATAAAATAAGTTAAGGCTCCAATAAGTCAGGAAAGAAAAATATCCAGTGTTGCCGGCCTGAGGGGAACATTTCTTCTGTTTTAAAAGGCGATGTATCAAGGCACTAAAATTAGGGAACCAGGAAGGGGAGGGCGCCCGTATTATACCAGGACAACACTTTCAAAATTCCCCAAACTGCAAAGGTGCAGAGTGTGGACCAAAAGGGGGATAAGGAAGGACATTTATCACTGCGACACCGGCCTGTGCAGAAAGGATCGATCACAGCGTAACACACATCTATGGATTATTTTATTATTATTTTTTTTACCTTATTATTATACCACCTAACTATGCCCCTGATGTACTCTGCCGAGCTCACATATGCCCAACATTATAAACGGAAACAACAGTGATACTCCAAACAAAACTATTACCAAGCAAATTCCACGCTCCAAAAGCCAAATGGTGCTCCCACCCATCTGAGCCCTACAGCATGCCCAAACAGCAGTTTACTTCCACATATATGGCATCGCCATACCCGGGAGAACCCTTTTAACAACTTTTGAAGTGTGTGTCCCCAGTGGCATAAGCTGGGCACGACATATTTGACAATGAATTGGCATATCTAGGGAAACATTTTAATTTGTACCTTCGGCAGCGCAATCATTTATGGAAAAGACACATGGGGTAAAAATGCTCACTACACCCCTTAATAGATGCCTTGAGGGGTGCAGTTTCCAAAATGGGGTCACTTCTCAGGGGTTTCTTTTATTTCACATCAAAGCCTCTGCAATTGTGAACCAATACTTTGTAAATCGCCAAATTAGGCCTCAATTTGACATGGTACACCTTCACTCCTGAGCCCTGTCGAATGTCCAGGCAAAAGATTAGGGCCACACGTAGGGTGTTTCTAAAACCGGGAAACACCGCATTATAATTGAGAGCTGTCTTGTTATGGTGGCACAAGCTGGGAGCCACATATTGGCGTATCTAAGGAAAAATTCCCATTTTCACTCTCCCACATCGGGTGCACACGAATTTCTGCAAAACACCTGTGGGATTAACATGCCCAATACACCCCTAGGTGAATACCTTGAGGGTGTTGTTTCCAAAATGGGGACACTTTTGGGGGGGATCCACTGTTTTGGTTCCACAGGAACTTTGCAAATGCAACATAGCAACCAGAAACCAAATGCAGCAAAATCTGTACACCAAAAGCAAATGGCGCTCCTTCCCTTCTGAGCCCTGCCGTGTGCCCAAACAGCAGTTTATGACCACGTGTGGGGTATTGCCGTACTCCAGAGAAGTTGCTTTACAAATGTTGGGGTTCTTTTTTTCCTTTATTTGTTGAGAAAATTAAAAATTTTGAGCTAAAGCTACGTCTTATTGAAGAAAAAGGATTTTTTTTTATTTTCACTGCCCAATTCTAAATAAAATCTATGAAACACCTGTGGGGTCAAAATGCTCACTACATCCCTAGATGGATTCCTCAAGGGGTGTAATTTTCTCAATGGAGTCATTTTTTTGGTGTTTTCACTGTTTTGTCCCCTCAGGGGCTTTGCAAATGCGACCTGGCCTCCACAAACCATTCCTGCTAAATTTGAAATTTGAGCTCCAAAAGCCAAATGGCGCTCTTTCCCTTCTAAGCCCTGCCGTGTGTCCAAACAGCCGTTTATGACCACATGTGGGGTATTGTTTTACTCAGGAGAAATTGCTTTACAAATGTTGCGATGCTTTTTCTCCTTTAGTCCTTGTGGAAATTAGAAAAAATTAGCTAAACCTACATTTTCTTTGAAAGAATGTAGATTTTAATTTTCACACCCTACTTCCAATAATTTCTGCAAAAAACCTGCAGGGTCAAAATGCTCACTGTACCCCTAGATAATTTCCTCAAGGTGTGTAGTTTCCCAAATTGGGTCACTTTTTGTGGATTTCCACTGTTTTGGCACCGAAAGAACCCTGCAAACCTGACATGGTGCCTAAAATATTTTCTAATAAAAAGGAGGCCCAAAATCCACTAGGTGCTCCTTTGCTTCTGAGGCCGGTGCTTCAGTCCAGTAGCACGCTATGGCCACATGTGGGATATTTCTAAAAACGGCAAAATCTGGGCAATAAATATTGAGTTGCATTTCTCTGGTAAAAATTTCTGTGTTACAGAAAAAAATAGATTAAAAATGAATTTCTGCAAAAAGAAAATGAAATTTGAAAATTTCACCTCTACGTTGATTTAATTTCTGTGAAACGTTTAAAGGGTTAAGAAACTTTCTAAATGCTGTTTTGAATAATTTGAGGGGTGAAGATTTTAAAATGGTGTGACTTTTTGACGGTTTCTAATATATAAGGCCCTAAAAGCCGCTTCACAACTGAACTGGCCCCTGTAAAAATAGCCTTTTGAAATTTTTTTGAAAATGTGAGAAATTGCTGCTAAAGTTCTAAGCCTTGTGACGTCATAGAAAAATAAAAGGACGTTCAAAAAACGATGCCAATCTAAAGTAGACATATGGGTGATGTTAATTAGGAAACATTTTGTGTGGTATAACTGCCTGTCTTACAAGCAGATACATTTACATTTAGAAAAATGCTAATTTTTGCAATTTTTCACAAAATTTTGGTGTTTTTCACTGATAAATATTGAATTTATTGACCACATTTTTCCACTATCATAAAGTCCAATGTCTCACGTGAAAACAATCTCAGAATCGCTTTGATAGGTAAAAGCATTCCGGAGTTATTACCACATAAAGTGAAATATGTCAGATTTGAAAAAATGGGTCTGGTCCTGAAGGCCAAAATGAGCTTGGTCCTGAAGGGGTTAATAGGACTTTGACCGTTCAATATAGGTGACTTATATCTGACATAAGTTACTATTAGTGCATTTTCCTTCCCGCTGTGCCAGAATCTAAACATGAGTCATTATTATGATGAAATTACAGTGCTTAAACTGCAGAATCTTGGTATTATGCAAGATGTCTTATAAATTGTTTTTAATATGACAGATCACAGTTTTCATAAGGTATTATAAGGGAGTGACAAGTGCTGTAAATGTATCTCTGACTGTTATAGACCTGAAAAACTAGGTTAAATTTCTTGACTATTGTAATGCTATATGTATAAGAATTTTACTTTTTTTAACCCCTTATCGTCATTTGATGTAACTGTATGTCATAGTTATTAAAATGGGTTGGACCTCTGTCGCTCAATTGCCCCTCATAAAGTTGTATTGCAGTAATTGTATTGACCCACAGAATAAAGTTATCATATTATTTTTTACCGCATGGTGAATACGGTAAAAACATTTCACTCCACAATTAATTTTTTTATCATTTTCCCAGTACATTATAATAAATAGTCTCATTAAAAACTGCAACTCATCCCGCAAAAAACAAGCCCTCATACGTCAATGTCAACTGAAAAATAAAAAATGTATGGCTTTTGGAA
Source organism: Rhinoderma darwinii (assembly GCF_050947455.1). NCBI lineage: Eukaryota > Metazoa > Chordata > Amphibia > Anura > Rhinodermatidae > Rhinoderma > Rhinoderma darwinii. The sequence continues at coordinate 103,568,230 of NC_134687.1, read as the reverse complement.
GGTGAAGAAGGAAAAAAGAAATTGAAAGACCGAAAAATGTCTGAGTTGGCACGGGGTTAAAATGTTTAGACTTTATTAACAATTATAGCTTTCCATAAAAATATCCACCAATAGAACTCTAGAAAAGTCTCTGTCTACTTACAATGTTCAGCATAACATTATTAGTAATAATATAAAGAAATATACCTAATGACACATTACATTCAAGTAATACATTCAGAAATTTAATTAAATTAAATATCATTATATAAATAAATACATTTATATTATTGAGCAAACACCATACACAGTAAATACTTGAGTGACCAGACATGGGTGATGACAGTACAACTACAGTAAGCTTTCTTGTGCCAACCTTATTACTGCAGGGGAACCCCTGAAAAATAATATCACTCATGTTGTACCTCTACTCCTATTGCTTCCTTAAAGAAACTTGGTGTAGGGGAGGATATAGCATTATAATTTTATATTTTCAACTAAATGTGTTAACAGTTTTGCCAGGTAACTCTGAGCTGGCTGAATTTGCCATCCCTGCTGTAAAAGTGACTGTGGTAATGATAGCCCTTTGTTTGGACATGGCGATTGTGACAGTAACCCCTCCCCCCCTCGTATGCCCCCTCTATTTTTGGCTAAAAACCTACCAATCAACTAAGAGCAGGAGTTTTACTTTTAACCATATACTCAGTGTCTGGAGAAGAGGAAGCAGCAGAAGGAGAAGATTTTATAGGGAAAATATTCAATATGAATGGTTTGAGAAGAGCCCCTTCTGCTTAATGGAAAATTCAGCACTGATTTGAAATGTTTAGTGCTCGATAGAAGTCATGGTCATAACATGACGCTCTGGAATAGCTTTAAGGTATGCTTATGCTCATTCACCACAGACAAAATGTATGAGAGCAAACTAGCAATGTATAGGGTTTGCAAGGATGAGCAGATGTATGACAACCCATTAGTGTTTGTGAGCAGAGATATTCCTCTAAATTCATTTTGGGCTACATTTTATTGAACCAGCCATCAGATTCGATTTGGTCTCAAATCGAAATTGCCCCAATTGCCCTGAAAAGATTTGTGAATGATGGGGTGAAGACTGGTAGTTCACAAATTAATGTAAGAACTGTATAGCTGCAGCAGCACTGACTCAAAGCAATAGCTGCCTGTCTAACTAACACACTAACACTGATTGACTCCTATCTCTCTCTAAAAATCTAGCTCTCTATCAAATGATTGTAAATCTAACTACTCTTCTCTCTATGGAACACACTCATTGACACTAATCCACAATGTATCTGTATTTTGTGCTTTACAATTTCTCACTCTCTGTCTGATGTCCTGTCTCTTCTATCTGTATCCCCACAAAGCACCAGCATTTCCTTGTTGGGCTGTCTATTGGGGCTATGACTCATATGACTGTCATTCACTAAGTCATTAGTGATCCACACCTATGCCTCTCATGATTCGAATGTGCTAGAGGGAGAGCTGCCTGCAAGGCATTATGGGGAAGCCTGCCGGGCGTCGCCTGAGGACATGTGTTTCTTCTTCTCTGTCTTCATCTGATCTGAATAATGGCAGCCACCATTTTGAGCAATTTGAGCGGGACAAATCCCAAAAGTTCTGGATGTGCTAAAATCCAAAACTTTTGAGAAATTTACAACTAATTAGATTTGTGTAGAATCAATTCACTCATCCCTATTGGTGAGATACAGTTTTTGCTATGTGTCTGTATATAAATCATGGAAAACTAAATAGAATTTAAAGAAAAGAAAAGAAAAAGAAAACAGTCACAGTTTGTATTAACATACAAAGATTATAATCTTTCACAAATGCAGACTGATTAAAACACAGTACCATGGAATAACGTAAAATGCAGATTTCTGCCTAGCTTTTCTATTTTAACATAATACAATTTAAATTAACAAAGCTTTTAATAGGCAATTTATACAATATTTGTCGCTAGTTAGTTAAATTACAATAAATTATTAAAAATCTAACATAATAGCTATGCTTTCAAATTTAAATTGACAATTTTACCTCTTAGGAATTGCAGGATCGCTGGACAGCAATGGTGCTTCAATGAGCTATAGACTTTTATTAATATTTTTTTCTTCTAAAAGGAGAATTGACATAAGAAAATAGAAATATTTCACTTATGAGTTCAAGTGTAAATGCTAGAAAAGTGTAGGCAACATATGTTGAATATAATGGATTAAATCAAGTCTCAAAGATATACACAGGGAGTATTACATTAACCCGTTACGCCTTTTCACGGTGGCCACTAATGGGCTTTATTCTGCTGCATACGCCTTTTCACAGCGTTGCATCAGAATAAATAAATAAAGCAGGGAGCCATTAAATCTCCCTGCTCTCAGCTACCAGATGTAGCTGAGGGCTGGGGGCATCCCTGCTCGAACGGGTGAGATCAATATTAGTATCGATCTCACCCGTTTAACCCCTCAGATGCAGCGCTCAATAGCGAGTGCCATATCTGAGTGGTTTTGGAGAGAGGGAAGGAGCTTCTATGTCTTCTATGGCAGTAGGGGGCCTAATAAAGGCCCCCAGGTCTGCCTGTAGTGTATGCCTGCTATGTCATGCCAGAGGCATGGCCTAGCAGATACCTGTCCGTTTTAAACGGTATTTAAACGTTTTAAAAGTATTGTGGTGTATTATAAAAGTGATCGGATGATTGCATAGTAAAGTCCCCTAGTGGGACTAGTAAAAATTTTAAAAAAAAGTTTAAGAAAGTTACTAAAAAATAAGTAAAAAAAAATGGAAAACCCACTTTTTCCCCTTACAAAATTCTTTATTATTAAAAAAACAACAAAATAAAGTAAAAATGTTACACATATTTGGTATTGCCATGTCCGTAACAACCCCAACTATAAATCTATTACATTATTTAACCCGCACGGTGAACGATGTAAAAAAATAAAATAAAAAACAATGCAAGAATTGCTGGTTTCTGTGATTCCTGCCGTAAAAACAATGTCATAAAAAGTGATCAAAAGGTCGTATCTACCCCAAAAGGGTACCAATAAAAACTACAAGTCGTCTTGCAAAAGAAAAGACCTAATAGAACTGCATCGGCCGAAAAATAAAAAAGTTATGACACTTCAAATTTGGAGACGCAAAATCAAATAATTTTGAAAAAAAGGGTTTCTACTGTGTAAAAGTAGTAAAACACACATCTATACAAATTTGGTATAGTTGCAATCATAACAACCCGCTGAATAAAGTTAGAGTTATTTATACCACACAGTAAACGGCGTAGAATTAGGACGCAAAAAATGAGGGCGAAAATTCCGTTTTTTTTATATTCCACCCAAAAAAAAGTTAAGAAAAGTTAATCAATAAATTATGTGTACCCCAGAATGGTGCTATTAAAAAGTACAACTTGTCCCGCAAAAAACAAGACCTTATTCAGCTATGTCGACACAAAAATAAAAAAGTCATAGCTCTTGGAAACCGACGATGGAAAAACTTAAAAAATATCTTGGTCATTACGGTTTAAAATCGGCTGGTCATTAAGGGGTTAAGTTTTAAGTTTCAAACATGAGGACTGTACTCAGACAATTCAAAGGATCTACGCCCACTAACTGCGCAATTATTCCTATATTTAAAAGGAGAATTTATTATCAATCTTTATTATTATACATTAAAATAATTCTAACTAAATCCTATCAAGGACAAACAAAAGTGAGTTAAAAAAATAATCCATGGAATCCATTATTTTTGTAAATATGATTATTATATTTTGAATCTGCTGATATAGCTTATAGAAGAGAGAGGAGAAAGTGTTTACATATGTTTGTTTGTGGAATTAAAGTTATTACTCCAGTTGGGAGGAATAACCGTCCATTTCAATGGCGAGTGGTAGTCCCTATATAATCTAGATATGGAAAAATACATACGTTGATGCATTGTTTATATACCCACAGGTATGGATAATACACCATTACTCTACTATAGCGTAAAGCATTTGACATATAAGCAATATTATCTGTTCATTTCAAAGTATATTATTAAGAACACAACAAAGTTCAAAGTGTTTCCTTTCTCAAAAAACATAATTTACCTCCTTACTCAATGACAATTTTTCGTTCACCTTATAGAAATCAATTGTTACCATAACAACAAACAGTTGACATGGTAACAGGTAGTACTTCCTCATTGTTTAGAGAGAACATTTTTATTCTAGCTCACATCTGCCACATTTTATATCTTCGTAATGTATATATTGTTTACTTAATTTTCTTTCGTATTACATATTTTGTGGTCTGTAAAGGCAAATTACTAAGCAGTATAATGTCTGGCGGCCATTTCTGTAGGGTGAGTTGTCAGAAGTCAGTTTACAAATTTTTTAGATGATGACTGACAACCTGCTCTATTTTCATTGTGCGGTTTAAAGAGGATCTGTCCCTAGACCAGTCTCCTTTTAATACAATTCAAATGTCTTCTGAAGTACCAATTGGGAGAAAAAGTTCACACATACATTATGAAAATAATGAAAATAAAATGCACTGCCTTTCATTGAGCCGTCTCAGCCAATCAGAGGCACAAACAGCCGGGCCCCATATTTTATCTGTAAACTCAGGGCCCCATGCAGCATTACTAGCTGTATTGATGGTGACCCTGTCCATCAAAGATTTGTCAAATAGACCAAAGCTTTCATGCGAACTTTTCATCTAAAAACTTTTGAGGCATTTTTTTAAGTTGACAGACAAAGAATGCTAAGAAATTGTGATTCATTCGTGATTTTTTTACTTCCATTTATGCAGCCAATGTCGCCAATTTTCACGTGTAATTGCCTTGTAAAGAACAGCACTCAGGCCGACTGTCTATTTATCAAACTCCCTGTCACTTTCTCTGAAACTTATGATTTTTCTGTCTTGCACACCACTGTTTTACTTATTTACTAAGGATTTCCCCCACTTTTCACACTAAAAAGTGGTGGTAAACTATGCAAGGGACATGGTATAAAACAGTTACTGCGCCACATTTTTTAATGGATGTGCACTGTATTGAGAAATATGGTTCATGCTATATTAACCCCTAACGACATTTGACGTATACTTAAGTCATTGTCGAGAAGGGAGAGTATGGAGTGGGCTGATACCACTTCATACTATGCGAGTGTCGGCTCTATTAAACACCCGAAACGTCACTGTAATGAGTGGGGTCCTGCTTGTTCAGCCCCTTAGATGCCCTGGTCAATAGTGCCCATCCATCTAAGCTTCTAGAAAGAGCGGGCGGCTCCCACCAATGTGCCATTGCTCCGTCCCCCTGTGACGCGATTATGGGTTACTGATGGTTGTCATGGTATCCTGTTGGCCTGATAAAGGACCCCAGGTCTGCCATCTTTGTACTCCTATTAAGCCCTGCATTATTATTTATTTACCCCATTATTATACCACTTCATAATGCCCTGATATACACTGCCAGCTTACTTTTCCCCAGCACTATAAACTGAAATACCATTAAAACCCCAAACAGAACTACAACCGAGCAAAATCTGTGCTCCAAAATCTAAATGGCGCTCCATTCGTTATGAGCCCTACAGTGTGTCCAAAAAGCTGTTTACGCCAAGAAATATGGCGTTACCATACCCAGGAGAACCAGAATAGCAGTTTATGAGGTACTTGTCTTTAGTGGCACAAGCTGGGTACAACATATTAAGCACAAAAACGGCATATCAGTGGAAAATTGCCATTTTTGCAACATCCGTTTAAATTAATTTCTAGTAAAAACACCTGGCGGGTCAAAATACTCACAAAACCCTTAATAAATTCCCTGAGGGTGTCATTTTTAAAATGGGTTCATTTCTTGGTCTTACTATTTGACCTGAGAGCCTTGCAATTGTGTGCAAATTCTGTGGAAATCACCAAAAATAGACCTCAAATGCAAATGCCTCCAGGCAAATTATACATTTCTTGAGGGATGTAGTATCGAAAATGGGGTAACTTCTCTGGGGTTTCCACTGTATGTTGGTACTTCAGGGAGCTCTGCAAATGCAACATGGAACCCGAACACCAATCCAGAAAAATCTGTGCTCCAAAACCCAAATGGCGGTCTGTCCCTTCTGAGCCCTGCCATCGGCCCAAGCAGTAGCTTAGGGCCACATATGGAGGGGATTGCCATACTCCGGAAAAATTGAGTAACAAATTGTGAGATTTTTTTTCCTCCTATTATCCCTTGGTAAAATTATAAAATAGGTGCTAAAACTACATAAAAACAACTGTGGGGTCTAAATGCTCACAATACTTCCAGTTTGAGTCCGTAAGGGGTGTAGTTTCCAAAATGGAGTCACTTTTGAAGGTTTTAGTTCCTCAGGGGCTTTTCAAATGTGACATAGCACCCGAAATCCATTCTAGGTAAATTTGAGCTTTAAAAGCCAAATGACACTGTAAAGGATCTGTCAGGCACAGCTTCGGGGTTAACGCCCATAGATAATCAGTCTTCACCTGAGTCTATGTCTCTGAGACTGACTCCAGCTTCCACCACTCAGGCTGGCAGGCTTAGGAGTGGGAGAGCCTATCGCAGCCGGGCCAGACTCAGCTAGCTCCCGCCCTCTGTCTATTTATACCTGCCTTTCCTGTTCCTTCTTGCTTGTGATTCTTTCCGTGTGGTTTCCTGGCCCAGCTACAGCTCCTACTATTTGATCCTGCTCCATACTGACCCTGGCTTACTGACTACTCTCCTGCTCTGCGTTTGGTACCTCGTGCTCTCCTGGTTTGACTTGGCTTGTTCACCACTCTGGTTGCTCACGGTGTTGCCGTGGGCAACTGCCCCTTTCCCTTTGCTTTGTATTCCCTTGTATGTTTGTCTCGTGCACTTACTGAGCGTAGGGACCGCCGCCCAGTTGTACCCCGTCGCCTAGGGCGGGTCGTTGCAAGTAGGCAGGGACAGAGTGGCGGGTAGATTAGGGCTTACTTGTTCGTTTCCCTACCCCCGTCGCTACATAATCACAAGCCCATACCTAGTCTACCCTGGTCCCTGTCACTACTATGGACCCCCTTGAGACCCTGGCTCAGCAAATGCAGGGTCTCTCCCTATAGGTCCAGGCCCTGGCTCAGAGGGTCAACCAGCCTGATGCTACCATGGTAGTCCCCCTCACCTCACCTCTTGAACCCCACCTCAAGTTGCCCGACCGGTTCTCAGGGGACCGGGGGGCTTTTCTCTCCTTTCGGGAGAGTTGTAGGCTTTACTTTCGCTTAAAGCCTCATTCCTCAGGTTCTGAGAACCAGCGGGTGGGTATAATTATGTCCCGGCTCCAGGAAGGGCCACAAGAGTGGGCCTTCTCCTTGGCTCCTGACGCCCCTGAACTTTCCTCCGTTGATCGTTTCTTTTCTGCTCTCGGAATCATTTATGACGAGACCGACAGGACTGCCTTTGCCGAGAGTCAGCTGGTGACCTTACGTCAGGGTAAGAGACCTGTTGAGGAGTATTGTTCTGACTTTAGGAAGTGGTGCGTAGCTTCTCGGTGGAATGACCCTGCCTTAAGGTGCCAGTTTAGGTTGGGTCTGTCGAATGCCCTGAAAGACCTGCTAGTTAGCTATCCCTCTTCTGACTCCCTAGACCAGGTTATGGCTTTAGCGGTACGACTTGACCGACGTCTCAGGGAACGACAACGTGAACGTTTATGTGTTTTCTCCTCCGACTCCCCCATGATGCCTTCTGAGGTTCCGTTGCTTCGTTCCTCCCCGGAAGACTCAGAGGTACCTATGCAACTCGGGGCCTCCGTGTCCCCCCGTCAACGTAGAGAGTTCCGCAGGAAGAATGGTCTCTGCTTTTATTGTGGGGATGACAAGCATCAAGTGAAAAACTGTCCTAAGCGTAAGAATGCAGCCGGAGAACTTCCGCGCCTAAGTGATTATCGGGGAGGTCACTTGGGCGCACAGGTATTTCCCATAAATATGAAACGTAATAAGATCTTGCTTCCCTTTCAGGTCTCTTTTGGTGGTAGGTCTGCTACCGGCAGTGCCTTCGTGGATTCAGGGTCCTCTGCTAATATTATGTCTGTGGAATTTGCTAGGTCTCTTGCTATGCCTTTGATTGATTTGCTTAAACCTGTCCCGGTAGTGGGTATCGACTCCTCTCCTCTTGCTAATGGTTATTTTACGCAGCATACCCCTGTTTTGAACTCCTTGTTGGCTCCATGCATTTGGAACAGTGCTCTGTACTGTTGATGCAGGGATTATCGTCCGATTTGGTTTTAGGCCTTCCCTGGTTGCAGTTGCATAATCCCACATTTGACTGGAATACTGGGGAGATTACCAAATGCGGTAATGAATGTTTGATGTCATGTTTTTCTGTTAATTCTATTTCTCCCCATGAGGAGGTGAACACGCTACCTGAGTTTGTTCAGGACTTCGCTGATGTTTTCTCTAAGGAGGCCTCCGAAGTGTTACCTCCTCATAGAGAATACGATTGCGCTATCGAATTGGTAACAGGAGCTAAGTTTCCTAAGGGTAGGATATTTAATCTTTCTTGTCCCGAACGTGAAGCCATGAGAGAGTATATCCAGGAATGCCTGGCCAAGGGTTACATTCGCCAGTCTACTTCTCCGGTAGGTGCTGGCTTCTTCTTCGTAGGGAAGAAGGATGGTGGTCTTAGGCCATGCATTGACTACCGTAACCTGAATAAGGTCACTGTAAGGAACCAGTATCCCCTTCCTTTGATTCCTGATCTCTTTAATCAGGTTCAGGGGGCCCAATGGTTCTCTAAGTTTGATCTACGGGGGGCGTATAACCTTATCCGCATCAAAGAGGGGGATGAGTGGAAGACTGTGTTTAACACGCCCGAAGGTCATTTTGTGTACCTCGTCATGCCCTTTGGGTTGTGTAATGCTCCGGCGGTCTTCCAGAATTTCATAAATGAGATTTTGAGAGATTACCTGGGGATATTTCTTGTAGTGTACCTTGATGACATACTTGTGTTTTCCAAGGACTGGTCCTCCCACATTGAGCATGTCAGGAAGGTGCTCCAGGTCCTTCGGGAAAAAAACTGTTTGCAAAAACCGAAAAATGTGTGTTTGGGGTACAGGAGATACCATTTTTGGGTCAAATCCTCACTCCTCATGAATTCCGCATGGCCCCCGCCAAGGTCCAGGCTGTGGCGGAATGGGTCCAACCTGCCTCCCTGAAGGCGTTACAGTGTTTTTTGGGGTTCGCTAATTATTACAGGAGATTTATTGCTAACTTCTCGGTCATCGCTAAGCCTCTTACGGACCTCACTCGCAAAGGTGCTGATCTCCTCCACTGGCTTCCTGAGGCTGTCCAGGCTTTTGAGGTCCTTAAGAAGTGCTTTATCTCGGCCCCGGTGCTGGTTCAGCCCAACCAAATGGAGCCATTTATCGTGGAAGTTGACGCATCCGAGGTGGGAGTGGGGGCTGTCTTGTCCCAGGGTACCAGGTCCCTCACCCATCTCCGCCCCTGTGCCTACTTCTCCAGGAAGTTTTCGCCCACTGAGAGTAACTATGATATTGGCAACCGCGAACTCTTAGCCATTAAATGGGTATTTGAAGTGGCGCCACTTCTTGGAGGGGGCTAGGCACCAGGTAACAGTCCTTACCGACCACAAGAATCTGGTTTTCCTAGAATCTGCCCGGAGGCTAAACCCGAGACAAGCTCGATGGGCGCTATTTTTTACCAGATTCAACTTTTTGGTTACCTATAGGGCTGGGTCTAAAAATATTAAGGCCGATGCACTGTCGCGTAGCTTCATGGCCAGCCCTCCTTCGGAGGAAGATCCTGCTTGTATTTTGCCTCACGGTATAATAATTTCTTCTATTGATTCTGATTTAGTCTCTGAAATTGCGGCTGATCAAGGTTCAGCTCCCGGGAACCTTCCTGAGGCCAAGCTGTTTGTTCCCCTGCAATACCGGCTAAGGGTACTTAGGGAAAATCATGACTCCGCACTATCTGGTCATCCAGGCATCCTGGGTACCAAACACCTCATTGCCAGAAACTATTGGTGGCCTGGGTTGCCTAAAAACGTTAAGGCCTACGTCGCCGCTTGTGAGGTTTGTGCTAGGTCTAAAACTCCCAGGTCCCGACCAGCGGGCTTACTACGTTTGTTGCCCTTTCCCCAGAGACCCTGGACACATATCTCCATGGATTTTATCACCGATTTGCCTCCATCCCAAGGCAAGTCGGTGGTGTGGGTGGTAGTAGACTGCTTCAGTAAGATGTGCCACTTTGTGCCCCTCAAGAAACTACCCAACGCCAAGACGTTAGCTACCTTGTTTGTCAAACACATCCTGCGTCTCCATGGGGTCCCTGTCAATATTGTTTCGGACAGAGGGGTACAATTTGTTTCTTTGTTTTGGAGAGCCTTCTGTAAAAAGTTGGAGATTGATCTGTCCTTCTCCTCTGCCTTCCATCCTGAAACCAATGGCCAAACGGAGAGGACTAATCAATCTCTAGAACAATATTTAAGGTGTTTTATCTCTGACTGTCAATATGATTGGGTCTCATTCATTCCCCTCGCTGAATTTTCCCTTAATAACCGGGTCAGTAACTCGTCAGTTGTCTCCCCCTTTTTCTGTAATTTTGGGTTTAATCCATGGTTCTCCTCCGTTTCACCTGGTAGTTCCAACAATCCCGAGGTAGAGGTCGTTCATCGGCAACTGTGCACAGTCTGGGCCCAGGTTCAGAAGAACCTAGAGGCGTCCCAGAGCGTACAAAAAACTTAGGCTGATAGAAAACGTTCTGCTAACCCCTTGTTTATGGTCGGGGATCTGGTGTGGTTATCGTCTAGGAACTTGCGTCTTAAGGTCCCGTCCAAGAAGTTTGCTCCCCGGTTTATTGAGCCATATAAGGTCATTGAAGTCCTCAATCCTGTCTCCTTCCGGCTGGAGTTACCCCCATCTTTTCGTATACATGACGTGTTTCATGCCTCCCTCCTTAAACGCTGCTCCCTGTCCTTGGCTCCCTCGAGGAAACCTCCTGTTCCCGTTCTCACCCCTGAGGGGGTGAAATTCGAGGTGGCCAAGATTGTGGACAGCAAGATGGTCCAAGGCTCCCTCCAGTACCTGGTCCATTGGAGAGGATACGGGCCTGAGGAGAGGACTTGGGTACCCGCCCGGGATGTTCACGCTGGGGTATTGGTCAGGAAGTTCCACCTGCGTTTCCCCAATAAACCAGGTCCACTTAGAAAGGGTCCGGTGGCCCCTCATAAAAGGGGGGGTACTGTAAAGGATCTGCCAGGCACAGCTTCGGGGTTAACGCCCATAGATAATCAGTCTTCACCTGAGTCTATGTCTCTGAGACTGACTCCAGCTTCCACCACTCAGGCTGGCAGGCTTAGGAGTGGGAGAGCCTATCGCAGCCGGGCCAGACTCAGCTAGCTCCCGCCCTCTGTCTATTTATACCTGCCTTTCCTGTTCCTCATTGCTTGTGATTCTTTCCGTGTGGTTTCCTGGCCCAGCTACAGCTCCTACTATTTGATCCTGCTCCATACTGACCCTGGCTTACTGACTACTCTCCTGCTCTGCGTTTGGTACCTCGTGCTCTCCTGGTTTGACTTGGCTCGTTCACCTCTCTGGTTGCTCACGGTGTTGCCGAGGGCAACTGCCCCTTTCCCTTTGCTTTGTATTCCCTTGTATGTTTGTCTCGTGCACTTACTGAGCGTAGGGACCGCCGCCCAGTTGTACCCCGTCGCCTAGGGCGGGTCGTTGCAAGTAGGCAGGGACAGAGTGGCGGGTAGATTAGGGCTCACTTGTTCCTTTCCCTACCCCCGTCGTTACAGACACTCACAAATGTTTGGACCACATATGGTGTATGAAGAAATTGCTTTACAAATGTTAGGGTGCTTTTTCTCCTTCATTCTCTGTTAAAATGAAGAGATCAGAGCTAAAACTTAGATTTTAATTTTTACAGCCTAATTCCAAGCAATTCAACAAAAATGTTAGGGTTAAAATGCTCACTATACCCTTAGATTAATTTCTTGGGAGTGAAGTTTCTAAAATGGTGTCTTTTAGCTAATGGTTTCCGTTTGTCACTGTTGTAACAGGCTTCCGTCGTTCAATAGAGCAGTCGAGTGCATTGAGATCAATGGTAAGGGAAACTAAAGCTAAGGTTTCAGTCTGCCTTTCCGTTGAGGGGTTAACCTGATGTAAACCTCTGACGGAACCCCTCAGCGGAAAAGAACGCTGATGTGAAAGGCCCCTAAGCTAGGCTGTGTCATCAAGAGGTGAAATGACAAAAAATTAGATTACATTAAAATAATAATTAAATTAAATGACACAAAATGAAGGAAAATTCAATTTTGTGATTCACGTTAATAATTTCATATATTCCAGGAAAGATGTCCAATTTTTTTTCTGGGTACTATAGATGTCTAATTTTTGGAAGGCTCTAATCTATTTGTACTGTGGGCTTGCACCCACTGTGCATTCAAGCAGAGCCAAGCCATAATACTAGAAACTAACTTTATTATGCCTACCAGAACTACACATTTGTTGCAAGTGTAAAATAAAAATATTATTTTAATAGAACAGTTGACAAGGAAGTGCATGAGGGGTGTATGAGCACTAATTTAGGATTTATTCTCCTAAATTAATAGTGCCGACTGTAAAGACAATTAACATAAAGACATTTACTCTGTTGCCCTCTGATGAGTATTGCATTAATCATATGCCCACAAGGCCTGCATGGTGGATAAATATTTTGTGACTACACTCATTAGAATCAAAGTGCATTGCAAATAACCTTGGTAAAGAAGGATTTGCTCAATTATACATGCCATTTTTTGGATTGAAAGCTCATGAGGATAAATAAAACACAAACATTGCATTTAAATCTTTATCATGTTTGTTGTAGAATTTTAATGACCTCCTACTATTTCATACACTGTATCTTTACTGGACCCCTCAATCATAGACTCTTTACTTAACCCTTTAGTTACCACCCTTTTTTGGGCCATAACATCCAAGCGATTTTTTTCAACAAACTTACTGTGCATGCTGTGCAGGGAGTAAGCCACCCTTCAATCTCTGGCATCAATATATATATAATTTTTTTACATATTGTTAGAAAAGCTAAAAATCTATCATGTATTGTAAAGGTGTCGTTTTGAGTTATTAGTGATCTATGGGTGGAAAATATAGCCCCCTATACAACTATTAGTTTATTTAGCCCAAAAACAATGTGCGTGTAGTAGTCAGAGTGGTTTCATGGATAAATTATTTCCAATGAATTTTTAATGTTGTAACTATTTTGTAGTCCTATATCCCTGTATTCATTTCTATGGTTTTGCAGTGACTGACTGAAGTGAGTTCCATAACTTAACTATTGCAATATCCTTTGTTAGCAATCTAATTAGTATAATTGACTAATGAATGCATAATTTCCTATTCAGACACCCATACAATTAGGGGAGCGACACAAGAAACTCTAAGGAGAATAGATCATTAAATTTGGGTAGAAAATAGAGTGTTTTTATACAGAAGACAGATTACCTCCTAAAAGTTAGAAGTAGAATATTAACTTCATTACTTTTGTTTCTCGTGGGAGATACTACAGGAGATGATGATGACCTATTTGGTGGAATTTCATCCTCATGGTTTCAGCTGGAAAGCATTGACATAAATTATATTTTGTAATTTGTTTTTTTACAAGAATTCTATTATGTCTATATTTCTATAAAACCTAAAACCCACATAGGCCACCATGGGCTTAATGATCTTACTTTCATTAGAGACATAAATACATGAACTGCTTACAATCATATGCTTGGTATGTCATAGTACCTGATGAATAATTTACATCGATTATACCCACATTGTGTCATTACCAAATTAGTTTTATTTCATAAGTTATAGAAGATCAGTTCATCATTAATCTGCATTTCTAATGTTGATGCTGATGAAACAGGGAAAAATTCAACAAGCATTTATTTACCCAGAGGAACAGTAGTTGGATGAATTACAATAAAAAAAAATCTGGGCAGCTGGCTGATCAATGTGTCATTGTTTGATTAACTGCCATTAAATGATGTCTAATTGTGCATCACTATTTGCTCTGCCATGTAGTCAGGGAATGTGGCATGTGGTTGGCATGTGATCATTACACATCACTTTAAAGTTGTTTTCTTTATTATTCATTGTAAAAGTAGTTGCAGGCATACATATGTTTAGCATCTGCTATTATTTCTTCTTTATCTGACTTGAGTCATTTTATGCTCATCTTGAACTTAAGGTAACCCTGACATTAATGCAACACGTGCTCACACTTGTATTCATACCCCACTCACTAGACATCTTCTATAAGCACCAGAAATGGCCAAGTTTAGTCATTGAGAAACACGCTGACCGTGTTTCGAGTATAGTAGTTAATTAAAAAATAGAGCTTAAATTATACAGTGAAACTCTATATAACAAACTGACAAAACAACCTAGTATTCAGACATAACAACCTTACTCATGGCAAATGCCAGAGCTACCAGATTGCCAACCCAGGCATAGTGCCCACTTAGTAGTTGTGGGAAATGACTTAGAAAACTCAGTATATAGCTGTATTTACATAGTTGATTACAGGTTCTAATGCAAACATGTGCTGTATATAGATGTGTATATCATTTTTCTTACAATGTTTATGTATATATGTAGTTTACCTATATTTTTGTCATATAAAATAGAATTCTGATTTACAAACAGTAGATTGTTTAGCAATGTCCCATCATGCGCTGATGCCCTGTTAAAGAAATATGATAAAAACTATATAGACATTATGGACAGCTAACACTATTTGACTCCACTTTTCCACCCTTCTAACACTACAAAATAGGCTCACCCTCCACAAAATTCATTGTAAATCTTTATTTAAGTAATATATATTATAAAAATACAAAAAACAATAGACACATTACATGAAGTAGCTTTATGGTCCTGCATATACGGTATATATCCAATGAGACCAAAACAATAAACGATTACCACCCAATACTCTATACAGGGTAAATGAAGGTGCACCAATTCCTGTTTAAAGCCATAAAAACACACACATAAAAGAGTATCTCTTTATAAACTGCATATTGCAAACATATTACATGCTGTATAAATGTGGATATACCATACATGTCTTAGTTGGGAATACTCCTTTAAATAAAGATTTACAATTTTTTATGTGATAGATTTTGTTGAGTATGAGCCTTTTTTGTAGGTTTAGTTAATGTTCAGTCAGACCACACCAGGTGTTTGGACTTTTCCTAGCAGGCCCAGTATTAATAGGTTTATCGAAAACAGGAGAATACATTTTAGTAGGACACACTTAAAGAGGCTCTGTCACCAGATTTTTCAACCCCTATCTGCTATTGCAGCAGATAGGCGCTGCAATGTAGGTTACAGTAACGTTTTTATTTTTAAAAAACGAGCATTTTTGGCCAAGTTATGACCATTTTTGTATTTATGCAAATGAGGCTTGCAAAAGTACAACTGGGCGTGTTTACAGTAAAAGTACAACTGGGCGTGTATTATGTGCGTTTTTACTTCTTTTACTAGCTGGGCATTAGGAATGGGAGTGTATGATGCTGACGAATCAGCATCATCCACTTCTGTTCATCCACCCAGCTTCTGGCAGTGCAGTGCAGACACACAGCTTCTGGCAGTGCAGTGCAGACACACAGCGTGTTCTCGAGAGATCACGCTGTGACGTCACTCACTTCCTGCCCCAGGTCCTGCATCGTGTCGGCCATATCGGCACCAGAGGCTACAGTTGATTCTGCAGCAGCATCAGTGTTTGCAGGTAAGTAGCTACATCGACTTACCTGCAAACGCCGATGCTGCTGCAGAATCAACTGTAGCCTCTGGTGCCGATGTGTCCTCGCTCGTCCGACACGATGCAGGACCTGGGGCAGGAAGTGAGTGACGACATAGCGTGATCTCTCGAGAACACGCTGTGTCTGCACTGCCAGAAGCTGGGCGTTCTGAAGAGAAGTGGATGATACTTCTCGTCAGAACGCCCAGCTAGTAAAAGAAGTAAACACGCCCAGATGTAACACACATAATACACGCCCAGTTGGACTTTTACTTTAAACACGCCCAGTTGGACTTTAGCAAGACTCATTTGCATAAATACAAAAATGGTCATAACTTGGCCAAAAATGCTAGTTTTTTTAAAAATAAAAACGTTACTCTTATCTACATTGCAGCGCCGATCTGCTGCAATAGCAGATAGGGGTTGCAAAATCTGGTGACAGAGCCTCTTTAAGTGTGCCAAACTTTTAGTCACTTTCTGTCCTGTGGGTAACACAATGGTACGAAAGGGCTAAAGACCCCAGTTATATAATATATAATATACAATTAGACGTTGACATTTATAGTCTGTTATGTTTAGTTTTGAAATGTTCCAAATTTAAATTGTTTACTAAATGTTCTGAACATACAATCAAAATGCAGGAAATGTGACATCCAGGGTCATGGCCTCAAGATAGTCTTCCATAGGTGAACTTATTTCTATATCGCATAGTGTAAGGGTAAAATTAAAAGCGGTGAAGTGTGACGTATTTGAAACTTTTCTTGCTACTTGTCCATATTTAAAAGTGACAAGAATAATGGGTGTTTGCTCATAGCAGGCATAGATTTGATTTTCTTCCTGACAGAAAGTTTAAAATGCTCAAAATGTATTAAACTAGAGTAAGATACACTAGTCTTAATAAAGTTTATTAATAAAGTTATTTCCATAATAAGTGTGCTCAGTTAAATAAATATATATATATATATATATATATATATATATATAGCTTATTTAAAAAAATAGGATTAAAAGGGACAGCATATTTTTTAGACGGGTCCTTTATTGGTTTATCAGGTTCACAAGCTCCACCCCATTGACTAATTTAAATATAATTGTATAATCATAATTTGAAAAATGGCTGAATAAGACTCTACAAATATGACACATTATTTAACTGTATAATCTTAAAACAAAATATTGTAAGCTAACATTGATTATAACAGAGACTGATGCTCTTTGAGTCCTTCACACCTCAGACTACTTTGTAATAACTGCTCCCCTTAATAGTTCAAAGTCAATAAAGAGAGGTGTAAATAGTCAAATAAATGAAAATAACACGCATATTGTTTGAGAGTGTTCCTCAACATTAATTGATAATCGCAAAATAAAGGATTTTAATAGACACAATATATTGCTGAACATAATGATTGGCGTTAGGATTATTTTTACAAACTGAGCAAATAAGTGTCAGACATAAATAATGTATCTTCCATCAGGTCCGATTACATCCGTCAGGATGCTTTCTATCACATCTAAGTTAGGAACTTAGATGTGATCGGTAACAGCTGGATCATGCGTGTCATAGACACGCAGGACCCACTGACACTGAACCCATCAATCCCTCGGACATGACGGATACACAAGTTTCAGAGTAAGAGACAGTTGCTCTATATACAGGATACAAATCAGCTGTATCTCAAAAAGTTAAAATCATTTTTCATAATTAGAAAGTTACACCAAACACACTGATAAACATTTTTATAAAAATATATATTTTTAAAAAAGTGTACATAGCCTTTAACCCCTTCTCGCAAAGTGATGGGTCTGGTACATTGGTATTACAAGTAAATTACCGCAATCTGACATACCAGACCCATCATGTAGAAGAAGCGGGCACAGGCGCTGTGCTCGCTTCAACTTCAGCGGGTGTCAGCTGTAATATACAGTTGACATCTCGCTAAAACGGTATTCAATGCGGCGGTCAATGGTGTCCGCCGCATTGAAGTGGTTGACAGAGGCAGCAACGGCCTCCTGGTTGGCCAGGTACGGAAGCCTATTAGGTCCTGCCCAAGCCATGACCTAATAGGCCTAACTGTCAGGTGAAAAATGACAGTTACAATACACTGCACTACAGTAGTGCAGTGTATTGTACCGGGGATCAGAAGATCAGATATTTAAGTCCCCAGGTAAGTGTAAAAAAAAAAAAGTAAAAAAAAATATTCAAGAAAAATAAATAAATATAAACTATTAGGTAATAAAAACAATAATCGCCCTGTTTCCCTGATCATGTCCTTTATAAATGAAAATTTACATAATAGGTATCGCCACGTTCGGAACGGCCTGAACTATAAAAATATCACCTTATTTTTACCGCACGGTGAACACCATAAATAAAACAGAAAAAAACAATGACAGAATTTCTTTTTCTGGTCACCTTGTCTCAGAAAAAAATGGAATAAAAAGTGATCAAAAAGTCGCAAGTACTCCAAAATGGTATCCACAAAAAATAAACTACAGTTCGTCACGCAAAAAACAAGCCCTCCCACAGCGATATCAACTGAAAAATAAAGTTATGGCTCCCAGAAAATGGCGATACTAAAATATAATTTTTTTTTTAGAAAAGAGTATTTTGATTGTGGGAAAGTAGTAAAACATAAAAATAACGATGCAAATTTGGTGTTGCTGTAATCGTATCGACCCACAGAATGAAGTTAACATGTATTTTATACTGCACGGTGAACACTGTAAAAAAGAAGAAACAAAACAGTGCTAGAATTGCTGTTTTTTGGTTTCCTCATCTCCCAAAAATGGAATAAATATTAATAAAAAAATCACATGTACGCTAAAAAGAAACAAATAAAAATTACGGCTCGTTCCACAAAAAAAACAGCCCTCACACAGCTCCGTCAATGAAAAAATAACACGTTACAACTCTCAGAATGCAATGAAGCAAAATGATGCTAAATGACAGCCCAAACTAAGTTTTTTAGGTCCAGTAGTTTTTCACTAAAACCCCCACATCGTTATTTGCTAGACCCCACAGGTGGATCCCATAGATGAGCGGAGATGAGCAAACATCAGGGCCTTGTGCTGCTTTTAGGGCTAGTAAAGAAGTCAAAGATTAGGCAGTACTGGAGCGCAGATATTTTGTATAATACCCAATAAACCCGGCCTGTGCATAAAGGGTTAATTCAATGCGTACCAAGCCATGGATTATTAATTTTATTATTCATTCACCCCATAATTGCATCATTCTATGGTTCCCTAATATACTCCACCCAGTTTACATATACCCTGATGTACTCTGCCCAGCTTACATATACCCTGATATACTCCACACAGCTTGAATATACTCTGATGTACTCTGCCCGGCTTACATGTACCCCCACATTATAACTGAAATACCAGTAAAACCCCAAACAAAACTATTACCAAGCAAAATCTACGCTCCAAAAGCCAAATGGCGGTCTTTCTGAGCCTGTGAGTGTGTCCAAATAGCAGTGTATGACCACGTATGGGGTATTACTGTACTCTGGAGAACCCGCTTAACAATTTATGGGGTGTGTGTCTCTAGTGGCACAAGCTGGGCACAACACATTGGTCACAAAAATGGCATATCAGTGGAAAAATGGCAATTGTCAATCAGCAACATCCACAGTGCACTTATTTCTAGAGAACACTTGTGGGGTCAAAATGCTCACAATACCTCTAGATAAATTTCTTTAGGGATGTAGTTTCCAAAATGGGGTAATTTTTCAGGGCTTTCCACTGCGCTGGTACCTTAGCTTAAAGTGGTTTTCCGAGGACACAACATTTTTGACCTAACATTCTATGTAACTATTTAATAAAGTTCCTAATATATAGTCTGTATTAAATCTGAAGATTTTCCTTTATTCTCCCTACCTCTGCCCTGCCGGAAGTTCTGATTTTCATCTGTCTCTTTTTTTCTGTCGACACTGGCTCGTGCACGAGAGTTAGGCTGGGTTCACACACCCTATTTACGGACGTAATTCGGGCGTTTTAGCCCCGAATTACGTCCGAAAATACGGTTCCTAAGTGGCAATAAACATCTGCCCATTCATTTGAATGGATTTTACGTTGTTCTGTGCCGACAGTAATTTTTTTTACGCGCCGCTGTCAAAAGGCGGCGCGTAAAAAATACGCCCGCGTCAAAGAAGTGCCTGTCACTTCTTGAGACGTAAACGGAGCCGTTTTCCATTGACTCAATGGAAAAACAGCTCCAATTACGTCCGTAATGGACGCAGCGAAAAGCGCCTGCACTTGCAATTACGTCTGAAATTACGGTGCTGTTTTCTCCTGAAAACAGCACCGTAATTTCAGCCGTAACGGACTCTGCAGTGTGAACATACCCTTAGAATACTCACAGCCCTGTGCCGATACCTCACTGACCTACGTAATGACACAGGGCAGTTCTTTACTAATTATTTAACACCCTCTGTGTCTATTTGCCCTCCACACTAGTTCTAGAATCCTGTGACCGCACCCCAGATGTCTAATGTGATCCCCATTATCCGTAAATATATGTACCCCATATATATGTAACTGTATATATGTATATATATATATATATATATATATATATACAGGGTGGGCCATTTATATGGATAGACCTAAATAAAATGGGAATGGTTGGTGATATTAACTTCCTGTTTGTGGCACATTAGTATATGGGAGGGGGGAAACTTTTCAAGCTGGGTGTTGACCATGGTGGCCATTTTGAAGTCGGCCATTTTGTATCCAACTTTAGTTTTTTCAATGGGAAGAGGGTCATGTGACACATCAAACTTATCGAGAATTTCACAAGAAAAACAATGGTGTGCTTGGTTTTAACGTTACTTTATTCTTTCATAAGTTATTTACAAGTTTCTGACCACTTATAAAATGTGTTCAAAGTGCTGCCCATTGTGTTGCATTGTCAATGCAACCCTCTTCTCCCACTCTTCACACACTGATAGCAACACCGCAGAAGAAATGCTAGCACAGGCTTCCAGTATCCGTAGTTTCAGTTGCTGCACATCTCGTATCTTCACAGCATAGACAATTGCCTTCAGATTACCCCAAAGATAAAAGTCTAAGGGGGTCAGATCGGGAGACCTAGGGGGCCATTCAACTGGCCCACGACAACCAATCCACTTTCCAGGAAACTGTTCATCTAGGAATGCTCGGACCTGACACCCATAATGTGGTGGTGCACCATCTTGCTGGAAAAACTCAGCGAACGTGCCAGCTTCAGTGCATAAAGAGGGAAACACATCATCATGTAGCAATTTCAGATATCCCGTGGCCTTGAGGTTTTCATTAATGAAGAATGGCCCCACTATCTTTGAACCCCATATACCACACCATACCATAAATTTTTGTGTTCCAACAGTCTTGGAGGGATCTATCCAATGTGGGTTAGTGTCAGACCAATAGCGGTGGTTTTGTTTGTTAACTTCACCATTCACATAAAAGTTTGCCTCATCACTGAACAAAATGTTCTGTGTAAACTGAGGGTCCTGTTCCAATTTTTGTTTTACCCATTCTGCAAATTCAGTGCGCCGATCTGGGTCATCCTCGTTGAGATGCTGCAGCAGCTGGAGTTTGTAAGGGTGCCATTTGTGAGTAGCTAATATCCGCCAAAGGGATGTTCGACTGATGCCACTCTCCAGTGACATGCGGCAAGTGCTACGCTGTGGGCTCTTGCTGAATGAAGCTAGGTCAGCCACTGATGTTTCTTCATTAGTGACAGTTTTCATGCGTCCACATTTTGGCAAATCCAACACTGAACCAGTTTCACGAAACTTGGCAAGCAGTTTGCAAACTGTAGCATGGGAGGTGGGTGGTCTCGTAGGGTGTCTTGCATTGAAATCTGCTGCAATGACCCGGGTACTGCGTTCGCCAGACATCAACACAATTTCTATCCGCTTCTCACGTGTTAACCTCTGCGACATGTCAATGGCTGTAAACAAAGAGAAGCTTGTAAATAACTCATGAAAGAATAAAGTAACGTTAAAACCAAGCACACCATTGTTTTTCTTGTGAAATTCCCGATAAGTTTGATGTGTCAGGTGACCCTCTTCCCATTGAAAAAAATAAAGTTGGATACAAAATGGCCGACTTCAAAATGGCCGCCATGGTCAACACCCAGCTTGAAAAGTTTCCCCCCTCCCATATACTAATGTGCCACAAACAGGAAGTTAATATCACCAACCATTCCCATTTTATTTAGGTGTATCCATATAAATGGCCCAACCTGTATATATATATACATATGTGTGTATATATAAATATATATATATATGTGTGTATATATATAATGGTGCTGCTATTGAAGTACAAGCAAAGAATGAATGGAGCGGACAATGAGGAGGCCGTGGACCAATAAGATGTCTCAAACCCAGGACTTCTGACGTATACCCGCATTTAAGGCATCCTATTGGTTCACGGTCTCCTCAATGCCCGCCCCTTTGAATTCTTTCATTACACCTCAATGCCCGCCCAATTTGCCTTTTATTAACCCTTTCAGGACCAAGGGTCATTGATACCTCAATGACCAGCCCCATTTTTTCAAATCTGACATGTGTCAGTTTATGTGGTAATAACTCTGGAATGCTTTTGCCTATCCAAGCGATTCAGAGATTGTTTTCTTGTGACATATTGTACTTTATGTTAGTTGAAAAATTTGGTCAATAAATTCATAGCTTATTTGTGAAAAAACCCAAAATGTTAATAAAATTTGCAGAAATTATAATTTTTCTAATTTTAAATGTAATCTACTTGTAAAACAGTTAGTAATACCACACAAAATTGTTGCTAATTAACATCCCCCATATGTCTACTTTATATTTGCATTGTTTTTTTAACATTATTTTATTTTTCTAGGACGTTACAAGGCTTAGAACTTTAGCAGCAATTTCTCACATTTTCAAGAAAATTTCAAAAGGCTATTTTGTCAAGGACCAGTTCAGTTCTGAAGGGGCTTTGAGGGCCTTATGTACTAGATAGACCCCATAAATCACCCCATTTTAAAAACTGCACCCCTCAAAGTATTCAAAATAGCATTCAGAAAGTTTATTAACCCTTTAGGTGCTTCACAGGAATTAAAGCAAAGTAGAGGTGAAATTTACAAAATTATTTTTTTTTGCCGAAATTCATTTGTAATACATTTTTTTCTGTAACACAGAAGGTTTCACCCAAGAAATGCAACTCAAAATTTATTGCCCAGATTCTGCAGTTTTTATAAATATCCCTCATGTGGCTCTAGTGTACTAATGGACTGAAACGCAGGCCTCACAAGCAAAGGAGCACCTAGAGGATTTTGGGGTCTCCTTTTTTTTTTAGAATATATTTTAGGCACCATGTAAGGTTTGAAGAGGTCTTGTGGTGCCAAAACAGTGGAATCTCCCCAAAAGTGGTTTTGGTAACTACACACCTCAAGGAATTTATCAAGCGGTATAGTTAGCATCTTGACCCGACAGGTCTTTTGCTTTATTTATTGGAATATGTCTGTGAAAATGAAAATCTACTTTTTTTCTGAAAAAATATAAAACAATTTCATTTTTACAAGAAATAAATAATAAAAAGCACCCCAAGACTTGTAAAGCTACTACTCCCGATTACGGAAATACCCCATATGTGGTAATAAACTGCTGTTTGGACCCACGGCAGGGCTCAGAAGGGAAGCAGCGCCATTTGGCTTTTGGAGCGCATATTTTGCTTGGTAGTTGTTCTGTTTGGGGTTTTGCTGGTATTTCAGTTTATAATGTGGGGGCATACAGTGAAGGAAATAAGTATTTGATCCCTTGCTGATTTTGTAAGTTTGCCCACTGTCAAAGACATGAACAGTCTAGAGTTTTTAGGCTAGGTTAATTTTACCAGTGAGAGATAGATTATATTAAAAAAAAAACGGAAAATCACATTGTCAAAATAATATATATTTATTTGCATTGTGCACAGAGAAATAAGTATTTGATCCCCTACCAACCATTAAGAGTTCAGCCTCCTCCAGACCAGTTACACGCTCCAAATCAACTTGGTGCCTGCATTAAAGACAGCTGTCTTAAATGGTCACCTGTATAAAAGACTCCTGTCCACCGACTCAATTAATCAGTCTGACTAACCTCTACAACATGGGCAAGACCAAAGAGCTTTCTAAGGATGTCAGGGACAAGATCATAGACCTGCACAAGGCTGGAATGGGCTACAAAACCATAAGTAAGACGCTGGGTGAGAAGGAGACACCTGTGGGTGCAATAGTAAGAAAATGGAAGACATACAAAATGACTGTCAATCGACATCGATCTGGGGCACCTTGCAAAATCTCACCTCGTGGGGTATCCTTGATCCTGAGGAAGGTAAGAGCTCAGCCAAATCCTGAGTAACAACCTCCTTTCCTCCACCAGGACATTAAAAATGACTCGTGGCTGTGTCTTCCAGCACGACAATGACCCAAAACATACAGCCAAGGCAACAAAGGAGTGGCTCAAAAAGAAGCACATTAAGGTCATGGAGTGGCCTAGCCAGTCTCCAGACATTAATCCCATCGAAAACTGGAGGGAGCTGAAGATCCGAGTTGCCAAGAGACAGCCTCGAAATCTTAATGATTTACAGATGATCTGCAAAGAGGAGTGGGCCAAAATTCCATCTAACATGTGTGCAAACCTCATCATCAACTCCAAAAAACGTCTGACTGCTGTGCTTGCCAACAAGGGTTTTGCCACCAAGTATTAAGTCTTGTTTGCCAAAGGGATCAAATGCTTATTCCTCTGTGCACAATGCAAATAAATATATATAATTTTGACTATGCGATTTTCTTTTTTTTTTTTTAATATAATCTATCTCTGAATGGTAAAATTAACCTAGCCTAAAAATTCTAGACTGTTCATGTCTTTGACAGTGGGCAAACTTACAAAATCAGCAAGGGATCAAATACTTATTTCCTTCACTGTATGTAATCTGTGCGGAGTACATCAGGGCATAATAAGAGGGTATAATAATGTGGTAAATAAATAATAATAGATATGTGGCCGGTGTCGCTCTGATAAATGGTGCCCGATCTTATCTGCTTTTGGACACTCTCTCCACCGGAACCGTGCGAGGGCTTATTTGTTACGTTACAATCTGTAGTTTTCATTGGTACCATTTTAGGGTACATGTGATTTTTTGATCAGTTTTTATTCGATTTTTTTGGCAAGCAAAGTGACAAAAAAAAAAAATGTTGGTAATCTTTTTTGTCCTTTTTGTTACAGTAATCACTGTGCGCTATAAATTAAATTTTACTTCATTCTGCAGGTCGGTACGATTACGGCGATACCATATGTATATAGTTTTTTTTATGTTTTGTGGCGTTTGCGCAATAAAATCACTTTCTATAAAATTATTTACTTTCTGTGCCACCATATTCTGAGAGCCATAATTTTTTTATTTTTCAGTCAAAAAAGCTATGTAACGGCTTGTTTTTTGCGGGACGGGTTGTAGTTTTTATTGATATTATTTTGGGGTACATGCACATTTTTGATCACTTTTTATTCTATATTTTGTGAGGGGTGATGACCCAAAAAAAGTGATGCTAGTATTGTTTTTTAATTATTTTTTGCGGTGTTCACCGTGCAGGAAAAATAATATTATAGTTTTATAGTTGGGGTCGTTACGAACGCGGTGATACCAAATATGTGTCCTTTAACGTTTTATTTTTTTTCCTATAATAAAAGACTTATTATAGGAAAAAAAGCATTTTTATGTTTTTGTAACTTATAACTTATTTTTACACTTTTATTACTTTTTTTTACTTGTTCTACTTGACAGTCACACTGACAGGAAGCCTATGAGGACCAGCTGATCCTCATAGACTTCCGTGAATGGCAGACCCGGAGGCCGTTGTATGGCCTCCGGTTTTGCCATGCAAGCGACGGCAACTTTCCAGTTTGTTGCTACAACAAACTTTCCCTGAGATCACATGATCGGGACCTGAACCAATCAGGTCCCGGTCATGTCTCTGGGACCAGAGGCAGGGGTTGACAGCGCGATCCGGGTGTCAGCGCTACTCTGAGACACCCGGATCACGCTTTTAACACCCACTGTGAATTCACGTCGGCGCTGCACAGAGCCCAGCAAGCGCCGACGTGAATTTACTGTGGGCGGTCAGGATGCGGTTAATACCGGTGATCATATTCTCTGACAGTCTAACCAATCGGTTCGGCTGTAAGAGAACAGGTTGCTGGGGAGCCGCAGACACTGACCCAGCTGGCGTCCGAGCGCTTTTCACAGCGCTATGCCGGCTGGAACAGAGATCTGTATATACATGTCCTGGCAGCACGGGGTATGTGCGAAAAGGACGTTTATGTACAGATTGTCGGCATGAAAGGGTTAATAAAGGTCCTCAGTGCTCGTGCGCTGCACAGCCTGAGAAAAAAAAATGTCCCTGGAAAACCCCTTTAATATAACATGGTGGCAGAAACCTAATTTTGGAAAATCTCCACTCCAAAAACTAAGTTGCGCTCCTTCCATTAAGAGTCTTGCTGTGTGTCCAAATAGCAGGTTATGACCAGATGTGGGGTATTGCCGTACTCGGGAGAAATTGCTTTACAAAGCTTGGGCGGCTTTTTCACCTTTATCCCTTGTGAAAATGAAAAAAATCTACTTTTTAGTGGAAAAAATGTGATATTAATTTTACGGCCTAATTCCTATAAATTCTGCAAAAGATCTGTGGCGTCTAAATTCTCACTATACAACTAAATAGATTCCTTAAGGTGTGTATTTTCCCAAATGGGGTCACTTTTGGGGGGCCCCTCCTGTATTGGCCCCGCAGGGGCTTTTGAATTGTGACATAGCACCCGAAAACATTCCAGCTAAATTTGAGCTCCAAATGGTGCGCCTTTCCTTTTGAGCCCTGCAGTGTGTCCAAACAGCAGTTTACAACCACTTATGGGGTATTGCCATAATATGGAGAAATTTATTTTTAAATGTTGGGGTGCTTTTTCTCCTTTGTTCCTTGTAAAAATTGAATGTTCACATTTTATCAGAAAAAATGTAGCTTTTTAATTTCATGGCCTAATTCCACTAAATTTGGCAAAAAACCTGTGTGGTCAAAATACTCCCTATACCCCTATATAAATTCCTTCAGGGGTGTAGTTTCCCAAATGGGGTCACTTTTGGGGGTTTCCACTGATTTGGTCCTGCAGGGGCTTTGCAAATGTGACATGGCATCCGAAAACCATTGCATCAAAATTTGAGCTGCAAAAGCCAAATGGTGCTCCTTCCCTTATAAGCCCTGGCATGGGTCCAAACAGCAGTTTATTTGCCACATATGGGGTATTGCTGTGCTAGGAAGAGGTTGCTTTACAAATTTTTGTGGTGTTTTTCTACTTTATTTATTGTGAAAATGAAAAATCTGAGCTAAAACGAAATTTTATTAGAAAAAAAAAGTAGATTTTCATTTTCACAATTTAATTCCACTAAAGTCAGCAAAAAACAGTGGGGTCAAAATACTTACTATACCCCTCGATAAATTTCTTGAGGGGTGTAGTTTCCTAAATGGGGTTACTTTTGAAGTTTTTCCACTGTTTTGGTCCCGCAGCGGCTTTGCAAATGTGACATGGCACCTGAAAACCATTGCAGCAAAACTTGAGCTCCAAAAGCCAAATGGTGCTCCTACCCTTCTGAGCTCTGCCATGTGTCCAAGCAGTTTATTACCACATATAGGGTATTGCCCTATTGTATATTCTAATAAAAAGAAGGCCCCAAAATCCACCAGGTGCTCCTTTGATTCTGAGGCCTGTGTATCAGTCCAGTTTCACACTAGGGCCACATGTGGGATATTTCTAAAAACTGCAGAATCTGGGCAATAAATATTGAGTTGTGTTTCTCTGGTAAAACCCTCTGTGTTACAGAAAAGAAAGAATTAAATATGAACTTCTGCAAAAAAAATGAAATTTCTATATTTCACCTCTATTTTGCTTTAATTCTTGTGAAATTCCTAAAGCGTTAAGAGACTTTCTTTATTCTGTTTTGAATACTTTGAGGGGTGCAGTTTTTAAAATAGGGTGATTTATGGGGGTTTGTATTGTATGGGCCCCTAAAAGTCACTTCACAACTGAACTGGTCCCTGAAAAAAGTTTCTTAATGCCCAACTGGGCGTTTTTTAACTTTTGACCAAGTGGGCGTTGTAAAGAGAAGTGTATGACGCTGACCATTCAACGTCATACACTTCTCTCCATTCATGTCCATTTGTACTCAGCACAGCGTGATCTTGCGAGATCACGCTCTGCTGTGACATACACCCTCCTGTGACATACACCCTCCAGCCAGGACGCTATGTGTATTCATACTCCAGACACTTCGGTAAAGTTTTTGTGGGACTTACTCACACAGCACACATGATGTCATTCACAGCGTGATCTCGCGAGATCACGCTGTGCTGTGATTAAGTTCCACACAAATTATACTGAAGTGTCGGGAGTGTGAATACACATCACATCCTGGCTGGAGGCAATGTCTATTCACTCTCAAGACACTTCAGTAAAGTTAATGTGGGAGTATGTGACCGTACAATTGGACGTGAATGGAGAGAAGTGTATGATGCTGTTTGGTCAGCGTCATACACTTCTCTTCCCAACGCCCACTTGGTCAAAAGTTAAAAAACGACCAATTGGGCATTAAGAAACTAATTAGCATAAATATAAAATTGCTCATAACTTGCTCAAAATTTATTGTTTTTAAAAATAAAAACCACTGTTGTTATCTACATTACAGCATCAATCAGATTATGTAGGAGGTAGGGCATTTATAATCTGGTGACAGAGCCTCTTTAAATGAGAAGTGACATGTTATTGAACAGTCAGCATCTGCACTGTGGTCCTCAAGATCAGCTCTAATTTTAAGAGGGCACTTATAATGTAGTGACAGAGCCTCTTTAAAGCACAGCTGTACTCTTCAGCTGGAACCTCACATATTTTCTCTGTATTCACAATCCCTAGCATCAGCTGTCGGACAACTTTTAACAAAATATGTATTCGAACCAATTCATGCACACTGTTATTTTAGGTTTATTATCTTAGAGGCTATTAGATTTCTTAAAAAAAAAATCATAGACTGGGTTTGCAAGTCTCTAGCTAAAAAATAAGGCTTCATTTTTCAGGTCCATTTAGTCCTCTCCTTCTGGCACACACAGCACCTGGGGCCTGTAGCCTCTCCTGGCTAAGCCGCTGAGGCAATGGCCCGTTGCAACAGCCAAATGATAATATGGTATGACCAGCTAGCATGGTAATATTAAAAATAAGGCATGAGTCTATTGTATTTACCAGTATGTTCATACATTGTATTATATATTTACATATTCTACTATTCTCAGTGATGGTTCATTAGCCCAATGTAGGTATTACATGCCAAGTGTTGCCATTCCTTATGCTGCCTATGTATTTCTTGTATAGAACATTATATTTTTCTCCAGTTAACTACACAGTTTTTTAATAGATATAAATGATTCATGCTGTGTTAATAAAACTAATAACTTTTTTATGTCTGCCAAAATAACAAGGACATGTTTTCCTTGAGCATTTTTAAAGCAAGCCAGCAGCTGAATCACGTAGAGTATTTTAAAGCAAATTCCTATTAATAGAATAGTTATAGAAGACAGAGAATGAGAGATTACACTATAGAGCGTATAGATATTAATGGTACTAATAAATCACACAGTAGTTTGTCTTTTAAACAGCTGTTACCTAGCAACGCAAAACTGATAAATTCACTTTTAAACAAAATTTTACATCTGTCCAGAGAAGATTTATAGCTCCACTTTTACTATATGAACAGGTGAGCTATCAATTAGGAATTTAATAAATACTACATTGAGAAATCTTAGGAAAAAATTATATTATTGTACTTAATCCTTAAAATGTTACCTCCTAAATGAGATGGAAAAAGAAAATGTTGGTGCAAGTGGCCATTAAAAGCACTTCCTTCTTTACTACTGTATATGGGTCATATGTTTTCGTGTACGTTGTGATGGGCAAAATTCTTATTCTTAACCCTGACCATTTTCTGTACACGTTACACAACAATGACCTTACACCTAGTCTGATTTCACTAAAATAAAAAGGGGGAGATTTACTACTTAGGGTATGTTCACACGCCCTATTTACGGACGTAAGTCAGGCGTTTCAACGTCTCAAAACCGTCTGCAAACATCTGCCCATTGAATTCAATGGGTCTTACGGTGTTCTGTGCAGACGAGGTGTAATTTCGCTCTCAAAAGATGGCACGTAAAAAGCCGCCCGCCTCAAGGAAGTGCATGTCACTTCTTGGGATGTAATTGGAGCTGTTTTTCATTGACTCCAATGAAAACCAGCTCCAATTACGTCCGTAAAAGACGCCGCGAAAAACGCGTGCACTCGTCAAAACGTCTGAAATTCAGGAGCTGTTTTCGCCTGAAAACAGCTCCGTAATTTCAGACGTATTTGGCGTTGCCGTGTGAACATACCCTAAGACTGGCGTTTCATATGCCAATCTTCGCTTTCTGCTCCGCTGGAGTAAGATGCAAAAGATTTATTAAGAGTCACACTCCTCTTAACAATGCAGTTTTCCGTTGGATGTATGCCACAATTGTGAACACACTGCTGGGCCAAATCCCCCTCCTGATTGGACATAAAATGAAAATAAATGTACTCACCTCACCGCACCGTTTCTTCCCCTGGATCGTCTTGGGCTCCCACATCAGTAAGCTCTTAATGGGGAGGGGAGAATGTCGAGCGGTCAGTAACTAATTTTTTTAATTTATTTTAATTCAATAAGCGATCATGGAAGAGGAAGGTGGTACCGTCCTGGAATGCGGCATTGCCTGTACCCTGTTACACCCTTACAACAGAGTGAAATCTTCGCCAACTAGGAGCTGGGACAGATTTTTGCTAGAATTTATTCCAGTTTGTCGGGCCGTCAGTTGCCCCATCCCCT
Source organism: Rhinoderma darwinii (assembly GCF_050947455.1). Classification (NCBI taxonomy): domain Eukaryota; kingdom Metazoa; phylum Chordata; class Amphibia; order Anura; family Rhinodermatidae; genus Rhinoderma; species Rhinoderma darwinii. Next base: position 103,537,553 of record NC_134687.1, on the reverse strand, counting down.
TTTACTAAGCTCCGCTCACGTATTAGAAGACGGGCAGGAATGGTGTAAACAGTTCAAAAGTCAATTTTTTTTCAGCAAATTGCAGCTTTGAGCCGCTTGTAACTTTTCCACAGTAGAAAACAGGCACAGGAAACATAATAAATTCCCCTATATTGGCAAATTTGAAAAAATGGTGATACAATTTTTTTTTTTACCTTTTTATTTTATGATTTTTTTAATTTGAGCTTCATGTGGTATTTTAACATTTTCCTGCTGCTTTAGGCCTGATTTACACGAGCGTGTGCGTTTTGCGCACACAAAAAACGTGGCGTTTTGCGTGCGCAAAAGGCACTTAACAGCTCCGTGTGTCAGCGTATGATGTGCGGCTGTGAGATTTTTTTGCAGCCGCCATCATTATGACACTCCGTTTGGATTCAGAGTTTGACAGCTGTTGCGCGAATCACCAGTTCGCACGGAAGCCATGCGTGGTTTTCACACACCCATTGACTTCAATGGGTGCGTGATGTGCGAACAGCGGACAAAGATAGGACATGTCGTGAGTTTTTTTCAGCGGACTCACGCTGAGCAAAACTTACGGACTGTCTGCATGCCCCCATAGACTAATATAGGTGCGTACGACACGCGTGAAAAGCACGCGCGTCGCACGCATGTATATCACGCTCGTGTAAACGAGGCCTTAGGCAGCAGACTGCACTACAGAGCCCTAGCACTGATTGCTGCTTTTCCCCTGTGATGTTTTTCCTTTGCTATTTCTCATTCTAAATAACAGGGAACCCTGATATGCAGCAGTTAGAAGACTGAGTTTACTATTAAGGCCCTGTTCACACGGAGTTTTTTGGTGCGGTTTTTGCCGCGGAAACCGCAGCAAAGAAACGGCTGAAATTGACTCCCATTGACTTCAATGGGAGGTGGAGGCGTTTTTTTTTAACGCGAACAGAAAATACACTTGCGGTATAAAGCAGCAACATGCCCTATCTTGAGGCGTTTTCCGCCTCAAAAACCCCATTGAAATCAATGGGAGACGGAAAGTTTTTACGCGTTTTTTTGCGTGATTTTCGTCGCGTTTTTTTACGAGCTTTTCGGCAAAGAACACTCGCGGTTATTCCATCTTTCTGTTGAATAGATAGCAAAAAAAAAAGCCTAAAAAATCTGCGGCAAAAAAAACACGAGGCAAAAGCGCAAAAAGCGCGTCAAAAAATGTGTGTGGTGCAAAACCACTTAAAAAAAACAGAGATACCACTTAATCAACGGAAAAATAAAAAATTATGGCTCTCGGAATTTGGCAACACAAAATACATTTTCTTTTTTACACTTAGGTTTTTACTTGTAAAAGTAGTAAAATATACAAAAAATCTATATATATTTGGTATCGCCGTAATCGTATTGACCCACAGAATAAAGTTAACATGTTGTTTTAATTTCACAGTGAATTCCGTAAAAACGGTGCGCAAAAAAACATGCACGTATTTTATTATTTTCTACCCCACAAATAATTTGTTTTCCGTTTCCTAGTACATTATATGGCAAAATAAATGGTGCTACGAAAAACTACAACTCGTCTCGAAAAATCAAGCCCTCATAGTACTATATCGATGGAAAAATAAAGACGTTATGGCTTTTGGATGGTGGGGAGGAAAAACGAAAATGAAAATCTGAAAAAGGGCTGCGGCGGGAAGGGGTTAAAATAACAAATGATATTCAATGTTTTTCAGAAATTCTAAAAATAAATATAGAGTGGCATATACTGTATTATGTCATGCAAAAAAATAAACCTAAGGCAACCGAAAAGTACAAAATATAAGTGCAATTACCGTCAACAAACTTATAAATATTAATTTAACGATTAGAACTTCGAAAAATATAAAACAAATAAAGTGGCATATACTGTATTACATCATACAGCAAAATAAACATAAGACAACATAAAAGTGAAAATGCAAATAAGGTCAAAAAAAGGAAAAAAAACAATCTAACAATTTAGAAGAATATAAAACATAAATAATGAGGTAGTTCACTTCACAATAATTGACAGTTATGTAAAGTGCAATGTGTGGGCACAGGCAAAAAATTCTCAATCGACTAAAGCCTCAGTGCTAAAATCATTGATTTATGAGAGGTCCAGACACCTTAAGGGCATGACCAGACGTGACGGAATTGCTCTGGAATTCCGCTGCGGACAGTCCGCATGATTACAGTACGGAACAGTTGTCCGGCAGCGAGGCAGGGACTCCTAGCATCGTACATAACTATGATGCTTGGAGCCCGGCTCCCTGCACTGTGTTCGGTCCGGTACTTGCGGCCGAAATACGTCCGTCAATTACGGACGTAATGACCTCGTGTGAACATACCCTAATAATTACCCTCAAAATAAATTGCCCCAGATAAGTACATCGTTTCTGACCACATAGGGAGCACTATAAGGTACTAGTGGTGGTTGGGGGGCACAATCTATCTGAGGTTTCTTTGGTAGTAATGAACACCTGAAACTATAAAGAATATTCAACATTGATCAGGGAATAACTGGATAAGACAATACAGGATTATGAGAGAAAATATTATTTAGTGCAATATTTCTTACCTTGGTAATATATGACTGGAGTTACTTCTGTTGGACTGCATGCATGTCAAGGGTGATGTCTTTTCTAAGAGACTATACAGGGTGGGCCATTTATATGGATACACCTAAATAAAATGGGAATGGTTGGTGATATTAACTTCCTGTTTGTGGCACATTGGTATATGGGAGGGGGGAAACTTTTCAAGCTGGGTGTTGACCATGGCGGCCATTTTGAAGTCGGCCATTTTGTATCCAACTTTAGTTTTTTCAATGGGAAGAGGGTCATGTGAGACATCAAACTTATCGAGAATTTCACAAGAAAAACAATGGTGTGATTGGTTTTAACGTTACTTTATTCTTTCATGAGCTATTTACAAGCTTCTCTTTATTTACAGCCATTGACATGTCGCAGAGGTTAACACGTGAGGAGCGGATAGAAATTGTGTTGATGTCTGGTGAACGCAGTCCCCGGGTCATTGCAGTAGATTTCAATGCAAGACACCCTACGGGAACACCCATCTCCCATGCTACAGTTTGCAAACTGCCAAGTTTCGTGAAACTGGTTCAGTGTTGGATTTGCCCAAATGTGGACGCATGAAAACTGTCACTAATGAAGAAACATCAGTGGCTGTCCCGATCTGACCCCCTTAGACTTTTATCTTTGGGGTCATCTGAAGGCAATTGTCTATGCTGTGAAGATATGAGATGTGCAGCAACTGAAACTACGGATACGGGAAGCCTGTGCTAGCATTTCTTCTGCGGTGTTGCTATCAGTGTGTGTGAAGTGTGGGAGAAGAGGGTTGCATTGACAATCCAACACAATGGGCAGCAATTTGAACACATTTTATAAGTGGTCAGAAACTTGTAAATAACTCATGAAAGAATAAAGTAACGTTAAAACCAAGCACACCATTGTTTTTCTTGTGAAATTCTCGATAAGTTTGATGTGTCACATGACCCTCTTCCCATTGAAAAAACTAAAGTTGGATACAAAATGGCCGACTTCAAAATGGCCGCCATGGTCAACACCCAGCTTGAAAAGTTTCCCCCCTCCCATATACTAATGTTCCACAAACAGGAAGTTAATATCACCAACCATTCCCATTTTATTTAGGTGTATCCATATAAATGGCCCACCCTGTATATAGGTGGTAAGCGCTGCGCATCTGGTTGTGAAAAGAGAAAATGGCGGACTATTAGAGAGTGAAAATATCAATCGTTAGGTCCAGTTCACACGTTGCGAAAAGACTGTGGTTTTGTGCAACAGAATTTATCGCGGAAAATCTACAGCAAATACAGTAGTAGCAAATCCTGCGTATATACTGAGTGGAAAAAAGGCTCAGAAATTGACCTGCGGTGACGAATTTTATTCCACAGCATGTCAATTGTATTTGCGTAATCTCTGCTAATGTGTTGCGGGTTTTCCCCATTGAATTCAGCGGGGAGGTAAAACCCACAACAAATAGCAGATATTGCGTTTTATTTTCACCGGAAAAGCAGCAATACCATCACAAAAAAAGCAAATCTGAAAAAAAATTCAATCTTATACTTGCCCAGAATTCTGTGCTTCTTTGTCCATTCCAGCCTCCTGGGATAACGTTTCATCCCATGTGACTGCTGCAGCCAATCACAGGTTGCATCGCATGGGATTAAATGTCATCCCAGGAGGCTGGTCTGCAGGATGTCAGAGGGTAAGGGCATGACCACACGTGGCGGATTTCCTCCGCAACTGTCCGCATCAATGCCGCACAGAATCTGCGTTGCAGAATCTGCTGCGGATCTGCACAAAATGTGCAGTAAATTGATGCGGACTAGCTGCTGCGGACTGCGGTAAAAGTACTTCCCTTCTCCCTATCAGTGCAGGATAGAGAGAAGGGACAGCACTTTCCCTTGTGAAAGTCAAAGAAATTCATACTTACCGGCCGTTGTCTTGGTGACGCGTCCCTCCTTCGGCATCCAGCCCGATCTCCCTGGATGACGCGGCAGTCCATGTGACCGCTGCAGCCTGTTATTAGCCTGTGATTGGCTGCAGCCGTCACTTAGACTGAAAAGTCATCCTGGGAGGCCGGACTGGAGACAGAAGCAGGGAGTTCTCGGTAAGTATGAACTTCATTTTTTTTTACAGATACATGTATATTGGGATCGGTAGTCACTGTCCCGGGTGCAGAAACAGTTACTGCCGGTCGCTTAACTCTTTCAGCACCCTGGACAGTGACTATTTACTGACGTCTCCTAGCAACGCTCCCGTCATTACGGGAGCCCCATTGACTTCCTCAGTCTGGCTGTAGACCTAGAAATACATAGGTCCAGCCAGAATGAAGAAATGTCAAGTTAAAAAAGCAAGACGGATCCGCAGCACACATAACATGTGCATGACAGCTGCGGACTTCATTGCGGAAATTAGAATCTCCATTGAAGTCAATGGAGAAATTCCGCCATGAGTCCGCCACTGCTCCGCAACAGATAGAGCATGCTGCGGACACCAAATTCCGCTCCGCAGCCTATGCTCCGCAGCGGAATTTTACGCCTCGTCTAAACGAACACTGCTAAATTAAAGTGTAAGTCAATGGACAAACGGCTCCGCTGCGGATTAACGCTGCGGAGTGTCCGCAGCGGAATTTAAGTGAAATTCCGCCACGTGTGAACACAGCCTAAGTATGTGTTTTGTTTTTTATAAACGTGCAGTTTTCCGCAGCGGACAATCCGGCCAAGAAAATGCACCACAATTTGGTGTCGTTTTTCTGACGGAATTCCCTGCGGCTGCCAGGGCAGATACGATGTTTATCTTTAAGCAGCGTATCCACCCTGTGTTAATGTAACCTAAATCTGTAGCATATCAATTTATGCTACAGATTTTCACAGCAGATTTCACCTTTTGCAATGGATGGGGTGGAATTTGCAGCAAATCTGCAGCAAAATGCGTGACAAATCCTCATGTTGTTCATTCAAATTTTCTACAGATTTGTTTGTTCTTGCCACGTATCTGTTGAAAAATCAGCAGGGGATTTTATCCTATGCGGACGTACCCTTATTCAGCTATTCATCAGCTTTCTCAAACGGACGTTGATCCAAGTTTCCTTTAATCACAGCTATTAGTGCTGGTGGGCCGTCAATCTGCGCTCTGCACAATAAAAAACACATACCTGATACAATGTAGTTGTACGTGATAATTCGAGAAGGGGTTCCCACTTTATCGCACACATGCATGCCGAACAAATGTTACGATTTTTGTGTTGGAAAAGCTGCAATTCCGCCGCACAAAACTTGGAAAAACAAAACTTATTTTTTGGTTAAGAAATAATCAAAGGGTTATTACCTACCCCGGGCGTTGTCGTGGATACATGTTCCTCTGTTTTGAGTGCAGCATGACCTCCTTAATCGTATTCATTTTAATTTTATTCAGATTTGCATTTTTTGCGGTGTAATTGCAGCATTTCAGCCTCAATAATCGCAACATCTGCAATTTGTTGCGAGTTTTACCTCTCTGTTAAATTCAATGGGGGAAAACCCACAACAAACCCACAGCATGTCGATTTATGCTGCGGATTTAAAAACCGCACTGCAGATCAATTTATGAACATTTTCACAGTGGATATTTTCAGAAGCGTTTCATGAGATTTGTTCAAATCCCATCCACATTGCTGCTACTGTAAATGCTGAAGATTTTCCACACAGAATTCTGTAGCATTTACACTACGTGGGAACCTGGTCATAGTGGGTGCAAGTGTATCCACAAAACAGCTAGCCATGTATTTCTCATACCACTGTGAGCCATGCAGCAGCGCCAAGAGAGCTCATATGGCATACTTGTCTGATATCAGTGTTCCTTTCCTCTAGTGTAAGGGTGCCATTTTACATGAGGAATTGTACTCTCTGGGTGAACTTTGACATGAAATCACACATACAGTATGACTTAATATAAAGAAAATCCATCCTGAATACAATTTATCTTTAACCCCTTAATGACCAGCCTATTTTAGAATTTAATGACCAAGCCATGTTTTAAGTTTTTCCATCGTCGCATTCCAAGAGCTATAACTTTTTTATTTTTGCGTCGACATAGCTGTATAAGGTCTTGTTTTTTGCGGGACAAGTTGTATTTTTAATAGCACCATTTTAGGGTACATATCATTTATTGATTCATTTTTATTAACTTTTTTTGGGGGGGGATAGAAAAAAACCTGAAATTTTGCCACACTTTTTTGCATCCTAAATCTACGCCGTTTACCGTGTGATATAAATAAAACAATAACTTTATTCAGCGGGTTGTTATGATTGCAACGATTTTTTATGTTTTACTACTTTTACACAAATTATTTGTTTTTGTTTTTGTGTCTCCATATTTGAAGAGCCATAACGTTTTTATTTTACGCCGATGCAGTTGTATGAGGGCTTTGTTTTTGCGGGACGACTTGTCGTTTTTATTGGTACCACTTTGGAGCAGATGCGACTTTTTGATCACTTTTTATCACATTTTTTTTAAGGCAGGATTCACAGAAAACAGCAATTTTTCCATTGTTTTTTATTTTTTACGGCGTTCACCGCGCGGTTTAAATAATGTAATGGCTTTATGGTCGGGTTTGTTACAGATGTGGCGATACCAAATATGTGTAAATTTTTTACTTTATTTAGGTTTTTTATTAATAGTAAAGCATTTTGTAAGGGGAAAAAGTGGGTTTTTCATTTTTTTTTCCACATTTTTTTAATTAACTATATTAAACTTTTTTTTTTTTACTTTTTCACTAGTCCTACTAGGGGACTTTAATATGCGATCATCCAATCACTTTTATAATACACTGCAATACTTTTGTATTGCAGTGTAGTACTGCCTGTCCGTTTAAAACAGACAGGCATCTGCTAGGCCATGCATCTGGCATAGCCTAGCAGGCATTCACTACAGGCAGACCTGGGGTCCTTTATTATCCCGGGTGTCAGTGGGAGAGAGAGGGAGCTCCCTCCCTCTCTCCAAAACAACTCAGATGCGGCGCTCGCCATTGATTGCCGCATCTCAGGGGTTAAACGGGTGAGATCGATACTTATATCGATCTCACCCGTTCGAGCATGGATGCCCCCAGCCCTCAGCTACCTCCGGTAGCTGAGAGCAGGGAGATTTAACGGCTCCCTGCTCTGTTTATTTATTCTGATGCAGCGGAATGAAAAGGCGTATGCATCAGAATAAAGCCCAAAGGCGTATTGGTGGTCACTAACGTTAAAAGTAAATCAGACTATTTCAGAAATTTGTGTTCCACAAACTATTCCATGCATTGAGGGAGCTACCTATAATGACAGACAACTAGCGGAGACCAAGTCCTACTTGTGAAGGATATTTGTTAAGAGGTTAAAGGCTATGTACATCTTCGAAATTTTGCTTTTTAAAATAAAAATGTCTATCATTGTGTTTTGTGCAACTTTCTAAATACTCTATTTAAAATTATTTGTAATTTTTGAGATAGAGCTGCTTTGAATACCGTATACAAAGCAGCTGTAGCTAGCTCTAAAACCTGTATTTGTCACGTCCGCGGGACTGACGGGTTCAGTATCAACTGGTACTGCGTGTCTCTGACACGCAGGATCGAGCTCTTACCAATCATATCTAATTTTATAACTTAGATGTGATCGATAACAGGTAGATCCTGCGTGTCAGAGAGAGACAGGACCCGCTGACACTGAACCCGGTCAGTCCCGCGGACGTGACAAATACAGGATCAGTGCCGCTGACCTGACGGATACAGGTCTCAGTACACAATACAGCTGTTCTGTATACAGGATACAAAGCAGCTGTATCTCAAATAGTAAAAATAATTTTTAATAAAAAGTATTTAGAAAGTTGAACAAAACAAACTAACAGGCACTTTATTTTTTTTTAAAAAACCCAACTATTTCAGAGGTGTACATAGCCTTTAAGTATCCTGTATACATAGAAGCTGTATTGCTTTGTAAAAGTTGATTCCGTCAGGTCAGATGTGCTGACAGCTCAGCTGAAATCTAGTGGGGACTCACATTAATGATGTAAGGAGCGCACTTTTTGGAGGAGGTGGGGTTGCTAATGCTTGGAAACCCTCCTCTGCGTAGTTGAGGAAAATAATCCATTCAAAGTGGTATTTCCAAAATTAACATTTATCACCTATTCACAGGATTGATGATAAATGTGTCAAGCTAGGGGCCCAGTGCCAGAGAACAGTGCTTGGCTGCTTACGTCAGCCCAATAGACATTGAATGGAGCGACAGGGCGCATGTTTGTCCTCCTCTCCATTCAGGCTTCTCCTCTCTGCACCACCCGCAGTTCTAATGATCTCTGGGAGTCCCAATTGTGGATAGGTAAAAAAAATGTTAATCTTGAGAACATCCCTTCAAAGGCTGAAAATCTTTCTACCACTACTAGGGGGAGCTCACTGCATATGAATTTATTGTCGAGTTCAATGAGAGCTGCAAAAGTCCCTATGCAGTGAGCTCCCCCTAGTGGCAGCTGCAGAAAGACAGCTATCTATCATGTTACACTATGGATCTGTGAAGAGAAGATTCTGAACTCTTTATGAAACAAACCACAGCCCCGATGAATAAAATTTATATAATTACAATAAATGGCCACTGAAGCACCATAAACCTCCAGGAATTTGCCATATCAATCCATAACCACCATGTATAATGCATATCAATATTAACCCCTTCTTAACCACTCACGAACACCTGGAATATGACAGGAATAGTATCAAAACCCCAAAACCACCCCATGTAAGAGTGTATTATGCAATTTATGTAGAAATTTCATATATTTGTAGAAATTCCATATAATCAGCGGCATTTCTCTGTCTCCATTGTGGACATCAACGAACTTGGAAACCACTCTCAAAATACTGCCTTTGCCCCTGGTTGTGTGTACTGGACGTTTTCTAAAACTCCCCTCAAAATGTTATATACAAACAAGTTTCAGAAAACACAACCTGGCCTCCCAAAACCCTTGTTCACTTTTGATGCATCCAGCCATGCAAAATCTAAGCATCAGCATTGATTGATGTGTTTCTTTACTTGTTCACTGGCAAAAACCACTCATTTTATCCTCAATTAAGCATTGTGAAATTTAGGAAAGTGGATACTGGAAATACATTTCCTAAGCATTAATATTACTTGTAATATCATTTGAATTGCATTTTATTTAAGTGCATAGTATTTTGCACATCTTGTATATTGAGCACATAGATGAAGCAGAGAAATTAGCTAATATTACTGGAAAACTCATAGAAAAAGCATTAAAATGTGCCTAAGAGGCTTTTTGCCATTTTTCAGCGTTCATATTTTTTTTTCCATCTGCAAAACTAGCAAACTTACATTTTTTTTTAGCAAATCCAACATTTTCAGATCCATAACTGTGACTATCTTAGGGTATGTTCACACGCAGTGTTTTCAGACGTAATTCGGGCATTTTACACCTCAAATTACGCCTGAAAAACGCCCCTAATACGCCTACAAACATCTGCCCATTGCTTACAATGCGTTTTACGGTGTTCTGTTCCCACGAGCCTTAAAAAGACACCCGCGGAAAAGAAGTGCATGTCACTTCTTGGGACGTTTTTGGAGGCATTTGTCATTGACTCCATTGAAAAACAGCTCCAATAACGGCCGCAAAATATGCCACGAAAAACGTGAGTTGCTACAAAAAACTTCTGAAAATCAGGAGCTGTTTTCGCCTGAAAACAGCTCTGTATTTTCAGACGTTTTTGGTCACTGCATGTGAACATACTCTAACTGTCCATAAGGGAAGTTTCACACTGCATCATTTATTATTTAACATATATTTATCCATTAAACTTAGCCACAACATAAAGGCTAAGGCTACATTCACACGAGCGTATCAGATTCAGGCGTGTGAAAAACGCTCGTGAATCTGGTCCATGTGTGTTGCGTTATGCATCAGTGTGCTTTGCGAGTGGCATGCGTTATTCACGCACTCGCAAAGCACATACTTTTTTTTATTTTTTATTTTCAATTGAATTGATGCCCAAATCACACACCACACATGGATGTGCCTCCTTGTGCGGTGTGTGGTTTTCACACACCCATTGACTTCAATGGGCGCGAAGGACTCTCGCTGCATGTAAACTCCTGCATGTGTGAATGGCCCCATTGAAGTCAATGGGTCCGTGTGCTGCACGTGATTTCCATGCGCAGCACACAGATGTTATTCACGTTCATCTGAATGAGCCCTAAGAAACTGATGTCTATGACGTATGCTTTGGTCTGAGGAATGAACTTATGACACCAAAAAGGAATATAATTGGAATTATAAAGTTACACCCAAAAGCTATTAACCCCTTACAAATACGGACTTTTTTCTTATGTTTTACTAGTTTTGCACAATAAAAACACTTTTAAAATAAAATTTGTTTTTGCATCGTCGCATTCCATTATTTTTCCATCCAAAAACTTTATGTGGGCTTGTTTTTTGCAGGAAAAGATTGTTTTCATTGATGCCATTTTTGGGTACATTGGACTTATTGATTAACTTTTAGTACATTTTTTGTTTTGGGGGATGGAAAATAAATCAACTCTGTCGTTGTATTTTTTGCGTTTTTTAAATAAATTTTTAAATGAAATGTTTTCTTTATTTTTTAGGTTGTTACGATCGCAGCAATACCATATATGTATCTTTTTTTTGTTTTTTACTCTTTGCCAAAACAAAAACAATTTTTACTGTGCATATTTTTTTAATTAATTTTATTTGTCATTAATTACGTTTTTAGTTCCACTAGGGGACTTCACTATGCAATTTTTTAATCGCTTACATAATGCTTGATATACTTGGTATACTAAAGCATTATTGCCTGCCAGTGTAAAACTGACAGGCAGTCTAATAGGCAATGCCTCTGGCACGGCATAATAGGCACACAGCCATGGCAGGCCCTGGGGCATTTGCATTCGTGGGCCACCGATGGGTGACAGAGGGGTTAAACAGCTGCGATCAGTGTTAATTCCAATCACAGCTATTAGAGCAGAAGCCAGGCTGTCGAAAGACAGCTAAACAACCCCTTTTCCCGGTACGGGACACCCATGTCAGGCTTGCTCCGAGGTGCTGTAAAAGGGCTAATATATCAGAGTGAGGCACTTTAGTGACAACCGTGAAAAGCTGTATTGATGGTCACTTAGGGGTTTAGATTTCCCTTCACTGGAACTAAGTGGCCTAGGCCGACCCCTGAAAATCATCCCCATAGCAATTTCTCTCCTTCACCAAACTTTACATTTGGCACAATACAGTCAGGCGGGTAACATTCTCCTGGCATTCGCCAAACCTAGACTTGTCCATCACACTGCCAGATAGAGAAGGGTGATTCCAGCGTCCCGTGGCAGCATGATTTAAACCACTGTAAGGACTTGCATGCAGCTGTTCAGCCATAGAAATCCATGCCATGAAGCTTTTGTGCGGATGTTATTGCCAGAAAACATCTGGAACTCTGCAGTTTTTGAGTCAGCAGAGCGTTAGCGACTTTTAAGCACTATGTGGCTTAGCACTTATCGACCACGCTCTGTAACTGCCAAGTCGTGGCTGAGTTGCTGTAGTTTCTAAATGATTCCACTTTGCAATAATACCACTCACAGTTGATCATTGAACATCTAGGAGGGAAGAGATTTCACTTAGTGACTTATTGCAACAGTACAATGCTTGAATTCAGTGAGCATCTTAGAATGACCCATTCTTTCACCCATTCTTTTTGTAAAGGCAGACTGCATGGCTAGGTGCTTAATACATCTGTTCCAATGGGACTGAATGAAACATCTGAATTCAATGATTAAGAGGGATGACCCAATACTTTTGTCTATATAGTGTATAATATTTAATCCTGGTCCCAAAATCCCTGGTGGCTCCTCTGGACTGGATCATGGTCAGGATTTATATATACTGAGAATTTGCTGTATAGTAATTACAAATTGTACTTTATATGTGTCCCTAAGGCTTATCGAAGGAATAATAAATATTCCTAGCACATCTGTACTTAAAATTTCATATCTGAGAAAACGTCTAGCAAGGTTCGCTTTTCGGTTTAAATATAGCATCTTGTGGAGTCAAGGCCAAAATATTTTGCAGACAAGATAGTAATAGTTTGGACTTGAAATGTTTTCAAGATACTTCATGATTCAAGTATAGAATATGTTTACTAGACATATTTCTAATGCTCAGAAATAAAACTGTACTTGGGCAGCTGTGCAAATCTAAGCCTTTATTATTGTTATTTAAGATCCTAGTATCGCCAGCTCTATATTGCACTGGAAACACAGAAATAATTGCACACAGTAATGGCTTTATGTTAGTGCAATTTCTGCATTCCCTATGAGATATTAAATCAGGCCATATGTTTTAGTGGTTATATTAACTTGAGTATCATAGCAAATTCACAAATGATGCTAGTGTTTGGATTTTTATTTCATCACTAACAAGTGCGCTACTGTTTGAATTGATTTTTACCGCTTAGCTGGAGAAAATCAAAATAGAAGCACAGAATTTATAAGCTGAGAATAACCTATTTTTTTCTGGTCTTTTCATTTGTCTGTTTCAGTGTTAAGCATATACAATGGCTTTATATGCATTTCTATTTTCCCTTTAACTACTGAGTTCAATATGAAGTTAATGCGCATGTCTTCCTTTGGACACCATATTACACTATTTGAGTTAGCTTTGTGAATACATTGCTTTACTTATCTTCTACGTATCCTGAGTTATATCCTATATTTTCGTACAGAGCTACATTTACAGTTCTGTTGGTTACTGGAAACAGTTTGTTGACAGACACACCCCTAGCAGTTTAGTTAAGCCCTTATAATGTAGTGAAACAGTTTTCCTACATTAGATTACTAGACATTTCCTAGAGTAAAGCAAATCACTAGAACAAGTGCCACGATCTAGGGGTATGTGGACCCACTAGGCCGCTCCGCCGTAGCGGAGAAGCAGCTGGCCAACTCAGTCTATGCAAAGTCTATGGAAGAGGTTCGTAGCACAAGTGTACCTGAGATAGTCCAGACGGCGGCAGAGGCTCTGGCACAGATGGGGCTAGATGTGTATGTAACTATGTATGTAGGTTGCGCCAGACGTGGCGGATGGCACCAGGAGTGGCAGATGTCACCAGACGTGGTGTATTCCAGCAGGCGAGGCAGGTTGTGCCAGATGTGGTGGATGATACCAGGGATGGCAAATGACACCAGATGTGGTGTATCCCAGCATGCGGCACAACATGACTCCGACATGAGACAGGCTCAGGAACGAAACATAGCATGGGACACAGGTAGCAGGGCACAGGAACGCTGGGAGCAGGAAAACACTAAGGGACCATTTGCAAAAAAAAACATGGGAAAACTACAACAACGCGCAGGCAAGGAGTGGAAGGGCAAGCCCTATTTATAGTCCAGGGTGCTCTGTGGATAAGTTAGGGAACTTTTAGAGTGCGCGCGCTGGCCCTTTTAGGCTGGGGTCGAGCGCACACGCGCACCCTTTCACACAGTCCAGGGAGGGAAGGCCATGCCAGCTGGCGTCTCCGGGGACGGAGGCGCTGGCAGACGGCCAGGAAGCTGAGATCTGTGACCGCAGTCATATCAACAAGCTCTTTACAGACAACTAATAAGTAGTATGCTGGGAAATGTTAACTCTAAAACTTAAAGAGGTTCTGTCACCAGATTTTGCAACCCCTATCTCCTATTGCAGCAGATCGGCGCTGCAATGTAGATTAGAGTAACGTTTTGTTTTTTTAAAAACAAGCATTTTTGGCCAAGTTATGACCATATTTATATTTATGCAAATGAGGCTTTCTAAAGTACAACTGGGCGTGTTTAACGTTAAAGGGAACCTGTCACCAGCATTTCACCTATTAAACCAGCAATACCTGGTGGTAGTGGGTGTAAGATCATTTCTATATAACCTATAATTGTCTTCTTAGTCGGCTCTGTAGCTTTAGTATTTAGCTTTTTAGTGTTCCCCCACCGTATGCTAATGAGCAGAAAAGAGTCAGATCTTCTCTTGAAAAGAGTCAAATCTTCGTTTGAAAAAAGTAATATCTTCATTCCTCAAGTCTTTCCGCGTTTCCCCGGCCTCCTTACTTTTGATTGACAGCTCGTCACCTTCCCCCAGCACACAAAATCCCACGCTTGTGCATTCAAGTCCTCTTCTGGTGTGTGCGCACAAAGGGACGCCGGATTATTACGATAAAAAGCGCAAAATGTTTGCAGACCGTTATTTACAGTCGGGGGAGGAGTTTAGGAGAGGGGATAACGGCAATGAACTTTTGATAGCAGCGGCCAGCGAGGGATAAGTGAAGTTCAATAGATGAAATTCTGGTGACAGGTTCCCTTTAAAGTACAACTGGGCGTGTATTGTGTTCGTTACATCTGGGCGTTTTTACTTGTTTTACTAGCTGGGCGTTGTGACTAGAAGTGTATGATGCTGACGAATCGGCATCATCCACTTCTCTTCACAACGCCTAGCTTCTGGCAGTGCACAGACACACAGCGTGTTCTCGAGAGATCACGCTGTGACGTCACTCACTTCCCAGGTCCTGCATCGTGTCGGACGAGCGAGGACACATCGGCACCAGAGGCTACAGTTGATTCTGCAGCAGCATCGGCGTTTGCAGGTAAGTCCATGTAGCTACTTACCTGCAAACGCTGATGCTGCTGCAGAATCAAATGTAGCCTCTGGTGCCGATGTGTCCTCGCTCGTCCGACACGATGCAGGACCTGGGGCAGGAAGTGAGTGACGTCACAGCGTGATCTCTCGAGAACACGCTGTGTGTCTGTGCACTGCCAGAAGCTGGGTGGTAACGAAGAGAAGTGGATGATGCCGATTCGTCAGCATCATACACTTCTATTCACAACGCCCAGCTAGTAAAACAAGTAAAAACGCTCAGATGTACGCACATAATACACGCCCAGTTGTACTTTAACTTTAAACACGTCCAGTTGTACTTTAGAAAGCCTCATTTGCATAAATATAAAAATGGTCATAACTTGGCCAAAAATGCTCGTTTTAAAAAAAAACAAAACGTTACTCTTATCTACATTGCAGCGCTGATCTGCTGCAATAGGAGATAGGGGTTGCAAAATATGGTGACAGAGCCTCTTTAAATCCATTTTCCTATTTGTGTAGGCGTTGGTTGAAGTTTCCAGCTTACACGGCCATTTGTTTATTTTTCATTTTAGTTTTCACTCTTTCCAAGAGCCATAACTTTTTTCTTTTTCTGTCAATAGAGTGGTGTGGGGGCTTATTTTTTGCGGGAGGATTTGTAGTTTCTATTGGTAGCATTTAAAGTACCATGTAATGTACTGGGAAACTGAAAAAAAATTCTTTGCAGGCAGAAATTGGAAAAAACTGTGATTCCTCTATTGTTTTATGAGTTTCTTTTTTACGACAACTTAACTTTATTTTTTGGCTCAATACGATTACAATGATACCAAATAAATATTTTTATTTTTATATTTTACTACTTTAAAAAAAAAAAACTTTTTGTTAAAAAAAAATAATTGTTTTGTTTCACACATTCTGAGAGGCACAACTTTTTTATTTTTCCTTGAATTGAGCGGTCTAAGGGGTTATTTTTTGCGGGATCAGCTACAGTTTTTATTGGTACCATTATTGGTAGATACAACATTTTGATCACTTTTTATAATTTTTTTTTTTTTTTTAGAGCAAAGTAGACCAAAAAACAGCAAATTTAGCGGTTTAATTTTTTATTTACGCCGTTCACCGTGCACATTAAATAACACTATATTGTAATAGTTCAGACTTTTACGGGCGATACCAATTTTGTTTACTTTTTTAGTTTTTTAGATTACTTTTTGAAACATTCTGTTAGCCCCACTAGGGGACTTGAACCAGCGATTGTTAGATCGCTGGTACAATACACTTCAATATTAATATCTTGCAGTGTATAGTCATTTTTACAGGCTTCTGTTAAGATATGCCACAAGCAGGACTTAACAGAAGCCAAGTGAAGGCAGTCCTGGGGGCTGCCATGACAACCATCGGTGCCCCACGATCACATTGTGGGGGCATCGATGAGCTGTCGGAGGGGGCCGCCCCCTCTTTATAACACTTCAGATGCTGCAGTCACGATTGACCGCAGCATTTGAGGAGTTAAACGGCCAGGAACTGTTCCTGGCCATTAGTCTGTAAAACACAGACTAATGGAGCGGGCTCAGTGCGTGAGCATGGTCCATACTTCTCTCCCTGCAACAGGACGTACTAACACGTCCTGGTGTGTGAAAGGGTTATAACAGATACACTTAGAGACGTAGTGACCATAGCTCAATTTTTTTATGTTGCTTTTTAATGGGGTTTCCCATTAGGGACATTTATGACATATCCACAGGATATGTCATAAATGTCAGATAGATGCGGGTCTCACGCTTGGGACCCACACCTATCTCTAAAACGGGGTCCCCTAAACCCCATTCTAGCTCGGGACATGGTTGGGAGTTACAAAAACAGCGTAACTTGCTGAGCTACGCTGTTTCCGTAACTCCCATAGTATTGAATGGCAGTTATGGAAGCAATGTAGCATGCGAGCTACGCTGTTTCCGTAACTACTATTCAGTTCTATGGGAGTTGCGGAAACAGCGTAGCTCAGCGAGTTACTGATTACATGGTCGGGAGTTACAGAAATAGCGTAAGTGGCCGGGAGGCAGCGTGAGTACACAAAAAGCTAGAATGGGGTTTAAGGGACCCCATTCTAGACATAGGTGCGGGTCCCAGAGAAGGGATCCCATTCTAGACATAGGTGCGGGTCCCAGAGATGGGACCCGCATCTATCTGACATTTATGACATATCCTGTGGATATGTCATAAAAGTCTCTGATGGGAAAACCCCTTTAAATATACTGAGCTAAAATCTCTGGAAATACGATGTAACACTGGTTTAGATATTGATATCTGTGTGGACATTGCATGTTCTCATCTTGTCCCTGTGGACTGCCAATTTTGAGCCTAAAGGTCACATAAATTCTAGTATATTAACTGTAATCTCAACAACAATAATACTAGTATCTGCAATGTGTTGCCTTATTTCTTAGGCTTTGTTCCCATCTGTGTCAGGGCTCCGTTCAGGCGTTCCTACTCAGCTTTCTGTCAGGGGAACCAATGAACGGAACCCTGACTGTAACAAATGAAATCCGAGTCCGGTGCAAATGGTTTCCTTTTGTCTCAGTTGTGCAAGGGTTCCGTCATTTTGACGGAAGCAATACCATAGTCGACTGCGGTATTCATTCTGTCACAATGACAGAACCCTTAAACAACGGTGACAAACGGAAACCCTTTGCACCGGATCCGTCACCATTGAAATCAATGGTGATGCAAACGTAAACCTATGGAGCCCTGATACAGATGTGAATGAAGCCTTCGTTTTGTAAATGCCTTAGGCTTCGTTCACATCTGTGTCAGGGCTCCGTTCATGCGTTCCGTCTGAGCTTTCCGTCAGGGGAACCCATGAATGGAACCCTGACTGAAACAAATTGTTTTCAATGGTGACGGATGCGGTGCAAATGGTTTCCGTTTGTCAGCGTTGTTTAAGGATTCCGTCGTTTTGACAGAATGAGTAGCGCAGTCGACTACGGGATTGATTGATCAAAACAACGGAACTATTGCACAATGGAGACAAACGGTTCCAATCATGGGTTTCCCTGACGGAAAGCATCGACAGAACCCCTGAACGGAGCCCTGACGGAGATGTGAACAAAGCCTCACATGTTCTAACTTTGTATGCCTTATATGTTAATACTGTATACTGTATATGCCTTATATGTTGGCACTGTATAATAGAAAAAATGTAAAAGAATTATCACAATTCTATCAAAGCCACTTAGCAGTTACACACAGAGCTATTGATTGATGTGTTAAACCTATTTGTCTATTGTAACTCTTCTTTGAGTTATGTAACTTTTGGTAAACAGAAATCTTTATACTTTATTTTGTACAAAATAGTTGTAGAAGAGTATTCTATCATTTTGAGCAATAATGCACTCTGATACCTTAATGACTAAAACGTTTTGGCAGCTCCCATGTCTCTTTGAGATACTAACTATTCAAACATGAACAAAGATAAAAGAACTGTATTAATAATTGCGATAAAATAATGTTTTATGGCCTATCACAAAAAGAGAATACAACTGTGCC
This sequence comes from Rhinoderma darwinii, assembly GCF_050947455.1. Taxonomy (NCBI): domain Eukaryota; kingdom Metazoa; phylum Chordata; class Amphibia; order Anura; family Rhinodermatidae; genus Rhinoderma; species Rhinoderma darwinii. Next base: position 103,518,852 of record NC_134687.1, on the reverse strand, counting down.
CTAAATCATAACAACACTGACAGCATTTAGGCTATGTTCACTTTACAAGTCTTGTTTGTCACATCCCGCGCCAGCTCCTGCCCATTCAGGTGGCTGGCACACATCAGATTTCTGATTTACAGCCTTATCTTATCTTCAGTGTGAGGGAACCAATAATATATTTTGTTTCTGAATTACAAATTGGGCAGTCTCTTATTCCTAGTGACAGGATTGCTGACTTTTCTATATCTAAGGTGCTCCATTTATTACTTGGTGTAAAACTTAAATACTGACAACTCTCTAAGGTCTGCCCTCCTGCAAGTAAAATTTATGTAATATTGTGGATTATAAATGTAGCCATCATAGTCTAATGTTTTATAGTCACATAGAGCTGGCCTGGGTAGGATTTAGTGGTAATAAATGACTTCAACGTGTTGTCTCTTAAGAGATTTAAAGGCCATTGCGTCCTATTCCACTTAATATTTTGCATGTCATATTAAAATTTCATTTAGATAATCTCCTTTTAAATTGATAGTGAAGGACAATACTTCATGTTAAAGTTAAAAAGTAAAAAGCGCACTTCTTGGATATGTATCTAAAGTAATCCGGAACACATGGTAATACATTTTTATTGGTCTAAAAAATATTTTTTATTAATATTCAATGCCTGCACAACTCCTTTTCTGCATGGATGGAAGTATGTAATTACTTAGGAAAGTTAGCAAGTAGAAGTGGAAAATGCCCAGTCAGCAAATTCATTCCACCTTAGTAGTTATTACTTATATCATACAAGTAAGAGAACCTAAACAGCATAACAATTGTTTTACACTTGGGGATCTAGTTGGTTGATTCAATCACCTAATGTAATGACCTACGCATGACTGCCACATTTATAAATATTACATATAACTCACAGGTTTAGACCTTTAATTTTGGCAAGTTGAGAACTTCACATGCATGCTATTGTGCTTATCCTTTAACCATACAAACCATTCGGATGTACTTAATTTGTGCGTCATTTTGAAAAGTGTTTAGGCTCCATAAGGCCATAATATTTAATGTCATGATGACTCATGAAAGGGACCCCAACAGACTCAAACATTAATTAGGGGTAACAATGTGCATGTGGACCAGTGTCAGGCTGAGGTTCCTTAGATCCAGCGGAGAAAATGATTTTGAGGGCCCATCCTCCAGTTCTCCATATTCCAAAAACTCGTTCTCTCCACCACTGTGACTGAAGTCAGATCCCTCAGACTGCTCCGTTCCTCTCTGCTCCGCAAACCCACTGTAGGGGAGCTGGAAATGCTAATGTTCTTTTAGGATAGGCTCTACAGCTAAAAATAGAGAATGTTGGGACAAAAAGGCAAATACTGCGTGGGACCCGATGGTAAAGCACTTTATTTTCTTACAATATTAATCTTACAGGATGAAAACTTGTTTAACAGCACATCTCAGTATTAAAAACTTCTAATGTGGAATTCTAAAGGTACCTGACCAGTTTCGCCTGCCGATTTCGTTAGGGTTCACCCCTTCTGATTAATTTCCCAATAAAACAGTTAATATCAATATTTAATCCGCTGGGTGACATTGCATCCAATAAATACATGTACTCAGTTTCCTTTTTTAAAAGTTCTTTTATAATATCTACTCCTCTCCAATTTATTTCTATTTGGCATATTCCTGTCACTTTAAGATTGCTCCGGTCATTATTCTGTTTTAAATGGACATAAGCTGAACACTGTGGGACATCAGTCCTTTATGAATATTAGTAACATGTTCATTTAACCATGTCTTTAATTTTCACCCCGTGCTCCCCACTTATTGATACCCACACTGGCATTTCAATAATTATACAACATTTATATAGTGGCAATGTATCATTTATTTGATTTGGTGATCCACAGTCCTTTTTTATGCAGATGTAAAGTGTTCCTGTTTTTGAGTCAATAAAATCTTACTGACTTTACATCTTGTCACGTTGGGTTCGTGGACCCACTGGGCCGTACCGCCTTGGCGGTATGGCAGCTGGCCTACAGGGCGCAGGTAACAGTCTATAGTTCATATAGGGTATCAGTGGCAGCTCGGACAGTAGCAAGGCAGGCTCGGCTGGGACTAGGCAGCAGGCAGACGTCAGGCATGGTGTAGCAGGACAGGCGTGGTATGCAGCACAGCACGACTACAGCTCAGCACGGCACTTGACCAGGATAGCATAGGATACAGGATACAGGTACAGGAAACACTGGGAACTGGAAGACACTAAGAGACCATTTGAATAGACAAACCTTAGGGTACGACAACGACGCTCAGGCATGGGAGGAGTGGTCTGGGCCCTTCTTATAGCCCAGGGTGCTCGAGTAGCGATCAGCTCAATCTCCCACCTGCATGCGCTTTGGCTTCTTAAGTATAGACTGAACTCGCGAGCGCACCCTGGTGGCACTGTGGAATGGGACGGCCGTATGTGCAGACATCTCTGGAGAGAAGGGCGTCGACTGAATGGAAGGAGTTCATGGTCAGCGACCACGGATGTTACACATCTCCTCCCAGGGAAGAAATATTTTAACATATTTGTATTATTATTCGATGTGCCTCCTAGTTGACTCCTCACCAAACAATCTTTGATCGTCTGAGCTCTCCTGTATACCAATTTTTGTTTAGCTCGTATCAGGGGGCCTAATGTTTTCTCGCTTTGTAAAAAGTGCCAATTTAGTTCTGATACATTTTTTACTAGTTTGCAATGTTCCAAAAAAATTTTTTTATAAAATGTGACAATGTTTCAGTAGTTTCATCCTCTTATTTATTTTTTGTGTATTTATTAATGGATTAACCTAACTTCCTCCATTACTTTGCTAACCAGTTTAGATTAACTGATTTTCTCCTCAAAGCTTTTACACATCATTACACTTTTGTTTCTCAATATCATAATTTCTTTAGCAAATAACTGATTTTTTGCCACAATTTTTGTCCAAGGATATAAAATGCTGTCATCTAGTTCCTTTAGATAACACTCCAGATCCTCCTTCCACAATTGTTTTAGATTCTTGGGTCATGTCATATAGATGTGTGACTACTCCCACAACTGACAACAAACCCCTTAATGACAAGCCCATTTTAACCCCTTCCCGCCGCAGCCCTTTTTCCGATTTTCATTTTTGTTTTTTCCTCCCCACATTCCAAAAGCCATAACGTCTTTATTTTTCCGACTATATAGTACTATGAGGGCTTGATTTTTGTGGGATGAGTTGTAGTTCTTTTTAGCACTATTTATTTTGCCGTATAATGTACTAGGAAAGGGGCAAAAAAAATATTTGTGGGGTAGAAAATGAAAAAAACACTGATTCCTCCATGTTTTTTTGCACGCCGTTTTTACGGAACTCAATGTGCATTAAAACAACATGTTAACTTTATTCTGTGGGTCAATACGATTACGGTGATACCAATATATATAGTTTTTTTTTTATCCAAAAAAGAGAACGTGAAGCAGCACTCAAATAAAGTGAATTTATTCATCCAACATGGAACCACAACGATTCACCTCCTCTATGAAGGCATTTTCAAGTAGTACTTGAAAATGCCTTCATAGAGGAGGTGAAACGTTGTGGTTCCATGTTGGATGAATAAATTCACTTTATTTGAGTGCTGCTTCACGTTCTCTTTTTTGGATATCTAACACATAAGGAGAGGTCACTCCTTTATTTTTGAAGCTTTGCACCAGCCTAGTCAGGCATTTGTTCACAGTGCTGCTCCAATCCTCTGCTTTTTTCTAGTTTTTTTTTCTATATTTTGCTACTTTTACAAGTAAAAAATAAAATGTATTTTGTGTCGCCAAATTCCGAAAGCCATAGCTTTTTTATTTTTCCGTCGATTAAGTGGTATGAGGACTTATTTTTTGCGGTATAAGCTGTAGTTTTTAATAATACCATTTTGGTGTAAATGCAACTGTTTGATCACTTTATATTTCATTTTTTTGTGGGAGATTAGGTGACCAAAAAATAGAGATTCTGGCGTTTGCATTTTTTTTTTACGGCGTTCACCGTGTGGGTTAAATAATGATATATTGTAATAGTTCAGACTTTTACAGACATGGCGATACCAATTATTTTTATTCTATTTTATTTTTTTACTATGCTCTAGGGGGAAGATGGGAAAAGGTTTTTTTTTCTAATTTATTTTTTTATTTTTTTTAAGTTGTATTTTTTAATAGCACCATTTTGGGGTACATATAATTTATTGATGAACATTTTTGGGGGTGTAATGGAGAAAAAAAACTACATTTTGCATTTCAGATTTACGCCGTTTACTGTGTGGTATAAATAACATAATATCTTTATTCAGTGGGTCATTACGATTGTGCTGATACCAAATTTATATAGATTTTGTATGTTTTACTACTTTTTCAAAATTATTTGGTTTTGTGTCGCCATGTTTTAAGAGCCATAATTGTTTGATTTTTACACCAATGCAGCTGTATGAGGGCTTGTTTTTTGCGGGATGACTTTTCGTTTTTATTGATGTCATTTTGGAGTACATTCGACTTTTTAATCACTTTTTATCAACTTTTTTTGAAGGCAAGATGAACAGAAAACAGAAATTCTGTCATTTTTTACGACGTTCACATGCGGGTTAAATAACGTAATCGCTTTATAGGTGGGGTCATTACCAAATATGTGTAATGTTTTATTTATTTTTTAGTTTTTTCATATTAAAGTATTTTATAAGAGAAAAAGTGTTTTTTTTATTTTTTTTTATTTTGGATTTTTATTTATATATTATTAACTTTATTAAACTTTTTGTTAACTTTATTTTTAGTCCCACTAGGGGACTTCACTATGTGATGTTCTGATCGCTTTTGTAATACACAGCAATACTTCTGTAGTACAGCGTATTATTCCCTGTCAGTGTAAAACTGACAGGCACCTGCTAGGTCATGGCTTAGCAGGCATCCACCACAGGCAGACCTGAGGGCCTTTGTTAGGCCACTGGCTGCCATAGAAGCCATTGGCACCCTGCGATTGCAATTGCATGGTGCCGATGGGGTTAGAGAGGGAGCACCCTCCCTCCAAAACCACTTGGATACGGCGCTCGCTATTGAGCGCTGCATCCAACGGGTTTAATCGGGTGAGATCAATGTTGAGTTCGATCCCGTCCGTTAGTGCAGGTGTCCGGCTGTCTTTAGACAGCCCGACACCCACTTTAGCTGGCACAGGACACCCGTGCCGGGCTTATGTCAGAGTGCCATGAAAAGTCGGCGCTCTGTCATAAGTACCCTTAACGACCGCCGTGAAAAGGCGTATTGGCAGTCATCAAGGGGTTACATTAACCTGCACCATAAGCAAAAGTACAGTATGTGAACTTTTTAAATTTGACCATATTTGAAAATTATGGAGAATTATGTACTAAAACCTTCTTTAAGAAGTCCAATTGTAATAGATTTGTGTCTGGCATCATATAGACGTGTAACTTTTACCACAGCTGACAGCGATTGGAATATTAAATTAAACTGGAACATAAGCAAAAGTACGGTATTGTTAACATTTTGGATTTGACCATCTTTGAAAAGTTTCCCTTCAAGTTGTGTAAAGGATTTGAGGAAAAAATACCCAACAAATTATCTGAACTAGTTAGCAAAGCAATGGGGGGAGTTTGACAAGAATCATTAATAAATATACAAAAAAAATAAAAAAAATAAGAGGGGGGATGAAGTTACTCAAACTTTGCCACCTATTATTGTAAACTTTTGAGAGATTGCAACTTAGTAAAAAAAAGTATTACAACTAAAATGACACATTTTACAAAGAAACAAAACGTTATGCCACCTGATACTAGCTTATACCAAACATGGTTTACATGATAGTACTCCAAATTAATATGATATTGCAATTGTCCTTCCCTATTAAGGTTTTTATCCTGTAATTTTAACAATAAAAGAAGGGATAGTGCTTTACTATCGGGTCCCGTGCAGTATTTGTCTTTTTGTCCTGACTTTCTCTATTTTTTGCTGTGGAGCCTATCCTAAAAGAACAGAAGCCTTTCCAGCTCCCTAGCAATGGATTTGCTGAGCAGAGAAGAACGGGGCATTCTGAGGCATCGGACCCCTGCAGACATCCTTAGTCATAGGGGCAGAGAGAATGAGCTTTTGGAAAGAAATGCTTAACATGTAAAGACAAGGAGGATCCTGCAGCACTCTAACCATATGGAGTAGTGAGACTAATATTTTATCTGCATATTCCGCCGCTGTGTGGAACTCGAAAATACAGCACTGTTTGATGTGAAGCTCCAAGTCTAACTTTTATATATAGAACATGTGATATCCAGATTTCATTTAATCCTAAACTCCACTGTTATCATTATACACAGAGGACCTATCACCAATACGAACTAATAGGTAATTTGTGAATGAACTCAAACTCAATAAATAGAGCATAGTGGAAAGTGACAGGCTTTAGGCTATGTTCACACGCTTAGCAAAAAACGTGTGAAAATACGGAGCTGTTCTCAAAGGTAAAATACCTTAAAACACCTTTTTTTTCAGGCGTTTTTTAATTAACTAGCGTTTTTTGAGGATTTTTTATAGCCGTTTTTGGAGCTGTTGTTCTATAATGTCAATGAAAAACTGCTCCAAAAACAGTTCAATAAGTGACATGCACTTCTTTTTCGCGGGCGTTTTCTAACGCAGCATTTTTTTTAAACGGCCGCGTAAAGCCCCCCCCCCCCCCCCCTCCCCCCCGCCGGAACAGAACACCATTTTCCCCATTGAAATCAATGGGCAGATGTTTGGAGGTGTTCTGCTTCCGATTTTTGGCCAATTACGGCCAGAAAAATGGCCGAAACTAAGCCATGTGAGCATACCAAGATAGCTCCAAATAGGGTCGTGTTTTGGAAAACCATTGTTGTATTAAAGCCCGTGCACAATGCAGCATCTCCTGGTAATCTAGTGGGCCAGTCCAACCCTGATGAAGGCAACCTGATTTGTACCTGTGCTCTCCTATGGAGTATTTCAGAACTGCACAAGTCAGCTTTCAGAAAATTTATTTAAATACACTTTGGAAGAAAACCGTGAAACAGGTAAATCTACTGTATTTGTTTTGTAATATATTCAGGATAAGATATGGTAGAGCTTATTCTCCAGGTTTAACATTTAGAGTCATTTGCATTTTGGACAATCAATGGGGAATAGAATTGAATAGAATGAAGATTCAATAATTTCCATTTAGAAATTGATACTGTGATATTAAAGCTTACTTTTACATAAGTGTGAATGTAATGATTTTTCTTAGCATCATGGTCTTACAATCACGAGAATAGAAGCTTATTTTCTGTGTACTTATCTGCACTTTAGTTTCTAGGTTATTGATATGGCCTATAGGATTTTGCACATTTTAGAAATCAATCTTATGTACGTCATTCACAACCAGATTCTTAATTTGATAGACTTGAAAGCATTCTATTCACCAGTTAGTAAATGGCAGCTGCATACATAAGTCGCTACAAATAATTGCAGTAATGATAATACATGTTTGAATACTATAGTTCTCTTTAACCTCTTACCATCGCCAATCTGTATATATACGTCCTAGCTGCCGATACCCGAGGCAGCCAGGGCATATGTCTAGAGTCCCGACATTAATGGCAGATCGCTTTGCCATTAAAGAGATCAGGCTGACTACATGTCAGCCCAACTCTCCTGATGTGCAGGGAGCTGAAATGATCAGCTCCTTCTCACATAAAAAGCTCAACACAGCGCCCAAAGTGAGCAGAGTGTTTATTACTGGGACCCGAAAGCAGGAGCTGCCGATACCCCATGCAGCCAGGGCGTATGTCTATAGTCCCAACTTTAATAGCAGATCGCGCTGCATAATGCTTTGCCATTAAAGAGATCAGGCCGATTGCGTGTCAGCCTGACTCTCCTGAGGTGTCGGGAGCTGAAATAATCAGCTCCTTTTTACATAAAAAACTCAACACCGCACCCAAAGTGAGCACTGTGATTAATACTGGGACCCAATTCAGGAAACTTCCTTCCTGCATTCAGGCTATTGCCATGGAAACCCGCGACACTTCCAACTGTGACATAGAGAAGAGCATGCTGGGAGTACATTGTCTGTGTCCTCCCAGCATTCCTCTCTGTGAAAATCAATGCTACTTGTGATCTAATGCCCAGCAGCCATTACATCACTATTACACTGTTTGTGATCTGTATACAGAGGGATGCTGGGAGGAAACTGATCATGCCATCCCAGATTGCTCCAGCACCAGGGGAATAAGTGTGTGAAATATATAAATCAGTAAAAAAAAACATACACTTAAAGAGGATCTGTCACTAGTTTAGTAATGCCCAATCTCCTAGCTAATTTAATAGGCACTGTCACACTGATAATGCTAGTGTAAATTGTGTTCCAAAACGTTTATAATTGTAAAAGTTATGAGCTTTTTTCTAAATATGCAAATTAGCCAATACATGACAAGTGGGTGTCAACAGCAGCGATTCTCCTGAGGTGGAGTTACCTCACAGCCTCTGATGCTGTCCTATCAGCACAAAGCTGCTTCAAGTAGTATGAAAGACTGAGACTGGAGGGAAGGGGGATCACTTAAAACAGCCATATCTCAGGCTGTGGACCATCTAGAACAGCGGTTCTGGTTTCATATGAAAGATGAGATTCTAATCCAGGATCACAGTTCTAGCTATGAAACAACCAGAGTTATCACCAGTTGAAAACACAGTCAGGAATGGAAGCAGTATCCTATATGATCAGGCTATGTTGCTGGGCAGAGAAGGGGGAGAAGCTGTATAAATAGAGTCAGTCTTAGGGGTGTGTGACCTGTGCCATTGCACAGGGCGCATCACTCTAGCTGGTGGAAGGGGCGCTGTACTGGCTCCCTTCCCCTGCTTGTTTCAGAAGCGCCCGGGCACGGCGACTAAGCAGCTGCCATTCTGCCCGGGTGCTTCTTCTCACAGTGGCATCGCTACTGCTGTAGCAGCCATAGCTGCTGCTATAGGTGACAACGGGCATTAGAAAAAAATGGTTAAAGGATAGAGCGAGACAAAGGGTAGTTGTAAATGGTACACACTAAATATAGACGAATGTCAGTAGTGGGGTACCACAAGCATCTGTGTTTGGCCCATTTCTTTTTAAACTTTTTATTAATAACCTTCTGGATGGGATTGAAAGGAATGTGTCAGTTTTTGCTGATAACATAAAACTTTTTAGGATACTGAAAACTCAGCTTAACTGTATAATATTACAGAAAAATCTTAAAGGCTATGTACACTGTTGATAAAGTCCCCCCCCCCCTTTTACTTTTTGATATACAGCTGCTTTATATGCTGTATACAGAGCAGCTGTATCTAGCTGTATCTAGCGCTGAAACCTGTATCCGTCAGGAACACCGAAAAAGGCCATACTTATAAATGGACACAGCCAGGCCAGAAATGCTGATGAAAGGGCGAGCAGGTGCTTTAAATAATAATAGCCACTCCCACTAGTCTTGAGGGGAGTGGTGTGTGGTGCATGGGATGTGTAGTAAGAAATAATAAATGAATAGTGTGTGTGCAAGTGTAATACTATAAGTGAAATATAGGGGGCAGTAATAAATGAAGTGCCTCAATAGAAATAAATGGATAAAGGGGTGCAAGTGAGTGAAACATGGAGGGATAGTGTGTACGTCATGAGGCACAACGTGTATAGCCAGGTAGAAGCCTATTTGTGACGCCTTGATAATTCATAGAGCGGGCTACCCTGCTTGCTATGCCAAACAACAACACACCATGCTCTCCCAGCATCAAAGACCCGGCTGTGTCCAAGAGAAGCGAATATACATAATAATGAAAAATACCTGGGGTATTGGTAATCATTTTGGCCAAAAGGACGCAAGCTCGCAATCCACGACAAGGATCCCCAGACTTGCGAGTCCCTAAATCCTAAACTGGAACAGAACGTTCCTGATGCACAAACAGAACCGATAAAAACACAGGGACATATACAAAAACACCGAAAAAGGCCATACTTACAAATGGACACAGCCAGGCCAGAAATGCTGATGAAAGGGCGAGCAGGTGCTTTAAATAATAATAGCCACTCCCACTAGTCTTGAGGGGAGTGGTGTGTGATGCATGGGATGTGTAGTAAGAAATAATAAATGAATAGTGTGTGTGCAAGTGTAATACTATAAGTGAAATATAGGGGGCAGTAATAAATGAAGTGCCTCAATAGAAATAAATGGATAAAGGGGTGCAAGTGAGTGAAACATGGAGGGATAGTGTGTACGTCATGAGGCACAACGTGTATAGCCAGGTAGAAGCCTATTTGTGACGCCTTGATAATTCATAGAGCGGGCTACCCTGCTTGCTATGCCAAACAACAACACACCATGCTCTCCCAGCATCAAAGACCCGGCTGTGTCCAAGAGAAGCGAATATACATAATAATGAAAAATACCTGGGGTATTGGTAATCATTTTGGCCAAAAGGACGCAAGCTCGCAATCCACGACAAGGATCCCCAGACTTGCGAGTCCCTAAATCCTAAACTGGAACAGAACGTTCCTGATGCACAAACAGAACCGATAAAAACACAGGGACATATACAAAAACACCGAAAAAGGCCATACTTACAAATGGACACAGCCAGGCCAGAAATGCTGATGAAAGGGCGAGCAGGTGCTTTAAATAATAATAGCCACTCCCACTAGTCTTGAGGGGAGTGGTGTGTGATGCATGGGATGTGTAGTAAGAAATAATAAATGAATAGTGTGTGTGCAAGTGTAATACTATAAGTGAAATATAGGGGGCAGTAATAAATGAAGTGCCTCAATAGAAATAAATGGATAAAGGGGTGCAAGTGAGTGAAACATGGAGGGATAGTGTGTACGTCATGAGGCACAACGTGTATAGCCAGGTAGAAGCCTATTTGTGACGCCTTGATAATTCATAGAGCGGGCTACCCTGCTTGCTATGCCAAACAACAACACACCATGCTCTCCCAGCATCAAAGACCCGGCTGTGTCCAAGAGAAGCGAATATACATAATAATGAAAAATACCTGGGGTATTGGTAATCATTTTGGCCAAAAGGACGCAAGCTCGCAATCCACGACAAGGATCCCCAGACTTGCGAGTCCCTAAATCCTAAACTGGAACAGAACGTTCCTGATGCACAAACAGAACCGATAAAAACACAGGGACATATACAAAAACACCGAAAAAGGCCATACTTACAAATGGACACAGCCAGGCCAGAAATGCTGATGAAAGGGCGAGCAGGTGCTTTAAATAATAATAGCCACTCCCACTAGTCTTGAGGGGAGTGGTGTGTGGTGCATGGGATGTGTAGTAAGAAATAATAAATGAATAGTGTGTGTGCAAGTGTAATACTATAAGTGAAATATAGGGGGCAGTAATAAATGAAGTGCCTCAATAGAAATAAATGGATAAAGGGGTGCAAGTGAGTGAAACATGGAGGGATAGTGTGTACGTCATGAGGCACAACGTGTATAGCCAGGTAGAAGCCTATTTGTGACGCCTTGATAATTCATAGAGCGGGCTACCCTGCTTGCTATGCCAAACAACAACACACCATGCTCTCCCAGCATCAAAGACCCGGCTGTGTCCAAGAGAAGCGAATATACATAATAATGAAAAATACCTGGGGTATTGGTAATCATTTTGGCCAAAAGGACGCAAGCTCGCAATCCACGACAAGGATCCCCAGACTTGCGAGTCCCTAAATCCTAAACTGGAACAGAACGTTCCTGATGCACAAACAGAACCGATAAAAACACAGGGACATATACAAAAACACCGAAAAAGGCCATACTTACAAATGGACACAGCCAGGCCAGAAATGCTGATGAAAGGGCGAGCAGGTGCTTTAAATAATAATAGCCACTCCCACTAGTCTTGAGGGGAGTGGTGTGTGATGCATGGGATGTGTAGTAAGAAATAATAAATGAATAGTGTGTGTGCAAGTGTAATACTATAAGTGAAATATAGGGGGCAGTAATAAATGAAGTGCCTCAATAGAAATAAATGGATAAAGGGGTGCAAGTGAGTGAAACATGGAGGGATAGTGTGTACGTCATGAGGCACAACGTGTATAGCCAGGTAGAAGCCTATTTGTGACGCCTTGATAATTCATAGAGCGGGCTACCCTGCTTGCTATGCCAAACAACAACACACCATGCTCTCCCAGCATCAAAGACCCGGCTGTGTCCAAGAGAAGCGAATATACATAATAATGAAAAATACCTGGGGTATTGGTAATCATTTTGGCCAAAAGGACGCAAGCTCGCAATCCACGACAAGGATCCCCAGACTTGCGAGTCCCTAAAGCTTCTCTTGGACACAGCCGGGTCTTTGATGCTGGGAGAGCATGGTGTGTTGTTGTTTGGCATAGCAAGCAGGGTAGCCCGCTCTATGAATTATCAAGGCGTCACAAATAGGCTTCTACCTGGCTATACACGTTGTGCCTCATGACGTACACACTATCCCTCCATGTTTCACTCACTTGCACCCCTTTATCCATTTATTTCTATTGAGGCACTTCATTTATTACTGCCCCTATATTTCACTTATAGTATTACACTTGCACACACACACTATTCATTTATTATTTCTTACTACACATCCCATGCACCACACACCACTCCCCTCAAGACTAGTGGGAGTGGCTATTATTATTTAAAGCACCTGCTCGCCCTTTCATCAGCATTTCTGGCCTGGCTGTGTCCATTTGTAAGTATGGCCTTTTTCGGTGTTTTTGTATATGTCCCTGTGTTTTTATCGGTTCTGTCTGTATCCGTCAGGTCAGCGGCACTGACAGGTTCAGTGACAGCGGGTCCTGCATGTATTTGATACGCAGGATCGAGCTGTTACCGATCACATCCAAGTAATAATCATTAGTCACATTAGTATTAGTCATAACTTAGATGGGATCGATTACAGGTGGACCTGACGGATTCAGGTCTCAGCTCAAGATACAGCTGATCTGCATACAGGATACAAAGCAGCTGTATCTCAAAAAGTAAAAATCATTTTCAATAAAAAGTATTTAGAAAGTTGCAGCAAACACAGTGATAGACATTTTCATTAAAAAAAATAAACTAAAAATGATTTCAAGCCTTTAAAAAGCTTGCAGCATGGCCAATAATTGGGATCAAATATACAATAATCAATGTTAAATTATTTAGAACCCTCAATGCCATTTGGCATTAGATAAGCATCTAGCCCCTTTTTTGGATTAGGTTATAGTATTTGCCATTACTATCTCTTGGGTTAGGGCATTCCATAGCTTGACTACTCTAAGGCTATGTTCACACGGGGTATTTTGCAGGAGGAATATCTGCCTCAAAATTCCGTTTGGAAGTTTGAGGCAGATATTCCTCTCCCTGCACGCCGATTTTCGCTGAGTTTTCCGCGTCGTTTTTTGCCATTGAGCGCCGCGGGCATAAAACAGCGCGAAATACGCTTTCTCTGCCTCCCATTGAAGTCAATGGGAGGTCAGAGGCGTAAACGCCCGAAGATAGGGCATGTCGCTTCTTTTTCCCGCGAGGCAGTTTTACTGCTTGCGGGAAAAAGCCGCCGACGCCTCCCATTGAAATCAATGGGAGGCGTTTTCGGGCCGTTTTTGACGAGTTTTGCCGGTTTCCGCGTAAAAAAACTCTGCAAAATACTCCGTATGAACATAGCCTAACAGTTAAAAATTGTTTCTATTTTTTCTTCCAATTGTAAAGCAGGTACCCTGCTATGGGGCTCATAGATTGATGTGGCCCACTCAGGTTTGCAGGGAAAAACAAGTTGGTGGTTTTCAGCTACTACTATGTGGGTTCTCTGATATTTGGGGATATTATCCATACCTTTAATAATTATTACTTATGCTGCTGTTTCAGTTTCCTTTCACTATGTGGAGGGGCCCATCTAATTTTGCTATGGGGTACCTATACATTTTAGTTACGCCCCTGGTCCCCTGGTTCTTTGGACAGTTCTTGTAATTAATAAATCAAGAGCCAGTTCTTTGTATTGATCACACATATATATTTATAAACGTTAATAAGCTCACCTCTAAGGGATTTATAGAGGGGCAAAATCACATTGGAATCACGTTTTAAAAAAAATATAAAAAATTCTGCATCCTAGAAAAATATATTTTGTCCTTCAGCTGTTTCTTGATAGAGTACTGCTGCTTACCTGTTTCCTTTTTTACCCATCTACATACATTTCTCCCCAGACCCTGCCCCTGTAACTTAACCCTTTCAAGACAGAGCTCATTTTGACCTTCATGACCAGCCCCATTTTCTCAAATCTGACGTGTCTCTTTATGTGGTAATAACTCCGGAATGCTTTTGCCTATCCAAGCGATTCTGAGATTGTTTTAGTTATGTTAGTGGAAAAATTTGGTCAATAAATTCATTGCTTATTTGTGAAAAACACCAAAATTTAGAGAAAATTTGCAAAAATTATGATTTTTCTCATTTTAAATGTATCTGCTTGTAAAACAGATAGTAATACCACACAAAATAGTTACTATTTTATATATTCCATATGTCTACTTTATATTTGCATAGTTTTTTGAACATTATTTTATTTTTCTAGGACGTTACAACGTTTAGAACTTTAGCAGCAATTTCTCACATTTCAAGAAAATTTCAAAAGGCTATTTTTACAGGGACCAGTTCAGTTCTGAAGTGGCTTTGAGGGCCTTATGTACTAGATAGACCCCATAAATCATCCCATATTAAAAACTGCACCCCTCAAAGTATTCAAAATAGCATTCAGAAAGTTTCTTAACCCATTAGGCGCTTCACAGGAATTAAAGCAAAGTAGAGCGGAAATTGACAAATTTTATTTTTTTTGCTGAAATTCATTTGTAATACATTTTTTTCTGTAACACAGAAGGTTTTACCCGAGAAATGCAACTCAATATTTATTGCCCAGATTCTGCAGTTTTTAGAAATATCCCACATGTGGCTCTAGTGTGATAATGGACTGAAATACCGGCCTCAGAAGCAAAGTAGCACCTAGTGGATTTTGGGGCCTCCTTTTTTTAGAATATATTTTAGGCACCATGTCAGGTTTGAAGAGGTCTTGTGGTGCCAAAACAGTGGAAATCCCCCAAAAGTGAGACGGTTTTGGAAACTACACACCTCAAGGAATTTATCTAGGGGTATAGTTAGCATCTTGACCCCACAGGTATTTTGCTATATTTATTGGAGTTTGTCTGTGAAAGTGAAAATCTACTTTTTTTCTGAAAAAATATAAAAAAAAAATAATATTTGCAAGGAATAAAGATTAAAAAGCACCCCAGAACTTGTAAAGCTACTTCTCCCGATTACGCCAATACCCCATATGTGGTACTAAACTGCTGTTTGGACCCACGGCAGAGCTCAGAAGGGAAGGAGCGCCATTTGGATTTTGAAGCGCAGATTTTGCTGGATTGGTTTTCAGTTCCATGTCGCGTTTGCACTGGAGGGAGCAAAACAGTGGAATCCCCCCAAAACTGACCCCATTTTGAAGACTACACCCCTCAAGGAATTGTTCTAGGGGTATAGTTAGCATTTTGACCCCACAGTTTTTTTGCTGAATTTAGTGGAATTAGGCCGTGAAAATGAAAATCTACTTTTTTCTGAAAAAACATAGAAATGTTTAATTTTTACAATGAATAAAGGAGAAAAATTACCCCAAAATTTGTGAAGCAATTTGTCCTGATTACAGCAATACGTCATATGTGGTAATAAACTGCTGTTTGGACCCACGGCAGGACTCAGGAGGGAAGGAACAATATTTGGCTTTTGGAGCTCAAATTTAGCTGGAATGGTTTTCGGGTGTCATGTCGCATATGCAAAGCCCCTGAGGTACCAAAACAGTGGAAACCTCCCAAAAGTCCCTTTAGGGGACTGGAACGAGCGATCATTAGGTCGCTGGTACAATACACTGCAATACTAATGTATTGCAGTATAATGTCATTTTACAGGCTCCTGTAACAGCGCGATCGCTGTTCCTGTCCGTTAGTCCCGGGTGTCAGCTGTAATAGCCCGATCTTATCCGCTTTTGGAACACTGCACATTTTGCATCGCCATATTCTGAGAGCCAGAACTTTTTTATTTTTTCTCCAACGGAGCTGTGTGATTTATTGCGGGACAATCTGTAGTTTTCATTAGTACCATTTTAGGGTACATGTGATTTTTTTTAATCACATTTTATTAGATTTTTTTGGAAGCAAAGTGACAAAGAAACATAAATTCTGACAATGTTTTTTGTATTTTTTTTACAGTATTCACTGTGCGGTATAAATGACATTTTACTTTATTCTGCGGGTCGGTACGATTACGGCGATACCATATGTATATAGGTTTTTTATGTTTTGTGGCGATTGCGCAATAAAATCACTTTGATAAAATTATTTACAGAGTCATAAATTTATATTTTTCCGTCAAAAAAGCTGTGTAAGGGCTTGTTTTTTGCGGGACGGATTGTAGTTTTTATTGGTACTATTTTGGGATACATGCGACTTTTTGATCACTTTTTATTCTATATTTTGGGAGGGTTGATAACCAAAAAAAAGTGATTCTGACATTGTTTTTTAATTATTTTTTTTGCGGTGTTCACCGTGCGGGAAAAATAATATTAAAGTTTTATAGTTGGGGTCGTTACGAACGCGGTGATACCAAATATGTGTACTTTTTTTAAAATTTTCATTTTTTTCCTATAATAAAATACTTATTATAGGAAAAAAAAGCATTCTTTTTTTTTTGTAACTTTTATAACTTGTTTTTACACTTTTATAAAACTTTTTTATTACTTTATTTTTTACTTTTTACTTGTTTTACTTGAAGCCTGGCAGCACTGATCGCTGCTATAATACATTACACTACCTAGGTAGTGTAACGTATTATAAACTGTCAGTGTGACGCTGAGAGTCACACTGACAGGAAGCTAATGAGAACCAGCATCCGGCTGGTTCTCATAGGCTGCTGTGCATGGCAGACCCGGGGGCTGTTATATGGCCCCCGGTTCTGCCTTATAACCGACTGCAACACCAGCAATCGGTCCCCGGGAAAGTTTGTTGTAGCAACAAACTTTCCAGTTTGTTATAGCAACAAACTTTCCAGTTCGTTGCTACAACACACTTTCCCTGCGATCACATGACCGGGACCTGAACTAATCAGGTCCCGATCATATCTCTGGGACCAGAGGCAGGTGATAACAGCGCGATCCGGGTGTCAGCGCTACTCTGAGACACCCGGATCGCGCTTTTAACACCCACCGTGAATTCACGTCGGCGCTGCACAGAGCCCAGCAAGTGCCGACGTGAATATACAGTGGGCGGTCGGGAAGCGGTTAAGTATAAGACTCTTGTGTGGTGCAGTATCAAATGCTTTTGCAAAATCCAGATAAGTCACATCAGCCGCATGACCAACATCCAGATTTGCACTCACCTCCTCATAGAAACCGAACATATTCATTAGACTTGACCTGTTTTTCATGAAGCCTTGCTGGTTATCAGTTATTATGTTATTTACTGTTATACAATTTTGCAGTACATCTTGTAGAACACCTTCAAATATTTTACATACCACAGTTGTCATATTTACATCTGTGTTGCAGTTTTGGCTTTTTACCCTTTTTTAATATTGGTAGTACATCAGCAATCCTTGATCACAGTCCTCCCGATGGATATCTGGCACTAGCAGCTCATTAATGAAAACAGAGGACAAATATGTGTTAAATATTTCAGACTTTTGTTTGTCCTCCACAATTACATTTCCACTGTCATCCTTTAAAGAGCCAATATTATCTTCTTTTTTTTTTCTTTACATGTATACTGTATTTTTATAACATTTTTGGGATCTTATTTTAATGTTACATAGTTACATAGTTAGTACGGTTGAAAAAAGACACATATCCATCAACCAAGGGATGGAAAAGGGGAAGGGAACAATTTGCCTTCCCTTTTGCCAAGTTCCCATGTTAGCTATTTGTTTTTCTTTAGCTAACATTGCCAATTAGATTAACTTTTTTATATTTAAAGGGTTACATTGAGGGTTATAATAAAGCAATGAATTATGTATAATTGATCTGAGAAAGGTTAAAGTGCATCTGTCACCACCGTTTGTACCCACAGTGAGGGTAGAATAGGATAGTGACAGTGACACTGCTTCAGCGTTATGAGTTTTATGTCTCCATGTGCTGTAGTTTTTGCAAAACTTACAGTTTAATCGTTGCAGCGCTTACGTCGCGCTCTAAGTAAGCATCTGTTGTATTCATTAACTGCTGCTAACCCTGCCCTCCTCCCGCTGAGTGGCAGTTTTCGCCCTATCACTGTTCATAAGGAGAAAACAGTCAAACAGCGTCAGGAGGGCAGGGTTAGCAGCAACTCATGAATACATCAGACTATTCCTCACAGAACGATGCTCAACTTTGCTTATATAGCGCCAACATATTCTGCAGCGCTCCACATGGATTGTTATCATTCAATGGGGTCCATAATCTATTTTCCATATCTCAGACACACGTACAATAGGGACAGTTTTCATAGAAGGCCACAACCTATCGGTTTGTTTGTGAGGTAACCCACTCAAACATTGGGAGAACATAAGGATTTTAATCGAGGACCCCAGTGCAGCAAGGCAACAGTGCTAACCACGGAGCCCCTGTTATAGTTAGTTATTTACAAGTCCCAGCAAAGCATTGTATTACTTAATTTAAGTAGCAAAATTTATTTTAGAGAAATGAGCCGTTTCTTAGTGTGAAATATAAAAGTTTCCTTTCAAATAGCATTTTAATGCAATTATACGGATCATGTGTAGATGACGTTTTCATGCATTGTTCTAAATGTAAAGATTATATGTTTTTCACTTGGAGCATATTAAAATTACCTCAGGAGGGCAACTTTGTATTTATATAGAATAAAAGATATTTTTCCCTTTATTTCTTGAAATAAAAAGCATTGATTTTATTCATGCTGGCGATCACAGGTGACAGTTTGCCAAATAGTTTTTTTTTGCCATAAAAGCATTTAGTTGTGCTGTGCTGATTTTATATTTTATTTATTTAATGACATACATGTGTGTGTGATTTACTGTAGACTATTCAGAGAACACTGGGCATTGAGAATGACTTAAAGGACAACATACAAAAGTTTACATCAGGATTTTTAGCTGTAGTTTTGAAACCCATGGAATTTTCTTTTTACTTATTTTACAGCAAAGTGTGTTAGTTTAGATAATTATTGAATTTTATAATTTCTGTAAGTTTCACTTAAATTAATATCTATAAAACGTACACAATCTGTGACTTTGGGTTTTTAGGCAGTAGTAGAGCAAAATAGATATGACCTTAGACCAGTGGTTTCCAAACCTTCTGAAGCCGGGACCCACTTTTGGCCGATATTTTTGTTTGGGTCCCCCCACAACCGTACTTAGCCCCATTTCATCTGATGTATGTCAACATCATTCGTAGTTAGATGCCAGTACACACAGTATAATGACCCCTTAGTGGCCACCACACAGTATATTGCCCTTATAGCTGCCCCACACAGGATAATGCCCCTATAGCTGTCCCCACACAGGATAATGCCTATATTACTGCCCGACTCTGTATACTGCCCCTACAGTTTCTCCCTACACAGTATAATGCTCCTAAAGCTGCCCCCCACAGTATAATGCCCATATAGCAGCCCCCATACAGTATAATGCTCCTGAAGCTGCCCCCAACATGGTATAAAACCCTGTAGCTGCCCCCACACAGTATATTGCCCCTATAGCTGCCCCCACACAGTATAATGCCCTTATAGCTGCCCCCACACAGGATAATGCCCCTTCAGCTGCCCCGACACAGTATAATTCCCCTATTGCTGCCCCCACACAAGATAATGTGTCTATAGCTTCCCCCAGACTGGATGATGCCCCTATAGCTGCACCCACACAGTATAATGCCCTTATAGATGCCCCCACACAGTATAATGCCCCTAAAGCTGCCCTTCTCACAGAATAATGCCCCCATAGCTGCCTCCACACAGACTAATGTCCCCATAGCTGCCACCACACAGAATAATGACCCCCATAGCTGCCTCCACACAGAATAATGCCCCCATAGCTGCCTCCACACAAAATAATGCCCTTATAGCTGCCTTCACACAGAATAATGACCCCCATAGCTGCCTCCACACAGAATAATGCCCCCATAGCTGCCTCCACACAGAATAAAGCTCCCATAGCGGTCTCTATACAGAATAATGCCCCCATAGCTGCCTCCACACAGAATAATGCCCTTACAGCTGCCCCCACACAGACTAATGCACCCATAGCTGCCCCACACAGTATAATGGCACCACAGCTACGCCCATAGCTGCCTCCATTCAGTAAATTCACCATAGCGGACTGCATACCCCGTATAATGTCCCCATAGTGCCTAATAAAAAAATAATAAAATAAAAACTCACCTATCCCCGTTCGCACGACGAGTGGAGGAGATTATTCTACTCCTTCGGTCTGTGCTATGTGTGGCTCAGCACAGACAGGTGCGATGACGTCTCTACATTATGCCTTTCTGCTCCGAGCCACTTATGGCTCACCACTCAAGGCATAGTGAATGCTGGAGCAAGGAGCCATCAGTTCCTTACTCCTGCATTGTATTCAACTGTATACGCATCCTGTGGACGCAGATAAATTTGAACCCGGGACATTGGTTTGTGGCTCTCGATTCCCCGGAGGTCTTCACACGACCCCCAGGGGGTCGCAACCCACAGTTTGGGAAACTCTGCCTTAGACAGTGTTAAATTCATGCTATTCAGATGTCCCAGTATGTAAGATATCCACTTAAAGAGAATATGTCACCAGACTTCACAGCATCATTAAAGAACAAATTTTGTTTTTGTTTTTTTCTTGTAGATCTTTAAAAATTCCATGCAAAATAAAACTTTACTAATTTGTTTTCACAAACCTCACTTTTTTTTTCTTCTTTACAGAACATCTAAAGGAAAAATTAGAGGAATATATGTCATATTATCCAAAGGTCAGAATTGTGCGCACTAAGAAACGGGAAGGGCTAATCCGCACAAGGTTACTGGGAGCATCTATGGCTAAAGGAGAAGTTTTAACTTTTTTAGACTCTCATTGTGAAGTCAATGTGAACTGGCTCCCTCCTTTGCTGAGTAAGTGAATTTAAGTAATGTATCAGTAATATAGTAGTCACTATTAAATGTGCAAATTATATGATTATAGAGGAGATAGAAATGTAACTAAAATATTAGTTTTCATTATAATGACAAAGTTTACCAAGATAATAAAGGGACACTTCTATATGGTTATTTAGCAGCACCAGCAGTAATGTATGTATATGAATGGGAAGTCCTAGCAAGTAAGATGTGAACCATTCATGAGAGAACTATTTCACTATTTACATACCATCAAGGTATCAAAGTCTTGCACAAACATCACAAGATGTAGAATTGTTTCTCGGGTTAATTCTGTGAATTCTCCTAATTAAACTTATGACCCGTCTTTCACCGTGACTGTTTCAGTGTTGTGCAGCATTGTTCACATAGCCGCCAGAAGCTCCCCCCAGAAACCATTGATGCTGCATTCATCATTTCCATTGGTCGCGCCATTACCATGGGGCCGTCCCGTTCTGTGGGCGTCAGTAACTGACATCTTAATCACCGATTGATCCAGGTCCAATCGACGCGACCCAGGTAGGTGGGGCTACAGCCGTATAAGGCTCTATTGTTTCTCCGGCTCGTGCTTAGACCAGTCATCAGTGTCTAGTGCACGCCGTTTGAAACAAAAATACTACAGCATAACATGTGCT
This sequence comes from Rhinoderma darwinii, assembly GCF_050947455.1. NCBI lineage: Eukaryota > Metazoa > Chordata > Amphibia > Anura > Rhinodermatidae > Rhinoderma > Rhinoderma darwinii. The sequence continues at coordinate 103,497,079 of NC_134687.1, read as the reverse complement.
GAGCGGTAGTCAGTTAGAAATTCACGCCAGAATCCTGCAGCATAATATGTGCTGACCGGCAGTTAGATAGATCAATCGCCGGAATCCTTCAGCATAATATGTGCTGACTGGCAGTTAGTTAGATCAATCGCCAGAATCCTTGAGCATAATATGTGTTGACCGGCATTGAGACAGATGAAGGCAATTTATATCCCTGAGGACGCTCCTCTTTTTATTTTGAGGCGCAGAAACGCATTGGGAATCTTGCTTGTTTGTGGCAAATAGACAAACTATTATTTATTTACTACGTTTGTGGAGTTGTGTAGTGATGGGCTGATCATGTTCTAACTGTTATACACTTTCAATTTAGTGTTTCAGTGGTTGGCCACCGTTCACACTCCACAAAGCATCCATGATCTGTGTTGCCAACGCCTGTATTCAGATCCTTGGCAATTAGTGCCCTATTTTTTACATTAAACATTTAATAAATTGTATTTTTAAACGTTTAGACAGGCAGTGTATTTTTCATATCTAATTAAACGTATACCTTACACACTGATTATTTTGGAACACATCACAACCCCCTGTCAGCTAATTAGGTGCAATAGCACAACATTTCACATATGATGTTAATAATACACTTACATGCAGCTCCTTTGCCAGCCCTGCCTGCTACCAGAGGGGCATTACTACAAGGATAGTAGGAGTAACAACTAAAGTGCAAAGCCGTTAAGGGGGTTCGGCTCAAGCACCAAAATGAGAGGCACATAGAGAACGAAAGGGGAGAAAAAATGATTTTGAGTGTTCAAAAGAAGGAAGGAAATTAAAGTGGAAATAGAAGTGTACAGTACTGAAAGACTTGAGAAGCAGGAAAATAAACAAGAAACCTTCAGACAGTAGACCTTATCACATGACTCTTTGCATTTATTTTTAATCACATCAAATATTGATACACTGTTCTTTATTATAGCTTCAATTGCTATGGTTGCTGTTACCAAATGTGTACTCAGCAACAAAGCATAGCAAAATATGGGCTATTATTGCTTGTTATGCCACTGATCTACCAGCTGAAATTTGAGTCAATGTGCATCACCTGCAAAACTGACATCCAGGTGGGAGGCTCGTGCTACAACAGCACCACTCACAAATCCTAAATTAATTGGATTAGACTTAAATTATAAAAGAAAGAGTCCTAGTAAGAAAGCAAGTGCTTGTGCAGGAGTTACTAAATTTTTAGTTTTCATGACTACACCTGAGAAGTAGGCACGTGGATAATGTAGGTAACGTAAGCACTCTATATATCAAAATATACTTACATCCACTTACTGCAGGCATGAATTCAAGTCAATTGTAAGCCATTATTGCCTTATGGTGCAGAATTTTAAGTATCTGCACATATCTGCTACTGTTAGGTCACTGATAGGATACATTGGCACAAACTTTTGGGTCCTGCAATTTATTTGGACAAAAAATTATTGCTTTTACATTTTAGCACTAACATTTTTTTGGAGTTGTCTTTACTGTTTGTTTGCCATACATGGTACCAAAGATATAACTGATCAAAGCAATGACAAATGTATATTTGTTAGGAATAAGAGCTCTCATAGTCCTACTGAATAACAAAATGTGAGGGTGACCAAGACAAAGTAGACAATTAGAGGTAAACAAATTTGCAATAATTCATCTTGGGACCAATTTTATCAAATCGCCTGTTCAAATCGATCGGAAAAAAGTTGCAGTGAATCGCAAGTGTCCCAATTGCCCTGTCTGACTCTCTGATGTCTTATAGGTCTGTATGCAGGTTGGATACAGTCATAGAAGACATCAGAAAGTCATACAGGGCAATTGAGGCACTTGCAAATCTACCCCTAAAAAAATAAAAATACCATGATACACCTCCCCTGGTCTCCCATAAAAGGACGTCCCTGCCGACCTCCTGAGATGACAGTGTTTTGTCCCTGGCAGCCTCCTGAAATTATGTAGTTTTGCCCCACGTGAATGCTGCAGCCTGTGATTGGCTTCAGCAGTCACATGGGACAATATAACATCATCTCAGAAGGGCCAGGAGGAATGCATCATTATGGATCATCAGGTGAGGAGGGTATTTTTTTTTATCTCCTGTTCTCCCCACTTCCTTTTTCTAATCTGTAAAATGGTGGCTTCCATTTTGCCAAATCATGCACTGCAAGCCCCAAAAGTTTCAGCTTTTGATGCAATTTTTTGGGGAAAATCGGATCACATATTTATTTTATTTATATAATTTTCATATAACAAAATATGATAACAATTGCACTTATCACGATTACAGAGTATAGAAAATAACCATTAGAAGAACCCTAAACCCACCTCCCCTAAAACCACTCTTCACCCATGTAAAGAGAAAGCGAGAGACAAGGGAAAAATCGGTTTAACCCCTTAATGACCAGGCCATTTTGCACGTTAATGACCAAGGATTATTTTTTGTTTTTTCACTGTTGAATTCTAAGAGTCTTAACTTTTTTTTTTATTCCGTCAACATAGCGGTGTAAGGGCTTTTTTTGTGTGGGACGAGTTGTATTTTTCAATTGCACCATTTTTAAGTACTTATAATATATTGATTAACTTTTATTAACTTTATTTTAGGAAAGAATTTAAAATAAACAGCTATTCCAGCATTGTTTTTCACGTTATAAATTTACGCCGTTCCCTATGCGGCATAATCAACATGCTACATTTATTCTATGGGTTGGCACGATTACAGGGATACCAAATATGTAAAGGTCTTATGTTTTCCTACATTTGCGAAATAAAAAAACCTTTTAAAAAAACTAATTAATTGTTTTTGCATCGCTGTATTCCAAGGGCGTAACTTTTTTATTTTTCCGTCATTGTAGCCATGTGTGGGCTTGTTTTTTGCAGGACAATGTGTAATTTTCATTTGTAGTATTTTGGGGTGCAAAGGACTTATTGATTAACTTTTATTTTATTTTTTATGGTCGGAATGGGAGAAAAAAAGGAATTTTGCCATTGTTTTTTGCGGGGTTTTTATGGGACACCGTACACCCGGCGGTTTAATTAATGTGTTAACATTATTGTTTGAGTTGCTATGATCGCGGAAAAACCATATATGTGTATGTATTATTTTTTTTTACACTTTTACTAAATAAAACCACTTTTTTGGGAAAAAAGTGGTTTTATTTTATTTTTATTTTATTTTTCTGTAATCTCTTTATTTTTCTACTTTTTTGTTTGTTTTGTCCCACTAGGGGATTTCACCATGTGATCTGCGGATCACTTATATAATGCTTTGGTATACTTAGTATACCAAAGCATTATTGCCTGTCAGTGTAAGGCTGTGTTCACACGTGGCGGAATTTCACTTAAATTCCGCTGCGGACACTCCGCAGCGTTAATCCGCAGCGGAGCCGTTTCTGCATTGACTTCCACTTCTATTTAGAAGTGTTCGTTTAGACGATGCGTAACATTCCGCTGCGGAGCATAGGCTGCGGAGCGGAATTTGGTGTCCGCAGCATGCTCTGTCTGTTGCGGAGCAGTGGCGGACTCATGGCGGAATTTCTCCATTGACTTCAATGGAGATTCTAAGTTCCGCAATTAAGTCCGCAGCTGTCATGCACATGTTATGTGTGCTGCGGATGCGTCTTGCTTTTTTGCCATGACATTTCTTCATTCTGGCTGGACCTATGTATTTCTAGGTCTACAGGGAGACTGAGGAAGTCAATGGGGCTCCTGTAATGACGGGAGCGTTGCTAGGAGACGTCTGTAAATAGTCACTGTCCAGGGTGCTGAAAGAGTTAAGCGATCGGCAGTAACTGTTTCTGCACCCGGGACAGTGACTACCGATCACAATATACAGCAACCTGTAAAAAAATATAAGTTCATACTTACCGAGAACTCCCTGCTTCTGTCTCCAGTCCGGCCTCCCAGGATGACGTTTCAGTCTAAGTGACGGCTGCAGCCAATCACAGGCCAAGCACAGGCTGCAGCGGTCACATGGACTGGAGCGTCATCCAGGGAGGTCGGGCTGGATGCCGAAAGAGGGACGCGTCACCAAGACAACGGCCGGTAAGTATGAAATTCGTTTACTTTCACTAGGGAAAGTGCTGTCCCTTCTCTCTATCCTGCACTGATAGGGAGAAGGGAAGCACTTTTCCCGCAGTCCGCAGCAGCTAGTCCGCATCAATTTACTGCACATTTTGTGCAGATCCGCAGCAGAATCTGCAACGCAGATTCTGTGCGGCATTGATGCGGACAGTTGCGGAGGAAATCCGCCACGTGTGGTCATGCCCTTAAACCGACAGGCAATCTATTAGGCCTCTTTCTTTGTGGGGGCGCTGATGAGGTGACAGAGGGAGCTCCCTCCCTCTGTCAAACACATTAAATGCCGCTGTCGCTATTGACAGCTGCATCTAATGGGTTAAACTGACGGAATCGGAGCGCGCTTCAATTCCGCCAGTTGAGGCAGAAGCCCGGCAGTTTATAACAGCCATGCTCCTGCCGCTGATCGCGTGGAAACACTGGCAGTACCCACACGATTAGAGCGACAGATATGTTCATCGCAGTGCGGGAACTAACACCTGCTTGTGATGGATAAATCGTTAAGTGGTTAATTTTGTACTAAAAAGAACAACATTCCTGTCCCCCAACAATTTATAGTTCTGGCTAGTCTCAGCGCAAATATTTACCCAGTACTTCAAGCATTTAGACCATTAAAGAGGCTCTGTCACCATATGTGCCCTATCGCCTACATAATTTGATCGGTGCTGTAATGTAGATAACAATGGTTTTAATTTTTAAAAACGATCAATTTTGAGCAGGTTATGAACAATTTTAGATTTATGCTAATTAGTTTCTTAATAGACAAATGGGTTGTTTTTTTTTACCAACTGGGCGTTATAAAGAGAAGTGTATGACGCTGACCAATCAGCATCATACACTTCTCTCCATTTTTAGCAGTACTCGCAGCACAGCGTGATCTTGCGAGATCACGCTCTGCTGTCACATACACCACATACACCCACATTAACTTTACCGAAGTGTCTCGAGAGTGAATAGACACTGCCTCCAGCCAGAATGCGATGTCTATTCACACTCATGACACTTCCCACAGAAACTATACCGAAGTGTCGGGAGTGTGAATAGACATCGCATCCTGGCTGGAAGCAATGTTTATTCACTTACAAGACACTTCGGTAAAGTTAATGTGGGTGTATGTGACAACACAGCGTGATCTCTCGAGATCACACTGTGCTGTGAGTACTGCTAAAAATGGAGAGAAGTGTATGATGCTGATTGATCAGCGTCATACACTTCTCTTTACAATGCCCAGTTGGTAAAAAGGTAAAAAAACGCCCAGTTGTCTATTAAGAAACGAATTAGCATAAATCTAAAATTGTTCATAACTTACTCAAAATTGATCGTTTTTCAAAATAAAACCCACTGTTGTTATCTACATTACAGCGCCAATCAGATTATGTAGGAGATAGGGCACTTATAATCTGGTGACAGAGCCTCTTTAAGGTTATTCTTTTCTCCAAGGATAAATATTGTAACTATAAATGCCATTTCCTATAAAATCTATGCAAAGTTGATTTCTTTAAAGGGGTTTTCCAATCCTTTTTTTTTTTTTTTAAATCAATGCAATGTTCCTCTATTAATATATTAGTGCACTCTGACTAGCTTTTTCTTGATAATAAATGGTTTTAGTAACATTACTCCCTATTGTTTACCTTGAGAGGTTTGTTTTGCTCAGTAAGTTCATTCCTCTTCTCTTCCTGTGTTTCTCCTCCCTGCATGCACTGCTCTAGTCCCAGCATGCAATGTGCATGCAGCAGTGCACTTGCTCCGCCTACTACACCCAGCTCTACTAACTTCTGCAATCTCAGTCTTCATTTTGGTGCTCTCATTCTATTACTGATAGCACAAGCTGAAATCACTGGATATCTGCGTTTTTAACTTCTTAACGCCGAAGGGCGGATATATCCATCCTCAGCAGCAGCTAGTTCGCGCAGGAGGAGGGATATATCCGTCCTGTGATGGCGCGGGTACTGCCAGTGTACCCACGCGATCAGCAGCAGGAGCACGGCTGTTATACACAGCCTGGCTCCTGCTGCAACTGCGGGAATCGAAGCACGCTCCGATTCCGGCAGTTTAACCCATTAAATGCCGCAGTCAATAGTGACAGCGGCATCTAATGTGTTTGACAGAGGGAGGGAGCTCCCTCTGTCCCCCCATCGGCGCCCCTGCAAAGAAATAGCGGGTCGCCGTCGGGTTTCCATGGCAGCGGGGGTCTAACAAAGACCCCCAGGTCTGTCTTCAGCATCTGCCTGTTAGGCGATGCCGGAGGCATGACCTAACAAGTTGCCTGTCAGTTTTACACTGACAGGCAATAATGCTTCCGTATACTAAGTATACCAAAGCATTATATATGCGATCGGCACATCGCATAGTGAAGTCCCATGGTGGGACTCAAAAAAAAAATGTAAATCCGTTAAATAAAGTTGGTGAAAAAAAAAAAAAATAATTACAGTGAAAATCAAATAAAACTACTTTTTTTGCCCAAAAAGTGTTTTTTTTTAGTAAAAGTGTCAAAACAAATCACACATACACATATATGGTATCCCCGCAATCGTAACAACTTGAACAATAAAATTAACACATTAATTAAACCGCCGGATGAACGGCGTCCAAAAAAACAACGGCAAAATTCGCTCTTTTCTCCCATTCCCCCCATAAAAAATTTAATAAAAATTAATCTAAGTCCTTTGTACCCCAAAATAGTACTAATGAAAACTACACATTGTCCCGCAAAAATCAAGCCCACGTACGGCCACATTGACGGAAAAATAAAAATGTCTTGGAATGCGGCGATGCAAAAACAAGTAATTTTTTTCTAAAAGGCTTTTTATTGTGCAAACGTAGGAAAACATATAAAACCTTTACATATTTGGTATCCCCGTAATCGTGCCGACCCATAGAATAAATTCAACATGTTATTTACGCTGCATAGTAAACGGCGTAAATTTATAACGTGCAAATCAATGCTGGAATAGCTGCTTATTTTCAATACTCTCCTAAACTAAAGTTAATAAAAGTTAATCAATATATTATATGCATCTAAAAATGGTACAATTACAAAATACAACTCGTCCCGCAAAAAACAAGCCCTTATACGGCTATGTCGATGGAATTAAAAAAAAGTTATGACTCTTGGAATGTGACCGTGAAAAAAACAAAAATAATCCTTGGTCATTAACGTGCAAAATGGCCCGGTCATTAAGGGGTTAAACGGTTTGAAGAGGTCTTCTGGTACCAAAACATTGGAAACCCCCAAAAGGTGACCCCATTTTGAGGAATTCATTGTAGTTTTCTTGGGGTGCATGCGGCTTTTTGATCAGTTTTTATTCTATTTTTAAGTGGCGCGGTGACTAAAAAAACAGCAATTCTACTATTGTTTTTTTATTCTATTTTTGTTACAGCGTTCACCGTGCGCTATAAATCACATATTCACTTTATTCTGCGGGGCGATACGATTAGGGCTCATTTACACGAGCATGTTATACGTCCGTGCAACGCGCGTCGCAGGGACCTATGTTAGTCTATGGGGCCGTGCAGCCAGGTGCGTGATTTTCACGCAGCGTATGTCCGCTGCGTGAAACGCACGACGTCCTATATTTGTGCGCTGTTCGCACATCACGCACCCATTGAAGTCAATGGGTGTGTGAAAACCACTCATGTCGCACGGAAGCAATTCCGTGGGACGCGCGTGATTCGCGCAACAGCACTGTAAAGGATGAATGAAAACAGAAAAGCACCACGTGCTTTTCTGTTTACAAACATCCAAACGGAGTGTCATAATGATGGTGGCTGCGCGAAAACCACGCAGCCGCGCATCATAAAGGGCTGACACACGGAGCTGTTAAGTGCCTTTTGCGCACGCAAAACGCCGCGTTTTTTGCTTGCGCAAAACGCACACGCTCGTGTAAACTCGGCCTTACGGTGACACCAGATGTTTATAGTTTTTTTATGTCTTATGGCGTTTGCACAATAAAATAAGTTTTGTAATAAATCATGCACTTTTTGTGTTACCTTATTCTAAGAGCCAGAACTTTATAATTTTTCCATCAATAAAGCCGTGCGAGGACTTATTTTTTGCGTAACGAACTGTAGTTTCAATCATTACCATTTTTAGGTACATGCGACTTTTTGATCTATTTTTCATAAATTTTTTGGGAGGTGAAGTGACCAAACAATTGTGATTTTGGTATGGTTTATTATTATTTTCTTTTACGGCGTTCACCGCGCGGGATAAATAACGAAATAATTTTGTAGTTCAGGCCGTTACGGATGCGGCGATACCAATTATGTATAGTTTATTTATTTATATATTTTTATTAATAAAAAAGGACTGATAAGGGAAAAAAAGGGGATTTTTTTTAACTTTTATTTTCTTATTTTTACACATCTTTTTTTTTTACTTTATTACTTTGTCCCACTAGGGGACTTGAGGACAGAAGGCCCTGATCGCTATTCTAATACACTGCACTACATGCGTAGTGCAGTGTATTAGAACTGTCAGCTATTCACTGACAGCAAGCATAGTGGGTCCTGACTTTGTCAGGACCCATTAGGCTTCCGTCGATGGCATAGCCGGACGCCATTGTTTGGTGTCCGGTTGCCATAGTAACCATCGCCGGCCGCTATCGTGTAGCAGGCCGGCGATGGTAACATAACCCCTAAAAAGCCGCGATCTCTATTGAACGCGGCTTTTAAGGGGTTAGACAGCGGGGACACAGCGATCAGTCCCCGCTGTAGGAGCTGCGGCAGCTGCTGTACGAGACAGCAGCTGTCACAGCTCCTGCACCTGTCGGGAAGACGGCATATTCCGTCGCTAATTTATAAGGGGTTATAATTAAACAGAGCATGCGCGGTGGAGTGTGTTAACCACGCATGCTCTAATGAGATAAAGAAGCACGTGGTACGGTTACGTCATTTGTGACGTAACCGTACAGTGTGAAAGCCGGAAACCGGAACCAAGGCAGAAGACCAAATGGACGGGTCTGCACAGGAAGTGCAGATTTTGCATTACTAAGGGGGCGGTGACGGAGGAGGATATACGATGCTACAGCCATCTGATGAAACGTAAGTACATTGTAAAGTTATATATTTTTCATTGTTTTATTTAAATAAATGTAATTTTTTAGTTCCGGAAAACCCCTTTAAGCAATTACTTTTCAAAAAATAACATGACCCTGTTTACCCACATTTTCCACTTCCCAATTTAAGGTATCACATTCAAACCCAAATCATGGAGTATTGATAATCGGACCAGCATTTGTAGCATCAATTCAAGATTTTTAACCCAACATATGTCTTTCAATATCAAATCATTACCCAAGTATACACTGAGCATGGTTATGAGTTATTATAATCGAGAATATCTCATTGATACAATTCAATATCTCAGTCCAGTATCTACTCAACCTTAGGAAGTTCCAAAAAAGGTGGTCAAGATCTATATCTGCCATAGAACATTTCCAAAACTTGGAGCTGTCTCTAAACCTAAATTTGTACAAAATTTAAGAGAGGGATAAAGTCTATAGTTATTCATCAGTTAAGAAAAGCGATGGGCATGATTTAGGGTGATCCAATTCACAGTTGCAAATATTCTCTTCCAGTCCACCTCAGCCATATCTCCCAAATCACCTTCCCAATTAGCTTTGCTCTTGCAAAAATATTTATAGTATTTAAACCGCTGCAAACATTTGGATCAAATTTGATTAGTTTACAATCTATTTGCTCATCTCTATAGATCATCTGTGGTTGTTTGCTTGGATTTACAATGTTGCTGGTATAAAGCTTTAAGAAAATGTTAGTGAAATCTTGAGCAGAGAAGTTAAAGGCTATGTAAACCGTTGATTTTTTAGATTTTTTTTAATAAAGATGTCAATAAAAATCAGTGTGTTTGGTGCAACTATTTAAATACTTTTTATTAAAAATTATTTTTACTTTTTGATATACAGCTGGAACCTGTATCCAGGGCCAGCCTTAGGTTGGATGGCGCCCTGTGCGGGACTCTCTATTGCCGCCCAAAAAAATTAACCACATATATAGACACGCACATACTGGAACATATCTACTGTACATATGTAAAGACACATATTTAGACATGCAGGCAAATATACATACACACATCTGGAATGTATACATACAGGTAAATACATAGACATACAGACACATACACGCACACACAGACCGTCAGATAAATACACAGACAGGAACAAATACATAAAAGGCACATATATACAAAAACAAAGACACATTCACATACAGACCCATATATACCCATTATAGATAGTGTAGTAGATGTTGGCTGCAGTCCTATGTAAAACCACAGATAACACAGTGATAACTCTCTGAGTACAGATAATGTAGTAGGTGTTACATGCTGACCTATGTAACACCACAGGTAACCCAGTGATAACTCTCTGAGTACAGATAAAGTAGTAGATGATAACTATACCCACAACCACATACAAACACACACACACACACACACACACACACACACACATATATATATAAGGGCAGCAGAGTATATAAGGGGCAGCAGGGTTTATAAGGGGCAGCAGAGTATATAAGGGTCAGCAGGGTATATAAGGGTCAGCAAGGTGTATAAGGGGAAGGCAGCAGGGTATGTAAGGGGCAGCAGAGTATATAAGGGGAAGCAGGGTATATAGGGAAGCAGGGTATATAGGGGCAGCAGGGTATATAGGGGTAGCAGGGTATGTAGGGGGCCGCAGGGCATATAGGGGCCGCACAGATATCTTCATTTTATCTGTTCTACTTTAATATTGAACACACACTTTTAAAAAGAGACATAAACACATGCGCACACACACACACACACACACACACACACACACACACTGTAACATATACACATACAGACACATACTGTATACACACAGAGACACATACTGTATACACACAGAGACATATACTGTACACACACAGACACATACTGTAAACACACACACACACACACACACAGACACATACTGTATACACACAGAGACTCACACAGAGACACATACTGTATACACACACAGAGACACATACTGTATATACACACAGATACATATACTGTATACACACAGAGACACAGTCTGTATACACAGAGGCACATACTGTATACACACACAGAGACACATACTGGGCTGTGGGCGGAGCTTCCTCCTCTTCTCTTGTTCCTTGGCTCTTATTTACTCCATGTGTATAACTAAGAACAGAGCACAGAGTAGAGGCAAAGCCCAGTGGTGCCCCCTACATGCTGGGAGGGTGCAGCGCCCTGTGCGCTCGTACACTCCTAGGGCCGACCCTGCCTGTATCCAGAAGGTCAGCGGCACTGACGGGTTCAGTTTCAGAGGGTCCTGCTTGTCTATGACACACGGGATTGAGCTGTTACAGATCACATCTAAGTTCATAACTTAGATTTGATCGATAACAGGTTGACTCTGCATTATACCTGTTATCACTGAACCCGTCAATGCCGCTGACCTGACAGATTCAGGTCTTAGCGCAAGATGCAGCTGCTTGTATACAGGACACAAAGCAGCTGTATCTCAAAAAGTAGAAATTATTTTTAAGAAAAGTATTTAGAAAGTTGCACCAAACACACTGATAGACATTTTTAGTAAAAAACAAAACAAAATGAAAATAATAAATAACTGGGGGCGAAGCATAGTCTGTAAGGTGAGTCAATGCAGCTCCTCTGTGCTCCTCCTGCTTTTATCATTCTTTCCCCGATGACACACACCTAAAACTTGAAACATTTCTCAGCTAGTTCTTCTTCTGCTGAGCTATATCCTGTGACATACCATGTGGACATAACAAGCTGGAGCAAGTTCACGCCTGGCCCCGTAGTGTAGTGAATGCGCGCACATCCCTACATCCTAATCGGCGAATGCGTAGTAGTGCTGATTAGAACGATGAGCATAAGGATTACACTGTGAATGTGCCAATTAGGATACGGCGCATGCGCAATACAACCTCTAAGTCTACTACTGCGCATGTGCCAATTTAAGATGTAGGGACACGCGCACGCTCACTACACTAAAGGGCCAGGCGCGAACTTGCCTAGTACGCTGCCTGGCCCCTGTCAATCAAAGGAAGCAGGGAGGGAGAGGGGTTGAACTGGGGAATGACGAAAGAGCATTTTGGACCAATGGTGTGCGCCCCCGTTGTTCCAAAATGCTAATTTGCATAAATGTAATAAATGCTTTTTGCTCTTCAAAAGAGGCATAATACACATCAGAATCAGGTTAGCCTAATCTATAATTTAGATATTTAAGATATATTCACAGGAATACAATATATTTGCGGTCATTTTTGGAGACCTAGTTGCATTCATGATGACTGTACAAACATTTCATTTTCAGCGTGCCCAGGGCAGATGAAAGGGAGTAACACATGGCTACAGTATCAGACTACGCACAGGATTTGTTTGTTGTCTGTAACCATGGAGACACATAACGTAGGTCTGCATAGGAGTTGTATACGTAGAAATTCAATATATTTTTAAATAAGTCTTTAAGGTCAGAGGCGTAGCTAGGTTCTCCAGCACCCGTGGCAAAGATTCAGTTTGGCGCCCCCCCCAACCTCTTTCCCGACATCTCCTTCCCCCTCACAGTGTTTGTTTTCTATACCAATCGACGTGTCATTTCTTTTCCACATTTCTTTTTATGTAACGCGAGCATAAAAACATTTGTACATTTTACAAGCAATATGGTTCTATACACAACACCAGAACCAAGTTCAGTACATATATACAGCACCAGCACAAATACAGCTCAATTTAGTGCAACCCCTTCCATATAGGTATGTATGGCGTAAAACTACAGCTCCCAGCATGGCCCAAACAATGATAAGGATATGCTGGGAGATGCTGTTTCGCAAAAATAAATCCTATCAATCATACCACCATCTTGCTGCAGATCATACAGTGACTACATTACTGATTAGAGGCAGAATGAACATTTGCATTAGGTGACTCACCGGTGACGTCTCAGATTCTAGTTCTTTTTCTCCATCCGGTCCAGACCTCTATGATGACTTCTCCCGGTCACAGCCCATTTCTGCAGTTTGCCGCTCACATGTCTTCAGCTTCTCACTTTTCCAACATTTCTGCACCTATAAATAAAGATAAAGTTATCATTATACCACACACTATACCCCTAAATATAATAGCACCATACACTGCACCTCTAATTATAATAGCACCATACACCGTGTCCCACACACACACTGTGCCCCCTGTAGATAGTGCCTGCCATAGAGACCCCTGTAGATAGTGCCCCCATAAAGCCCACCCCTGTATATAGTGTCCCACAAATAACTCCCCCTATAGTGCTCTACAGATAGCCCTCCCCTGTATATAGCCCCCTGTAGATATAGCCCAGCCCTGTATATAGTGCTCCACGTATAGCCCAACCCTGTATATAGCCCCCTGTAGATATAGCCCACCCCTGTATATAGTGCTCTACAGATAGCCCACCCCTGTATATAGCCCCCTATAGATATAGCCCAGCCCTGTATATAGTGCTCCACGTATAGCCCAACTCTGTATATAGCCCCCTGTAGATATAGCCCACCCCTGTATATAGTGCTCCACAGATAGCCCACCCCTGTATATAGCCCCCATGTAGATAAAGCCCATCCCTGTATATAGCCCCCATGTAGATATAACCTACCCCTGTATATAGTGCTCCACAGATAGCCCAGCCCTGTATATAGTGCTCCACATATAGTCCACCCCTGTATATAGTGTTTCACAGATAGCCCACCCCTGTATATACCCCCTGTACATATAGTCCACCCCTGTATATAGTGCTCCACTAGATAGTCCAACGCTGTATATAGTGCTCCACAGATAGCCCACCACTGTATATACTATATAGAGGGGTGGGCTATCTGTGGAGCACTATATACAGGGGTGGACTATATGTACAGGGGGGCTATATACAGGGGTGGGCTTTCTGTGGAGCACTATAGGGGGAGCTATTTGTGGGATACTATATACAGGGGTGGTCTATACCTACAGGGGGACTATATACAGGGGTGGGCTATATCTACAGGGGGGATATATACAGGGGTGGGCTATATGTACAGGTGGGCTATATACTATGAAGCCCCCCTAGTAGCTATAGCCCACCCCTGTATATGGTGCTCCATAGATAGCCCATCCCAGTATATAGCCCTCCCTGTAGATAGATACTCCCCCATAGATAAATTCCCCCTGTAGATAAACCCCCATGTAGACAAGTCCCCCCTCCGTAGATAAAGCCCCCCCCATGTAGATAAAGCCCCCCCGTGTAGACAAAGTCCCCCCCCCGTGTAGACAAAGTCCCCCCCCCCGTGTAGACAAAGTCCCCCCCCCGTGTAGACAAAGTCCCCCCCCCGTGTAGACAAAGTCCCCCCCCCGTGTAGACAAAGTCCCCCCCCCGTGTAGACAAAGTCCCCCCCCCGTGTAGACAAAGTCCCCCCCGTGTAGACAAAGTCCCCCCCGTGTAGACAAAGTCCGCCCCCCGTGTAGACAAAGTCCGCCCCCCGTGTAGACAAAGTCCGCCCCCCGTGTAGACAAAGTCCGCCCCCCGTGTAGACAAAGTCCGCCCCCCGTGTAGACAAAGTCCGCCCCCCGTGTAGACAAAGTCCGCCCCCCGTGTAGACAAAGTCCGCCCCCCGTGTAGACAAAGTCCGCCCCCCGTGTAGACAAAGTCCCCCCCCCCCGTGTAGACAAAGTCCCCCCCCCCCCCGTGTAGACAAAGTCCCCCCCGTGTAGACAAAGTCCCCCCGTGTAGACAAAGTCCCCCCTGTAGATAAAGTCCCCCCGTGGATAAAGTCCCCCTTGTAGATAGAGAGCCCCCCCCCCCCCGTAGATAAAGTCCTCCCTGTAGATACAGCCACACACTTTTACTACAATTAAAAAAAAAATAACAAAAATATTCAAACTCACCTTAATCCCGCTCCCACGCCGTCCGGCAGCCATGGAGACCTGCTCTCTTCTGTGCAGGTCTCCTGGGGGTTGAACGCAGCGTCTATGAAAGGAGCTGGTTGGCTGGGCAGGATGACTTTCCCTGTCAATCAGCGCCTTTCATCGACGGAAGCTTCACTGGTACAAAAGGTACCAGTCGCTTCACTCATGGAAAGGCGCTGAATGGCCGGGCACGGAACGTGCCTGGTCATTCATTGCTTCTAATTGTACCTGTGTCCTTGCGACACAGGTACGATTATAGTGCAGGAGGAGGTGGCGCTGGCGCCCCCTCTAAGTTGCACCCGGGGCACATGCCCCGTCTGCCCCCCCCTAGCTACGCCTCTGTTTAAAGTTGCTTTATGTTTTAGTTTTTAAGCATTGGTTTTCCTTGACATTAGCTCTGAAGTATGAGTGCTTGTAAGAAAGGAATTACATTATAAGTACAATTAATTAAAATCTTGCTAGAGTGCTGTTGAATATGTTACTTTTCTACAAAAACTGGTAATAATTTTAAGTGATCTGCCTTTGTGTTTCTTTTCATTAGATTTTAAGAACATAGAAGTAATGTCAATATTATTTGTATTTATGTCTACCACTTTCTTTTTATTTTTTTGTGAAACTAGTCTGTGCTGGTAACATATTCTAGACCAAGAGTTAAAGCATATAACAACTGGCTTTACAATAGGCAAAAGAATATTGACCACTGTGCTGAATTGCAAGTTACATTTTCTATGCACAAAGGGCAGGAAGGAAAAATAATGGTAGCAATAAAAAATACCTATTTGTTAGAGATAAAGAGCAAAATGTGAACAAGAAATGTACTTTTATTAAAGACATTAATGCATATTATTTAAATAAATCTAATGCTGAGTGACAATAATTGTATTTGTTAAGTGTTTGAAAGTGTCACCGGAAGAAAATTATTTTCTGAATATTCAGAGCAGGGAGAAGTAGAGTCTAACAAATTTCCAACATCAAAATTCATATAAACTTAAAAGTGAAATTGTGTTCTACAGAGTAATATTTCTGCTAAGATTTGTCCCCAATTTGGGGATATATAATTTACTTCTGAGCAATCAGTTTAATCTTTGATCAAGATTATTAATCTCTTCTTGACAAGGGACCATTGATGCCACTGTGTCCAGAGAAAAAAAACATTAATTCTAGATGTAACTGTCTTATATTTATTATTCAACGTAGATAGCTTTACTTATTTTATAGAGCAGAATCTGCTTTTCTTACTCTTCTAAGATAGAACCAATATATTTTGAATATGAAATATGAATAAATGAGAAAAAATACCAAAGCAATAAAGTTTGTAGTTGTTTTAATTAGTGACATCTTAAAATATAATCTTTACTTTTTATATATACTGTATACACTCCAAATATTGGAAATAAAAAAATAGATAATACAACCCTTGCAACCCCCTAACCATGTAGTAGGACATATGAAAATGGATATACAGTATGTACACTTAGTCTCATTAATGCCAGATACTTTTGTCTCTACAGTGGGCCAGCTACATACAGTATGCTTTCATAACAATTTACAAGCCACAGATGCTCCATAACAGTGTGCGAGCCACAGATACTTTAGAGCAGATTGGCTCATGTCTTATGTTTTCTTTTTACCTTCCTCTAGATCAGGGGTCCTCAAGCACGCGGCCCGCGGGCCGCATGTGGCCCCTGGGGCTGTCATCTGTGGCCCGCGGGACACAGAGCCGCTAGTATCGGCTCTGCTCCGAGACTCTGGAATTCCCTGACATCGCTGTCCACATATGAACAGCGATGTCTGGGGCTTCCCCAGAGCCGGAGTCCCGAGCAGAGCGCTGGTGTCTGCTCTGCTCCGGGACTCTGCGGAATTCCCTGACATCGCTGTCCACATATGAACAGCGATGTCTGGGGCTTCCCCAGAGCCGGAGTCCCGAGCAGAGCGCTGGTGTCGGCTCTGCTCCGGGACTCTGTGGAATTCCCTGACATCGCTGCCCATATATGGACAGTGTATCAGGGTCTTGCCCAGAGCGGAGCAGAGCGCTGGTGTCTGCTCTGCTCCTGGACTCTGTGGAATTCCCCGACATCGCTGTCCACATATGAACAGCGATGTCTGGGGCTTCCCCAGAGCCGGAGTCCCGAGCAGAGCGCTGGTGTCGGCTCTGCTCCGGGACTGTGTGGAATTCCCTGACATCGCTGCCCATATATGGACAGTGTGTCAGGGTCTTGCCCAGAGCGGAGCAGAGCGCTGGTGTCTGCTCTGCTCCTGGACTCTGTGGAATTCCCCGACATCGCTGTCCACATATGAACAGCGATGTCTGGGGCTTCCCCAGAGCCGGAGTCCCGAGCAGAGCGCTGGTGTCGGCTCTGCTCCGGGACTCCGTGGAATTCCCTGACATCGCTGCCCATATATGGACAGTGTGTCAGGGTCTTGCCCAGAGCGGAGCAGAGCGCTGGTGTCGGCTCTGCTCCTGGACTCTGTGGAATTCCCTGACATCGCTGTCCACATATGAACAGCGATGTCTGGGGCTTCCCCAGAGCCGGAGTCCCGAGCAGAGCGCTGGTGTCGGCTCTGCTCCGGGACTCTGTGGAATTCCCTGACATCGCTGCCCATATGTGGACAGTGTGTCAGGGTCTTCCCCATAGCGGAGTCCCGTGCAGAGCGCTAGTATAGGCTCTGCTCCGGGACGCTGCGTAATTCCCTGACATATCTGCCCATATATGGACAGTGTGTCAGGGTCTTCCCCAGAGTGGGGGGGGGGCAGAGTGCTATTATCGGCTCTGCTCCGGGACTCTGGGGAAGCCTTTGACATCGCTGTCCATACATCGACAATGATGTCAGGGGCTTCCCCAGAGCAGGAGTCCCAGTGATGTCAGGAGCACAGCTGGAGTCCCTGGAAGGGCCTACTAGCGCTCTGCCTGGGACTCCAGCTCTGGGCAAGCCCCTGACATCACTGGGGCAGCCTCTACAGAGGGCACTGGGGCAGCCTCTACAGAGGGCACTTGGGCAGCCTCTACAGAGGGCACTGTGGCGTTATCTACAAGTGGGTGTGTGACAGTATCTGAACACTGGCATTATCTAGGGGTGTGTTGCATTATCTACAGAGGGCACTGTGGCCTTATCTACAGAGGGCACTGTGGCCTTATCTACAGAGGGCACTGTGGCCTTATCTACAGAGGGCACTGTGGCCTTATCTACAGAGGGCACTGTGGCCTTATCTACAGAGGGCACTGTGGCCTTATCTACAGAGAGCACTGTGGCTTTATCTACAGAGGGCACTGTGGCCTTATCTACAGAGGGCACTGTGGCCTTATCTACAGAGGGCACTGTGGCCTTATCTAGGGGTGTTTTGCATTATCCACAGAGGGCACTGCGGCAGCATCCACAGAGGGCACTGCGGCACTATCTAAAAAGGGGCTGCCCAATCTTGACATGTGTGCTAACTGAGCCGCCGGACTGCATTTGGCGACACTTAAACTGGAAAGCTGGATTGTTGAAATAAGCACATGGAGAAATATCTCAATTTTTAAACCTAGCACTATTATTATAGTAATGTAGTGTTATAGTCGTTCAAATAACTAATTGATTAACAATAATTTTGTATTGTATCAAATTTGAAAGTAATGCGGCCCGTCAACTTCCCATTTTTTCTATATGCGGCCCACTTACCCGGCCGAGTTTGAGACCCCTGCTCTAGATCAATAGGGAGAGACCAAGTTCTAAAGTTTACCTATCCCTGTTCCCTTCATTTCCATCGCCTTCAATCCCTTGGTTAACATGTAAATATGTAAATATGTAACTATATATCCCCCTTAACACTACTCCAGCCACAGATGTAACCAAAATTCCAGCCATAAATGTCAGCCACATTGTCTACACACACATATTCATGTTCTAGAGGAACTAATATGCTCTGGTTGAACATGAATCAACATAATGCGGTCTTAGGTCATAGGGGTGAAAAGAAACTCGCATGTCTTTCACAGACTAAGCAACCTCCCAAAGACACATATTTTCAAAGCCCTTCCTTTTTTGAACTATTTATCAATTCTGCATTGCAAAGGAAACTCACACAGTACAATCTCCTGTAGCTCTGCTCTCTAAGATACATTAAGAGCCCTGTTCTATTGATTTTGGGAAGGAGACTCTCTATTGGCCCTCTGATTGGCAACTCATCATGAGACAGATGCACTTTAAACATCTTCAAAATGGAAGGGTTAGCCTAGAGGACATTGGAATATTCCAGTGTATAGCTTCCTGGCCTTTGGGAGACTTTACAATGCATCAGTTTACCAGCTAAATCATGTTGCTGGACAGTGTAGCTCAAAAAAAACCCTAACAGTTAGCAACACTTATTAATGGCTATGCATATGAATCTTGAATCTCCTTATATTGACAATATAGACCTGCTCCTTATATCTGGCATCAAAATGTAATGTAAACAACTGTATCCGAAGCTCTTGAATAATAGAAAGAAATAACAATTTGTTTAAAAGGTAAAATTTGAAAACATTTACTTCAATCAGTGAAAAAAAGTAGTAATCTACATAATCCCATATAAAAAGCTGGAAATTATTTCATGTAATCAAAGAGAGTAAATCTTAATGTAATTTGGTTATAACAAATGCTCTTTCATATGACCAGAGTTTAGGATTTGTTTTTGATGGAAGAGTTTCTATTCATTAACAGTTGGATTGTTATTACTGTTTGGATCTAAACTACATACCAGTAAATATAGAAAATATTTATGCTTTCACTGCTTCACAAGTGCTGTCCTTAATAGTTTATTACAAATTTATTGGTTAATTTATGTCCCATTATAGATCCAACCTATACAACTTCTTTACACTGAGAATGCTTTCAAAGCGGTTCTTGTGCCTGTGGATTTATACAGAGGCGTAGCTGGGCTCCCCAGCACCCGGGGCAAAGATTCAGTTTGGCGCCCCCCCAACCTCTTTCCCAACATCTCCTTCTCCCTCGCCATGTTTGTTTTCTCTACCAATCGACGTGTCATTTCTTTTCCACATTTCTTTTTATGTAACACAAGCATAAAAACATTTGTACATTCTACAAGCAATATAGTTCTATACACAACACCAGAATAGTGCTCAGTATATAAATACAGCCCCAGAACCAAGCTCAGTACATGTATACAGCACCAGCACAAATTCAGCTCAATTTAGTGCAACCCCTGCCATATAGGTTTGCTGTATAGGTTTGCACTAAATTATTTCCAGCTCCCAGCATGACCCGAACAATGGTAAGGATATGCTGGGAGATGTTTCACCCAAAAAAAACAAACATATCATAATCATACCACCCATCATTTCGCTGCAGATCATACAATGACTACAGTACGGATTAGAGGCAGAATAAAAATTTACATTAAGTGACTCACCGGTGATGTCTTAGATTCTAGTTCTTTTTCTCCATCCGGTCCAGACCTCTATGATGACTTCTCCCGGTCACAGCCCATTTCTGCAGTTTGCCGCTGAGATGTCTTCAGCTTCTCACTTTTCCAACATTTCTACACCTATAAACAAAGATAAGTTCTCATTATACCACACACTATGCCCCTAAATATAATAGCGCCATACACTGTACCTCTAATTATAATAGCACCAAACACTGTGTCCCACACACACACACCGGGCCCCGTGTAGATAGTGCCTGCCATAGAGCCCCCTGTAGATAGTGCCCCCATAGAGCCCACCCATGTAAATATTGTCCCACATATAGCTTCCCCTATAGTGCTCCACAGATAGCCCACCCCTGTATATAGCCCCCATATAGATATAGCACACCCCTGTATATAGTTCTCCACATGTTGCCCAACCCTGTATATATCCCCCTGTAGATATAGCACACACCTGTATATAGTTCTCCACAGATAGCCAACCCCTGTATATAGCCCACCTGTAGACATAGCCCACCCCTGTATATAGTGCTCCACATATAGCCCACCCCAGTATATAGCCCCCCCCATAGAAAAAGCCCCCCTGGTAGATAAATCCCCCCTTAGATAAAGCCCCCCATAGATAAAGCTCTTTTTATTACGATAAAATAACAAACTATTCAAACTCACCTTAATCCTGTTCCGACGCTGTCCGACAGCAATGGAGATCTGCTCTCTTCTGTGCAGGTCTCCTGGGGTTGAACTGGGAATGACTTTCCCTGTCAATCAGCGCCTTTCAACTTGTAGAAAGGTGCTAAATGGCTGAGGCACGGAACGTACCTGGCCTTTCATTGCTTCTAATTGTACCTGTATCCTATAGACGCAGGTACAATTATAGTGCAGGAGGGGGTGGTGCTGGCGCCCCCTCTAAGTTGCGTCTGTGCACATGCCCCGCCTGCCCCCCATGCTATACCCCTGACTTATAATTTACTGATTTAGATCAAGGTACAATCTACAGGAATGCATATTGGCAGGGTCGGCGTCAGCCCTAGGTGAACCAGGCAAGTGCCGGTGCCCACTACCTTTGGGGGGCCCGCTCGGCCGCTGGATGCTTTACGCTGCCATCATGGAAAAGCCCCTGACGTCACTATCCATATATGGAAGTAACGTCATGGGCTCCTCCCGGAGCAGAATCCCCGGCTAGAGCGTTACTGATGCTCTGGCCGGGGATTCTGCTCATAGAGGGATCCCCTGCCTTATGGATAGTATATATGGACAGTGAGGTCTGTCCATATATGTTGCAGACGCTCTGGCTGGGGATTCCACTCCCAATGGGATCCCCAATGCCGCTATCTACAGGGGGGTGTTTGGCACTTTCTACAAGGGTGTGTGTGTGGCACTATGTACAAGGGGTGTGTGGCACTATCTACTGGTGGCTGTGTGGCATTATCTACAGGGGGATGTGTGGTATTATCTACAGGGGGACTGTGGCACTATCTACAGCGGGCACTGTGACATTATCTAGAGAGGGCACTGTATACAGTGAAGGAAATAAGTATTTGATCCCTTGCTGATTTTGTAAGTTTGCCCACTGTCAAAGACATGAACAGTCTAGAATTTTTAGGCTAGGTTAATTTTACCAGTGAGAGATAGATTATATAAAAAATAAATAAATCACATTGTCAAAATTATATCTATTTATTTGCATTGTGCACAGAGAAATAAGTATTTGGTCCCCTACCAACCATTAAGAGTTCAGCCTCCTCCAGACAAGTTACACGCTCCAATCAACTTGGTGCCTGCATTAAAGACAGCTGTCTTAAATGGTCACCTGTATAAAAGACTCCTGTCCACAGACTCAATTAATCAGTCTGACTCTAACCTCTACAACATGTGCAAGACCAAAGAGCTTTCTAAGGATGTCAGGGACAAGATCATAGACCTGCAAAAGGCTGGAATGGGCTACAAAACCATAAGTAAGACGCTGCGTGAGAAGGAGACAACTGTTGGTGCAATAGTAAGAAAATGGAAGACATACAAAATGACTGTCAATCGACATCGATCTGGGGCTCCATGCAAAATCTCACCTCGTGGGGTATCCTTGATCCTGAGGAAGGTGAGAGCTCAGCCGAAAACTACACGGGGGGAACTTGTTAATGATCTCAAGGCAGCTGGGACCACAGTCACCAAGAAAACCATTGGTAACACATTACGCTGTAATGGATTAAAATCCTGCAGTGCCCGCAAGGTCCCCCTGCTCAAGAAGGCACATGTACAGGCCCGTCTGAAGTTTGCAAATGAACATCTGGATGATTCTGAGAGTGATTGGGAGAAGGTGCTGTGGTCAGATGAGACTAAAATTGAAAACTTTGGCATTAACTCAACTCGCCGTGTTTGGAGGAAGAGAAATGCTGCCTATGACCCAAAGAACACCATCCCCACTGTCAAGCATGGAGGTGGAAACATTATGTTTGGGGGTGTTTCTCTGCTAAGGGCACAGGACTACTTCACCGCATCAATGGGAGAATGGATGGAGCCATGTACCGTCAAATCCTGAGTGACAACCTCCTTCCCTCCACCAGGACATTAAAAATGGCTCATGGCTGGGTCTTCCAGCACGACAATGACCCGAAACATACAGCCAAGGCAACAAAGGAGTGGCTCAAAAAGAAGCACATTAAGGTCATGGAGTGGCCTAGCCAGCCTCCAGACCTTAATCCCATCGAAAACTTATGGAGGGAGCTGAAGATCCGAGTTGCCAAGCGACAGCCTCGAAATCTTAATGATTTACAGATGATCTGCAAAGAGGAGTGGGCCAAAATTCCATCTAACATGTGTGCAAACCTCATCATCAACTCCAAAAAATGTCTGACTGCTGTGCTTGCCAACAAGGGTTTTGCCACCAAGTATTAAGTCTTGTTTGCCAAAGGGATCAAATACTTATTTCTCTGTGCACAATGCAAATAAATATATATAATTTTGACAATGTGATTTTCATTTTTTTTTATATAATCTATCTTTCACTGGTAAAATTAACCTAGCCTAAAAGTTCTAGACTGTTCATGTCTTTGACATTGGGCAAACTTACAAAATCAGCAAGGGATCAAATACTTATTTCCTTCACTGTATATGGGGGCACAAACTGGGGGCCTAACATCTATATGGGGGCACAAACTGGGGCTTAACTTTCATATGGGTGCACAAACTGGTGACCTAACTTCAATATGGGAGCATTATCAGGGCCTAAATACTATATGGGGGCACAAACTGCCATTTTACTGCCGCTGTAAATTCCCCCGCAAAGGGGCCCACATAAGCCTGGAGCAGGTCCTGCATATAAGTTAACAGTGCAAACAGCTCCTCCATAGAATCAATAATGAGTGGATTATTGGTGTGGTCATCTTTAATCCTTCATGCAGCAGGAACTTTTGATCCGGATGGTCTGGATGTGCTTAATAAATTACCTATTTGACTTTTGCACAATCTTAGCCTAATTTGTCTAAGATCACAGGGAGAACATGCAAGTTCCATGCAGTTAATGCCTTGGTTATTTTTTATTCCAGTACGCCATTGCTGCAAGGCAACGCTACAAACAACTAAGTGACCATAAGACCCCAGTTGTAGTAGCAGCAGTAAAAGTCTTGTTGTAGACATTTATTAATATATATACGTTACTATACTATAAAAATGCAACATATACTCCCTGCATAAAACAAAATGATTTACCCTTCTCTTCTTCAAGATGATAGCTTTCAGATAGACAATCATCCATTTCATTTAAAAAAAACAAAACTGAAATTATGCAACCCTTTCCTAGTAGTACTCTAGGTGGCCACTGACTGTTTTACTTATGTTCAATAGAAATATTCGTATTGAAAATGTTATAATCATTGCATGTATATTCTGTTCAACATAGGTATAACTTAGTGGACCCCTTAGCGGGGGAACTCACGGTGGCCCCACATAGAAATTAGGCCCTGTTTATGGCCCAAAAAAGAAGTTAGGCCCCCAGTTTGTGCTCCCGTATAAAAGTTAGGCCCCCTTTATGTCCCGATATAGAAGTTAGGCCCTCAGTTTGTGCCTCTAGATATACAGTGCCCTCTGTAGATAATGCCACAGTGCCCTCTGTAGATAATGCCACAGTGCCCTCCCTCTGTAGATAATGTTTAATGACAAAAAAAGATGCACGCTGCGGGCACTAAGATATATAGCTCTATATATATATATATATATATATATATATATATATATAAATAGAAATCTTGCAGCACTCCAAATGTGAAAAAATAGTGGTTTATTCAGCCAACAAACAGCGACGTTTCTGTCCAACAATAGGACCTTTATCAAGCATGGTGACACACTGAGTGATAACAGTTTTTATAGAACAAGAAAGCATTTACATAATAATCTCATTAAAATACAAATAAAGTGGTAGTGCAAAAAATACATTGTATCTATGTGTTAATACGGTATCAAATACAATCAAAAAGTTGATACATAAAGTGCAAGTGCATATACATATATATTAAATAACAATACAGCATAACAAGTAAGCAAAATGACATGATTATAACATAATCACATATACAACAGTTGTGTCAGAACTAATCATGATAGTTCCACTCACCAATCAGAGCTTCAGGACCTTCTAAATGCAAATCACCCTCAGGTTGTGTGTATCCCGATGATCTTTCCACAATACGTAGTATTCAAAATATGTGGGTGTGGCAACATATACTCCCTGCATAAAACAAAATGATTTACCCTTCTCTTCTTCAAGATGATAGCTTTCAGATAGACAATCATCCATTTCATTTAAAAAAAACAAAACTGAAATTATGCAACCCTTTCCTAGTAGTACTCTAGGTGGCCACTGACTGTTTTACTTATGTTCAATAGAAATATTCGTATTGAAAATGTTATAATCATTGCATGTATATTCTGTTCAACATAGGTATAACTTAGTGGACCCCTTAGCGGGGGAACTCACGGTGGCCCCACATAGAAATTAGGCCCTGTTTATGGCCCAAAAAAGAAGTTAGGCCCCCAGTTTGTGCTCCCGTATAAAAGTTAGGCCCCCTTTATGTCCCGATATAGAAGTTAGGCCCTCAGTTTGTGCCTCTATATATACAGTGCCCTCTGTAGATAATGCCACAGTGCCCTCTGTAGATAATGCCACAGTGCCCTCCCTCTGTAGATAATGTTTAATGACAAAAAAAGATGCACGCTGCGGGCACTAAGATATATAGCTCTATATATATATATATATATATATATATATATATAAATAGAAATCTTGCAGCACTCCAAATGTGAAAAAATAGTGGTTTATTCAGCCAACAAACAGCGACGTTTCTGTCCAACAATAGGACCTTTATCAAGCATGGTGACACACTGAGTGATAACAGTTTTTATAGAACAAGAAAGCATTTACATAATAATCTCATTAAAATACAAATAAAGTGGTAGTGCAAAAAATACATTGTATCTATGTGTTAATACGGTATCAAATACAATCAAAAAGTTGATACATAAAGTGCAAGTGCATATACATATATATTAAATAACAATACAGCATAACAAGTAAGCAAAATGACATGATTATAACATAATCACATATACAACAGTTGTGTCAGAACTAATCATGATAGTTCCACTCACCAATCAGAGCTTCAGGACCTTCTAAATGCAAATCACCCTCAGGTTGTGTGTATCCCGATGATCTTTCCACAATACGTAGTATTCAAAATATGTGGGTGTGTGTGTATATGTGTTGCTGACATCCGATTGAGAGACCGGAAGTCTTACGTCGCTATTCAACAGGATGCTTCAAGAGCGTACTGACGACAGCGTGTTCTCTGCCCCGTGCACCTCGCTCGCAGAGCGTCCACCATTGTCAGGCAACAACCAATCACTGAACTCTGTCTCATTAAAGAGGTAAGAATTGTAGCGCAATTGTTGATGGTATAATGTGTAGTCCCAACCAAGAAAAAGATCATAACTTAATCTGAAATAAGCTCATAGGGACAATCAGTGTTGATATAGCGATACATAAAGACATATCTAACAATTCATATATGTTGACGGATAAAAAGCACCTAAAGGTCCACACGCGGGTACACTAGATCCCTGGCCACACTTCCGTGGTCAAAGGTTTCCAGTCCCCAGGATATATAGGATTAAACCAATTACATTTTCATGCATATGGGAAGTCCAAAAGATCGCAAACGTGTATCGGGCCTATATATATCGATGCAGTAACAAAGCCAAAATACTGATATTTATATTAATAAAATGTTTATACCTGGGTAATCAACCCAATATCACCTAACTGATTGTCACCATTAGACACAAGAAATAAGCAATATATGAACAAAATTATCTTTATTGTATAGGTTGGGACTAAACAAACCAACAGCAACCAATTTGGCGAATACATATAAAACAATGATGATGTTATTATTGGTGTACATGATAAGGGAATGGTCCTGAAGTTCTGCTGGGATCTAGAATGATACAAAACAAATGTATTAATATCAAGAAAATACTTATAAAAAGTAATAAAATTAAAACATGTGTCACCAAAAAAATGACCAACGAGGACCTATAAACAAGAATTCATGGGGAAGAAAGGGGGACAAAGCGTTACATTGTAATCATATCTACATTAAACTCTATATTGAGTCCATTAGGTCTCAATGTATTCAGTGAGAATATCCATCTCAGTTCCCTTTTATTTAATGCCATATGTCTGTCACCACCATTGTGTAGTGGTGGGATGTGATCGAGGATCATGAACTTTAGGTCTCTCTCGGTGTGTCCTTTCTCAGAAAAGTGTTTCGCAACAGGCAAATCCATTTTTCTCTTCCTAATTGAAAATCTGTGATTATTTAGACGAGTTTTAAAAGTACAGGTAGTTTCACCTACATATACTAATTGACAAGGGCACCATAGCGCATAGACAACCCAATCAGAATCACAAGTAAAGGTGTGTCTGATATTGTAAGTTTTCCCAGTTTGAAGATGTGTAAAGAATCTACCTCTGCACATGTATGTACAGTTTACACAATTATGACATGGAAAATTACCCATTTTCATTGGTTTTAATAAAGACTGTGAAACATTTTTACTTTCTTTTACCTTCGTCCTAACCAGTCTATCTCTAAAATTTTGTGTTCGTCTGTATGACATTAGTGGTCCATTATTTAGTTCATCGATGTGTTCATAGCTATCTTTGACAATAGGCCAATGTATGTTCATTATCCTAGATATGTCCCCACTTAATTCGTTGTATGTGGAGATAAATGGGATACGTTTAGGTCTATGTTGTTTTGAGGTTTAAAGGAGTTTATCCCTCGGTATGTCACTAATCTTATTTCTATGCATTGAAATCAATGATCTAGGATATCCTCTCTCCAAAAAATTTGAAGTCATGATATCCAATGATTTAGTCAAATCATCATGATCATCTGTAATCCGTTTTATCCTAATCATCTGGCTGTAAGGTAATGATCTAATCATATTTTTAGGGTGGCAACTCTCGTATCTCAAAAGCGTATTGTGATCTGTGTCTTTCACATGTAATTTAGTTTTCAAAATATTGTTACTGATCATCACTGTAACATCTAAAAATTGAATGAACTCTGTGGAATGTACCATGGTAAATTGAATGTCACTATCCAGAGAGTTAAGAAATTGATGAAACTCTTTTAATGAGGTTTCTGTTTCGGTCCAGATGAGGAAGATGTCATCTATGTAGCGCCACCACTTCAGGACATGTTGGAAATGGTGCGATACATAGATAGACACCTCCTCCATCGTGTCCATAAAAATGTTGCCATAGGTCGGTGCCATATTGGACCCCATGGCCGTTCCTTTGAGTTGTATATAATAATTGTCGTTAAACAAAAAATAATTTGATGTCAGAATGAGCTCGACAAGTGCCATAATAAATTCACAAGATGTGACGTCATTTTAGAACCTGATAATTTACGTCTCACAGCATCCAGCCCTTTGTTATGAAGTGTACAGTGATGTTACATCGAAAGAGACCAAAAAGGATCCTTCCGATAGGGTAACCATCCTCAGTTTTTGTAAAAAATCTGAGGTGTCCCTCACGTAGGATTTGGCATTGATCGCAAAGTCCCTCAGAACTGTGTCAACGAAAATAGAGATATTATTCAAAAGGTCTTTCTTTCTGCCACAATCAACATACTGATTCGTTTCAATTGGAGTTAGATGTATATCGGTTTATTAGAGCTATTAAATTGAAAGTCTGGTTTAATGTACAGTCTAGAGAGGTGGTGGAGCATGACACCGTCCCAAAATTGTCTCTTGGTAAATTGGGACTTCGTAATAAAAGTTCGTTCCAACCCCTGATCATGTCACATGCTATAGAGACATTTAGGGAATTGGTTCAGAAGGACCTAAATACTTTACGAGCACAGACAAATAGTGACTTTTTTAAACACCCTAACATGACTTCTTCTGAAATCATGGCTCTTTATGAGCTGATCCATAACCACGATCTCACGATCAAACCCGCTGACAAAGGGGGCGCGATCGTGGTTATGGATACAGCCATGTATATTAATGAATGTAACAGACAGTTACTTGACACCAATGTTTACAGGCTGTTAAAAGGAGATCCTAGACATGACATTGAAAGGAAAATTGGATTATTAATCACCCAAGCAACAGAAGAGGGTATTATAGATCAACCTCTACAAAAAATTTTAGTAATCGAACATCCAACCACTCCCTGTTTATATTTGTTACCCTAGATACATAAAAATTTGTCAAATCCACTGGGCCGCCCTATAGTGTCTGGCAGAGGGTCACTGTTGAATAATATCTCTATTTTCGTTGACAAAGTTCTGAGGGACTTTGCGATCACTGCTAAATCCTATGTGAGGGACACCTCCGATTTTTTACAAAAACTGAGGATGGTTACCCTATCGGAAGGATACTTTTTGGTCTCTTTCGATGTAACATCACTGTACACTTCAATTAATCATAACAAAGGGCTGGATGATGTGAGACGTAAATTATCAGGTTCTGAATATGACGTCACATCTTGTGAATTTTTTATGGCACTTGTTGAGCTCATTCTGACATCAAATTATTTTTTGTTTAACGACAATTATTATATACAACTCAAAGGAACGGCCATGGGGTCCAATATGGCACCGACCTACGCCAACATTTTTATGGATACGATGGAGGAGATGTCTATCTATGTATCGCACCACTTCCAACATGTCCTGAAGTGGTGGCGCTACATAGATGACATCTTCCTCATCTGGACCGACACAGAAACCTCATTAAAAGAGTTTCATCAATTTATTAACTCTCTGGATAGTGACATTCAATTTACCATGGTACATTCCACAGAGACCATTACATTTTTAGATGTTACAGTGATGATCAGTAACAATATTTTGAAAACTAAATTACACGTGATAGACACCAATCGCACTACGCTTTTGAGATACGAGAGTTGCCACCCTAAAAATATGATTAGATCATTACCTTAAAGCCAGATGATCAGGATAAAACGGATTACCGATGATCATGATGATCTGACTAAATCATTGGATATCATGACTTCAAATTTTTTGGAGAGAGGATATCCTAGATCATTGATTTCAACGCATAGAAATAAGATTGGTGACATACCGAGGGATAAACTCCTTAAAGAGACTCTGTCACCAGATTTTCAAACCCCTATCTCGTATTGCAGCAGATCGGCGCTGCAATGTAGATTACAGTAACGTGTTTTTTTTTCAAAAACGAGCATTTTTGGTAAAGTTATGAGCATTTTTATATTTATGCAAATGAGCCTTTCTTAAGTACAACTGGGCGTGTTTAAAGTTAAGTCCAAGTGGGCGTGTATTGTGTGTGTACATCTGGGCGTTTTTACTTGTTTTACTATCTGGGCGTTGTGAATAGAAGTGTATGATGCTGACGAATCAGCATCATCCACTTCTCTTTGTTAACACCCAGCTTCTGGCAGTGCACAGACACACAGCGTGTTCTCGAGAGATCACGCTGTGACGTCACTTCCTGCCCCAGGTCCTGCATCGTGTCGGACGAGCGAGGACACATCGGCACCAGGCGACAGAGGCTACATCGACTTACCTGCAAACACCGATGCTGCTGCAGAATCAACTGTACCCTCTGTCGCCTGGTGCCGATGTGTCCTCGCTCGTCCGACACGATGCAGGACCTGGGGCAGGAAGTGACGTCACAGCGTGATCTCTCGAGAACACGCTGTGCCAGACATGCTCCTGTAGATATCACCCCCCCCGTGGATAGAACTACACCCACTTGCCCTGTAGATAGTGCCATTGGAGCTCCCTCAAGGAGAAGGAGTGGAATCCCCAGCCAGAGCGTTGACGACACTCTGGCCAGGGATTCCTCTCCTGGAGAAGCCCCTGATGTCACTGTCCATATATGGATAGTAACATCAGGGGCTTCTTCAGGAGCGGAATCCCCGGCCAGGATGTCGGCAACGCTCTTGTCGGGGATTCCAGTCCTGGAGGAGCTCCTAACGTCACTGAGGAGATCCCTCTACGAGTGGAATCTCTGGCCAGAGCGTTGGCAACGCTCTGGGGGGATTCTGCTCCTAGACAGGGGCTCCCTCTAGGAGCGGAATCCCCAGCAAGAGCATCAGCAACACTTTGGCCGGGTATTCTGCTACTGGAGGAGCCCCTAATGTCATTATCCATATATGCATATTGACGTCAGGGGCTTCTCCTGTCCAGTGCGTTGTCAACGCTCTGGCTCGGGATTCTAGTCCAGGAGGAGCCGTGATGTCCCTGTCCATATCCCTCTAGGAGAGGAATCTTCAGCCAGAGTTTTCGCTCCTGGTGGAGCCATGACGGCAGCATAAAGCAACCGGCGGCCGAGTGGGCCCCCAACAATTCCTATATCAAAAAACACACAGATACGACATCTTGATATCAGTAGGGGTGCTGCCTCAGACAAACACAACTCTGCTACATCTGTAGTAACATCATTACATACATAAACTGCTCCGTTCCAATGTTTTCCAATTTTTATCACAGATAAAATATTGTATGACTAGTATTACCTGCCGATAATACCCGTCTTATTTTTGGGGTAATTTTGACATATAACTTTACTAAATAAGATCTTGGAGAATGATTACTTATTGCTTTTTGAATACAAAATAAAATAAACTATTGGAGAGTTCAGCTCTTGTAAAGAAAATAGCACTAATGTGTTAAAAACTATGGAGAACTCTTCTATTGTCATATTTACTATTGCTTTGGCACTGTTTTTATGGTTCAGACACCTTGATAAATGTCTTTTGTCTGAAAGCAGTTGGAAAGAGTTAATTTGTAAATGAAGATTATTTACTTTGTAATGTTCTGATGCTGTAAACAGCTACAAATGCATGTGTCTGAAGCAATGAACTCTCATAGATAACACTAGATATTCTCTGTGAGTGAGAGCTGGGAACAATTGAAACTAACAGTATGTGGCATATGCAGGTGCATTCTGATGCTTAACATATTTACTAAAAATGAATATTCAAACATGAACCTGGTAAGATAATTCCACAACACCGCTTCCTTCCAAGGACTGTTTCTAGAGTATTTTAGGCAGTGGTGCTCCTCTCCAAGTGACAGATTGAGGACCGTTTGCAGAGGCTGAATGACAGAAATATAGCTCTTGGATGCAATTATCCTAAAAAAAATATATAATTGTCTCTAATCACTGTACAGTCCAATGCAGCCCTGTATTAGGTAGCAGCTTGAGTCTAGCTTAAAAAGTGAAATGCTTTGAGGGAACCACAATAAGTAAAAGGGAAAAAATAAAACATCCTTTTCATCCCTGAGAGATGTGGCTGAGTCAAGTTTCATGAATATGATGGATGAGTGGACTAAACATGTCTCCCTGTATTTTGTGCTTTTCATTTTACAGATCAAATTGCTCTGAATCACAAAACAATTGTGTGTCCCATGATAGATGTTATTGACCACAATCACTTTGGATATGAAGCCCAAGCAGGAGATGCAATGAGAGGCGCGTTTGACTGGGAAATGTACTACAAACGAATCCCAATTCCTCCAGAGCTACAAAGAACAGATCCCAGTGAGCCATTTGAGTAAGTAGGACAAAATGAAAAAGTATAATATATACTAGCTAAAAAGACAAGACGCCACACTATGCATTATAACTAATTCAGATCATGTATATATACTCTCAAAGGGGTTGTCCTGTATAGAAAAAACATTTTCATATACAATTTTAGAGAATTCTGAGGTAATAGAGGGGGGCCTGTTCAGTATCCTCATCTCTAGGCCACAGTGGAGTGCGGTTATAAAGAGCATTCCTAGATCTGGAGGACCTGTCCTATCCTGTCCTTTATCACATAGACAACAGATTGATTTTAATTGGCACTGTGCAATGGTTAGTTTATCCTGTGGTGGCGCTGTAGGGAACTTGAACGCTTACTGCCAGGTTTCCCCACGGATTACAGTTGATTGCTGGGTGTCCCAGCAGGGGGACACTTTGTGATCATCTTATTTTCAGGGAACCCTTCTAACATTTAGGGATTGTCCATAGTGGAGAACGTGCACCAGAGATGAAGTTGCCTATTGGTACAACTCATTGTGCTATAATGATATGCTATTTGTGAATTTCATAAAGATAAATTGCTGCATTATCCTTATTTTAAATAGAGTTATCGGGGTACACAAAGAACCAGTGATATAACAAATTTATGCTGAGTTCACATCTTCGATGGTGTTTCCATTATTGTGCTGCATCAGAGAAACAGAACAACGGAAATATCGAAAATGACAGTACAGTTGTAAGATGGACACCACCGGCATGCGGTGGAACCCATTGACTTTAATGTGTTCCGTCAGGTTTCCGTCGGTCTGTCTGTGGTTTTACCAGAAACAATATCGCAGCATGCTGTGCTATTTTCTCTGGTATTTTTGTCCGGATCTTCGATGGAGACCCCTAACGGAGCCTCCAACGTAGATGTGAATGAGGCCTAAACTCTACTACATATGTATATATTTCCCAGGTCATCTTATACATTCTGCTAAATATACCCTAATATTTGATAAATAATTATTTATTTACCTCTGTCAAATGCATAATAATATTATTGTCATAGACTATTGTATTATATTGGTGTCACCAACAAAATATATTGTTTACATGTGAAACATTTATTTGTGAAACCTTATTCATTTTTATAAAGTAAAATTAACATTGAATGTTGTGTGATATACTGAAGCCACTCAACCAATGACCTTATCTGTTTATGAGGTTATAGAACTACATGCCTGTATGAGTATTCTTACATTTTACTGTAAGGATTATACTACTCCATGTGCTGGATTTGATATGTGATTCTTTGATAAGTTTTGTCCTGCTCAGGCCTATACAGTTTTTATCATAGATGTATCATGGTGAAAGTTGTTATGCTTTTTGGATACTAATACAACACTTATCTCAACGATGGTTTTGCACTAACAATAGCAACTTTGTTTGTAGTCTATTTCTATAAATTCCTGCGGTTTTGTGTCTATAGCTGCTATGCAGATCTATGCAGCTCCATGGTAAAAGGCAACAAACAAACCTTCTCTAGTCTGCTTCAACAGTCATACTCTTCCATCTGTCCCCTTTTTCTTGCTTACCTATCAAATATATGTTAGGAAAAATAAGTGAATAGATGAGGGTATGTTCACACAGGGTGAATACGCTGCATAAAAGTACACAGCGTATTCACCCTCGGTGCTGCAGGGAAAATATCTGCTTTTTGCTGCGTGTTTTACCCCCCCCCCCCATTGAATTGAATGGGAAAAACCCACAACGGAAAAGCAGCGATTCCGCAGCATAAATTTAAATGCTGTGGATTATAAAACAAACTTTTTTCACGTCTTTTTCTTCTGTTTTTTTATGCAGCGTGTGGATGAGATTTGTTCAAATCTCATCCACCTTGCTGCTACTGTAATACGCTGCAGATTTTCCGCAAATAAATCCATTATGGAAAGTCTGCAGTGTTTATGCCACGTGTGAACCCAGCCTCATAGTATGATAAAATATCAATGTTTAACTTCTGGAGAACCCCTAGAGTCCACATGGAGGAAACCCTTAGAGCACGTTCAGACGTGGCGGAATTGTGGTTGAATTCCGCTGCGGACAGTCCACAGTGGAATTCTGCAGCAGCCGTTTTTTACATTTCTTTCTATACATTTTTCCCTCCGCAGCATGCTCATTAATTGCGGAGAAGAAACGGAATTTGACTGCGGATTTCAGCCGTTGCTATGCAAAATCTGAAATGTGTGGCAAGTCCGCTGTGTTTTCTGCAACGTCTGAATTACCTGTCAAATATGCAAATATTGGTGCAGATTTGTTGCGTAATTGGCCCCGAATCTGCACCAACATTTGCAGCAGAAAAATGACGCCACGTCTGAACATGGCCTTAAGGAATAATCAATCTCTAATTGATTGCTTTAGTAAGGAATTATGTGTGTATAGTGATTGTTACACTTTGGAGGCATGATAGAATTTGAAGAAGCCATTTAAAAGAGCAATGCCTTTTAAGGCTTCTGTGCCACACTATGGTCACCAAAGATATATAAGTTTTTAGTCTAAAGTTTGTGTGTCTCAGAAACTATTTTCCCATGAGTCAACTGAAATCAAGTATATATTCATCTGGCAAGTATTTCTACACTAATTGCTCATACACAAAGTTATTTGGTGTGCACAGAGCCATATGGTGGCACACAAACTGCCATACAGACCCCTAGTGCACTCTATGTTCTACAGTGTGGTGCCCCCATGAGGACGCTTCCAGGGTAGAATACCTCTGTAAAGCCTTATTCACACGAACGTGTTATATGTCCGTGTGACGGCCGTCAATACAACGGCCGTCAATACAACGGCCGTCACACAGCAATATGTTATTCAAGGTGGCCAGTCACACGGGCGCTGTTTCAATGGACCGTGCGAAAGGTCCTTGAGAAAATAGGACATGTCCCATTTTTTCACACTTCACGCATCCCTCCATAGACTCTAGTCTATGGGGGATGCGTGATGTCGCGCCCCACAGCACAGAGCACGGACGCACCTCGGACGTGAAAAACGCCTGTTTTTCATGTCCGAGATGCGCAACGCCCATCTGAATCTGGCCTAATACTGTGTGCAGTGGAGCATACCATTAATGTTTTTACACAGAGGAACCAGGACGTTTGTCTTTGCATGAATTCTGTGAGAATCTGATTTAAAAAAAGAAACAAAAAAAAACCTTGTTGAGCCTATTTGTCATATTGGAGGCACATGGAGCTATGTTATGGGTCCATAGATTTCTATGATGTCATATTCAGGGTCTGTATGACATGAGTTGCACATACAGACACTCATTGTGCAGAATAAGCTACTCTTTTATTACTACTAGATTTTACTATGTAATTGAGGTTATATATTATGTTTTAATATAATGCAGGCATTTGATCTAAGAATGTCCAAGTATTTGCATATGCTACCAATAACAACAAAAGGGCAGGAGCTAATTGTTTGCTTTGCGTAAGCAAAGAACATAAGACAGAGTAGCCATTGCAAAAATCAAACTGAAGCTCCCTTTCAGTGCTAACTCCATACTCTTTTTAGCCTGGCACAGGATTGATTAGCAGATTTTCACTTTTGTTCCTTCCCATGCCCTGTAGAAGAGAAAGGTGAAGACCAGAAGTGGAAGACCAGTTGACTCTTCCACTGGTTGCTGAAAGTGAGATCCCTGTGCACGTGTATAATGCCCATGAAGAAAGGAGATGGGCAAAACCTGGGGTTGGCCTACATTCTTTACAGGCTGCATGGCTGCCTCAGGAGATACCTCTATGTTACAGATGACCTTTATAGAAAAACGGTCAAAACTAAATACAAGTTATGCAAAAATAAGAATTTTAACACGTGAAATGCAGTATTTATTTAGATACTAGGACACAGTGTTTAATAGTTGCCTCACAACTACTGATTTACAGCAGGTGAAATAACGTGTAAAGTGGAAGAGTAAATAAGAGATAAGAGATATCTGAATCAATCTTAATTTTAATTTTTTATGTACTATTAATTCTGCTGAAATATATGTGGCTTGTTTTTAATCAAGTTTATAAAAGAAGAAACTTCTCGTCCTTAGGAGGCACACTACTTTATTTAACATTAAAGTATGGTACATCAAAGCAGCAGTCAAAATTATTTAAGTTAGTCTGAGTTAGTCTGACAACACAAGAAGAACATCAAGGCGACTTTCACAAAATTCATTAATCCTCAAACTGACCTTGTTTACGTCAATTACCCAGCACTTTACTGAAAATGGCAAATCTCTATAAAGCAAATTTCATTTTATTTAATTTAGTTGAGGTAGGAATGTGAATAAACTTCTTACTCATTCATTTACAGAGGAAGAGTATAGATTTATAGTTCATCATGCTGAACCTTGCCTAGAGCACCACACTGCCTCCACCAGCTTGCCTTCTTCCCATAATACAGCCTGGTGCCTTTTTACAGCTAACCGACACACACGCACACATGTACCCATCCTTCAAACTGATGTAAAAAAAAATGTGATATAACAGACCAGGTCACCTCCTTCCATTGGTCCATGGTACAGTTTTGATGCTTGCATGACCCCACACCTTTCTATCATTGCCAGAATTAACTTTCTCAGACGTTTGTGCTATAGTAGCTCTTCTGTGCAATCAGACCAGCTGGGCTAGCCTTCGCTCTTCACACACATCAATGAGCTTTGGGCGCCCATGACCCTTTGGTAGGTACTAACCACTGCATACTAGGAACACCCCTCAAGTCCTGCTGTTTTGGAGATGCTCTGACCCTGATGAACATTGACTTGATCAGCATTAGGGTATGCCCAGACGTGGCGGAGTTCTTCTGCCACTGTCCGCATCAATGCCGCACAGAATCTGCGTTGCAGATTCTGTTGTGGCTTTGCCTAAAATGGGCATTAAATTGATGCGGACTAGCCATTGCGTATTGAGGGCTTCCCTTCTCTCTATCAGTGCAGGATAGAGAGAAGGGACAGCCCTTTCCCTAGTAAAAGTAAAAAGAAATTCATACTTACCCGGCCGTTGTCTTGGTGACGCATCCGTCTTTCGCCATCCAGCCCGACCTCCCTGGATGACGCGGCAGTCCATGTGACCGCTGCAGCCTGTGATTGGCTGCAGCCGTCACTTGGACTGAAACGTCATCCTGGGAGGCCGGACTGGAGGAAGAAGCCGGGAGTTCTCGGAAAGTATGAACGTCTATTTTTTTTGCAGGTTGATGTATATTGTGATCGGAAGTCACTGTCCAGGGTGCTGAAAAAGTTACTGCCGATCGCTTGACTCTTTCAGCACCCTGGACAGTGACTATTTACTGACGTCGCCTAGCAAGGCTCCCGTAATTACGGGTGCACACACGTAGTCACCCGCAATTACGGGTGCACACACGTAGTCACTTGTAATTACGGGAGCCCCATTGACTTCCTCAGTCTGGCTGTAGACCTAGAAATACATAGGTCCAGCCAGAATGAAGAAATGTCATGTTACTAAAACCAATACGCTCCGCAGCACACATGACATCTGCGGACTTCATTGTGGAATTTTGACTCTCCATTGAAGTCAATGGAGAAATTCCGCAATGAGTCCGCAACAAGTCCACTACACGTCCGCAACAGTCAGTGTATGCTGCGGACACCAAATTCCGCACCGCAGCCTATGCTCCGCAGCGGAATTGTCCGCAACGTGTAAACGAACCCTACTAAAAAGCTGTGGAAGGCAATGGAGAAACGTGTATGCTGCGGATTTCCGCTGCGGACTGTCCGCAGCGGAATTCCAGAGCAATTCCGCCACGTCTGGTCATGCTCTTAAGGTTAGATAAGTTGTCAGAGGTACATAGGAGCTGCTCTCAGCCGAGCCGTCAGTCCAGCACACTAACAGATTTGACTGACAGCAACAATATGCAGCTGTGGATACGTAGAGGGTGCATCTCTAAAACGAAACAAATTTTTTAATAAAAATATATTACAAATATGTTTTATTTTTCAAATACATATTATTACTTTTTCTCCGGTGTTCCGACTTAATGAAAGTAATTTGCTAATCTTCATGTAACTTTGTCCACTGTTGTGCAATATTATCATTTTCTTTCTTAAGTCTCCAGACAACTCTCTCATTTGTGTAGGCATTATTGTTAGCATTAAGGGCATGTTTGCCCAGCTTATGCATGAAGCAGAAAAATATGATTATGATCAAGAGAAATCAGGCTCTGAAAATTTTCGGTTTTTTAACGCAGATTTGCCAAGTGTTTTTGAAGTGTTTTATCAAAGAGTTTCGGCATTTTCCATTGGAAATTTTAATAATCTGCTTAAAAAGTGCCATCACACCTTTTTTTCAAGGCATATATTTACGCAGCATTTTTTGTAAACAGCGGCGTAAAATTACGCCTTGTATGAACTGCACTGCTTTTTACCATTGAAATCAATGGAAAGCTGTTTGCAGGCGTTTTCAAGGTGTATTTCAGAGCATAATGCGATTGCTTTATGCTCCAAAATATGCTGAAAAAAAAGCTGTGTGAACATGCCATTATTTTGAAAGGGATTCAGTGCGTTAAGTACCACTTCTAATTGTTAAACTATCACACTTGAGTGTTATGACTTAACAGACTTACCTGCTGATTAATTAACCTTATTGGGGTATTTCCATCTCGAACATTTACGGCATATCCACAGGATATACCTTCAGGGTATGTTCACTCATACAATAAAAAACGGCTGAAGATTACGGAGCCATTTTCAAGAGAAAACAGTCTCTGATTTTCAGGCGTTTTTGAAGCTGAAAATTATTTTGAAGCGTTTCTTGAAGCCTTGTTTTTTTTAGGCGTTTTGGAGGCGTTTTTCATAGTGTCAATGGAAAAACAGCTCCAAAAATGGCTCAGGAAGTGACATGTTCCTTCTTTTTACACAACGTCTTTTTATGCACCGGTTTTTTAAACAGCAGCGTAAAAATACACCTCGTCTGAACTAAACGCCGTATGTCCTATTAATTTCAATGGGAAACTATTTGTAGGCCTTTCACTACTGTTTTCAAGGCGTATTTCGAGGTGTTTATGCTCCGAAATATGCCTGAAAACACTGCGCATGTGAACATACAATAAGGGCTCGTCCACACGCTGCGGAATTGCCGCATTTTTTCCATACAGAATTTCGGACGGAAAAAACTCAGCAGAATACAGTAGCAGCATAGTGGATGAGATTTAACAAATCTCATCCACATGCTGCATAAAAATTCTGAGCAAAAATTCACCTGCGGTGCGTATTTTTTCGGACCGCAGCATGTCAATTCCTGCTACAGAATGTGGACAGAATTGCTGCGTTTTTCAGAGGAGATGTCTCCATCTCCAGCATTGTGAAAAATGCCGCAAAATACGCACCATTTTCTGCTGTAAAAACAGCAAGAAATGGAGTGTTTTTGCCGCAACGGAATGTCTGTGTTTCAATGGAATTGCTGAAGAAATTTTCTGCAGCAATTCTATTGTGTATGGACAAGCCCTAAGTGTTCGAAAGATGCGGATCTCACCTCTGGGACCCACACCTATCTCTAGAACAGGGCCCCCTGAACCATGTCGTACAGATGTAGCCATCTTTATCTTGACTATTGAAGCATTAAATACACAGTGTCAAGAAACTTTAACTTGACTTTTTCAATGACTTTTCAGCGGCTTTTGTTGTGTAATCTCATGCGGCAGCCAGTTTTCAGAGTGAACATAAACTTGGCTACATCTGTTCCTTCTGCCGTTTGGCTCCAGCCACTGATTTATGAGGTGGAACTATTTCCCGGAAACAGCCGAGCACGTTTTTCTATGCTTTTTCCGGAACTTCCATTAAAGTGAATAAGAGTTACGGAAATACCACATCAAGCTACATGTACTCTGTTTTTGTATCTCCCCTGTTTCCGAAATATGGAGATATGGAAACAGCGTAGCTCATTGTGCTTCACTATTTCCGTACCTTCCATTCAATTCTTTGGTATTTCTGGAAACAGCGTAGCAAAATGCAATTGGCTATTTCCGTAATACCCGGCCACCTTAAGTAAGTAAGGTGGCTGAAGTGATAGCGATAGCGACAAAAGCTAGGATGTAGGTTAGGGGGCCCCGTTCTAGAGATAGGTGTGGGCAGGGGCGTAACTAGGAAAGACTGGGTCCCATAGCAAACTTTTGACTGGGGGCCCCCCCCTCCCCTGGGTGTCACACAACCCCCCCTTGTAGATAGTCCCTTTTTTACAGCCCCCCCTGTAGATAACGCCATACAGCCCCCTCTGTAGATAACACCATACAGCCCCCTCTGTAGATAACGCCATACAGCCCCCCTGTAGATAACGCCATACAGCCCCCTTTGTAGATAGTGCCATAGGGCCCCCACTGTAGATAACACCATCCATCCCCCTGTAGACAGCGCTATACAGCCCCCCCTGTAGATAACGCCATACAGCCCCCCTGTAGATAGCGCCTTACATCCCCCTGTAGATAGCGCCATACAGACCCCTCTGTAGATAACGCCATACATCCCCCTGTAGATAATGCCATACAGCCCCCACTGTAGAGAACGCCATACAGCCCCCCTCTAGAGAACGCCGTACAGCCCCCCTGTAGATAACGCCATAAAGCCCCCCCTGTAGATAACGCAATACAGCCCCCCTGTAGATAATGCCATACAGCCCCCCTGTAGGTAACGCCATACAGCCCCCCTGTAGGTAACGCCATACAGCCCCCCCTGTAGGTAACGCCATACAGCCCCCCTGTAGGTAACGCCATACAGCCCCCCCTGTAGGTAACGCCATACAGCCCCCCCTGTAGGTAACGCCATACAGTCCCCCCTGTAGGTAACGCCATACAGTCCCCCCTGTAGGTAACGCCATACAGCCCCCTCTGTAGGTAACGCTATACGGCCCCCCTGTAGGTAACGCTATACAGCCCCCCCTGTAGGTAACGCTATACAGCCCCCCTGTAGGTAACACTATACAGCCCCCCCTGTAGGTAACGATATACAGCCCCCCCTGTAGATAACGCCATACAGCCCCCCTGTAGATAGCGCCTTACATCCCCCTGTAGATAGCGCCATACAGACCCCTCTGTAGATAACGCCATACATCCCCTGTAGATAATGCCATACAGCCCCCCACTGTAGAGAACGCCATACAGCCCCCCTGTAGAGAACACCGTACAGCCCCCCCTGTAGATAATTCCATAAAGCCCCCCCTGTAGATAACGCCATACAGCCCCCCTGTAGATAATGCCATACAGCCCCCCCTGTAGGTAACGCCATACAGCCCCCCTGTAGGTAACACCATACAGCCCCCCCTGTAGGTAACGACATACAGCCCCCCCTGTAGGTAATGCCATACAGCCCCCCTGTAGGTAACGCCATACAGTCCCCCATGTAGGTAACGTCATACAGCCCCCTCTGTAGGTAACCCTATACAGCCCCACCTGTAGGTAACGCTATACAGCCCCCTGTAGGTAACGCTATACAGCCCCCCCTGTAGGTAACACTATACAGCCCCCCCTGTAGGTAACGCTATACAGCCCCCCCTGTAGGTAACGACATGCAGCGCCAACCCCCAAAAAAATCCGACCTATAGTGTGTCCTACAAAAGAAATGTATCCCCTATCCACAGGATAAAGGATACATGTGTGATCGCTGGAAGCGATAGGGAGAACGGGGGACCGAAAGTCCCCCGAAGTTCTCCATCACAAACCTCAGACTTCCGGTGTCTGCGCAGCTCAATAAAAATGAAAGGAGCGCTGGTCACGCATGCGTACAAGCGCGACCGGCGCTCCATTCATTTCTACGGAGTTGCCGACACGGACCCCGGAAGTCAGAGGTTTGTCATGGAGAACTTCAGGGGACTTTCGGTCCCCCGTTCTACTTATCGCTTGCAGCCATCACACATGTATCCCCTATCCTGTGGATAGGGGATACATGTCTTTTGTTTAATTGTAGAGCGGGGAGATACCTCCCTGCTCTGCCGTAGTGTTCAGTGGCGTCGCGCTGTAGTAGCCATAGCGGCTGCTAGCGGAGCCTCCGGCCATGGTGGGGGCCCGTGCCGGCGGGCGACACGGGACCCCTCATGCCGCGGGCCCCGTAGCAGCCGCTACGGCTGCCACGGTGGTAGTTACGCCACTGGGTCCAGTGGATATGCAATCAAACAGTTTTTGTTTACGCATAGGTGGTAACAGTTAACAGTTCTGTATTAATAACGGGCACAAGCGGGGGCAACACTTTTTCAAATTGACACAGTCTCTTTAATATTTCCAATGCAAAATAAAAGTGGCAGCAACGCAGGCAATGGTGGCTTCACCAACTTCTCATGGCTTCTAGGACAGAGTTTTTGACTCCTCCCTGATGCAGGAGTACGTCCTCTTTAAATCCAAGCCTTTTCTCTTTCTGTCCTTTTTACAAATCACTATTGCGGGGAGACTCCATTCATCAACCCCCACTGAACAGCAACCCTTCTCACTGGGAGGCCCCTGGCAACTCGACCTGGCATTCTCAACAGTCTGCTTGCGGGGAGGCTCTTTGGCATTTCCACATGCCATCAATGGACCCTCTCAAGCTTTATGGTCTCCCCGCATCTGGTGCTGGCCAGCAACCCACAGCTTCCTGGAGCTCTGAGGGCAACCTGCATACAAACCTGACCTTCCGGAGCCTGCGCAGCTCAATAAAAATAAAAGGAGTGCTGGTCACGCATGCGCACAAGCACGACCAGCGCTCCATTCATTTCTACGGAGCTGCCGACACAGACCCCGGAAATCCGAGGTTTGTGAGGGAGAACTTCAGGGGACTTTCTGTCCCCCGTTCTCCTTATCGCTTGCAGCAATCACATATGTATCCCCTATCCTGTGAATAGGGGATACATGTCTTTTGTTTAATGGCAGAGCGGGGAGATGCCTCCCTGCTCTGCCGTAGCGGCTGCTAG
Source organism: Rhinoderma darwinii (assembly GCF_050947455.1). NCBI lineage: Eukaryota > Metazoa > Chordata > Amphibia > Anura > Rhinodermatidae > Rhinoderma > Rhinoderma darwinii. The sequence continues at coordinate 103,453,665 of NC_134687.1, read as the reverse complement.
CGGAGCCTCCGGCCATGGTGGGGGCCCGTGCCAGAGGGCGACACGGGCCCCCCATGCCGCGGGCCATATAGCAGCCGCTACGGCTGCCACGGCGGTAGTTACGCCACTGGGTGTGGGTCCCAAAATGCTTTTAGTGCACCATGCTTTAAAACATATTTGGAAATCAAAATAAATACAGAACCTATATAGAAACCAATACTGAGCTATCCTTTTTGTTTTTAAGGGCATGGCCAGACGTGGCGGATTTCCTCTTGAATTCCGCAGCGGACACTCCGCAGCGTTAATCCGCAGCGGAGCCGTTTCTCCATTGACTTCCACTTTTATTTAGCAGTGTTCGTTTAGACGATGCGTAAAATTCCGCTGCGGAGCATAGGCTGCGGTGCGGAATTTGGTGTCGGCAGCATGCAATGGCTGTTGCGGAGTTGTGGCGGACTGGTTGCGGACTCACGGCGGAATTTCTCCATTGACTTCAATGGAGATTCTAAATTCCGCAATGAAGTCCGCAGCTGTCATGAAAATGTTATATGTGCTGCGGATGCGTCTTGCTTTTTTGACATGACATTTCTTCATTCTGGCTGGACCTATGTATTTCTAGGTCTACAGCCAGACTGAGGAAGTCAATGGGGCTCCCGTAATTACGGGAGCGTTGCTAGGAGACGTCAGTAAATAGTCACTGTCCAGGGTGCTGAAAGAGTTAAGCGATCGGCAGTAACTGTTTCTGCACCCTGGACAGTGACTACCGATCCCAATATACAGCAACCTGTAAAAAATATAGAAGTTCATACTTACCGAGAACTCCCTGCTTCTGTCTCCAGTCCGGCTTCCCAGGATGACGTTTCAGTCTAAGTGACGGCTGCAGCCAATCACAGGCTGCAGCGGTCACATGGACTGCCGCGTCATCCAGGGAGGTCGGGCTGGATGCCGAAAGAGGGACGCGTCACCAAGACAACGGCCGGTAAGTATGAAATTCGTTTACTTTCACTAGGGAAAGTGCTGGCCCTTCTCTCTATCCTGCACTGATAGAGAGAAGGGAAGCACTTTTACCGCAGTCCGCAGCAGCTAGTCCGCATCAATTTACTGCACATTTTGGGCAGATCCGCCGCAGAATCTGCAATGCAGATTCTGTGCGGCATTGATGCGGACAGTTGCGGAGGAAATCCGCCACGTGTGGGCATGCCTTAATTAAGATTGTTGTGCTATAAAACCTCCAAATACTTTGGGCTTCTTAAACTTCAGTTTTATTTCCAAAAATTTGCAATTAAATTAGAAAGTTGAATCTTATTAACCACTTTCCGCTGCAGCCATTTTTTGGATTTTCACATTCTTTCTTTCCTCCCCACCTTCTAAAAGCTGTAACCTTTTTATTTTTCCGTCAATACAGCCATATGAGGGCTTGTTTTTTTTACAGGACGAGTTGTAGATTGTCACGGCATCAATTATTGTACCATTAAGGCCTCATGCACATGAACGTGTTTTTGCGGCCGCAATTCCCCCGAAAATCCACGCGAGAATTGCAGCCCCATTTATTTCTATAGGGCCATGCACACGACCATAGTTTTCACGGTCCGTGCATGGCCCGGAAGCCTGCACCGCAGATAGAACAGACTTGTCTTATTACGGCCGTGTTCTGCGGTCCGGACTCATTGAAAATAATGGCCGCAGCCATGTACATGGCCCTCGATTTGCGGGCGGCTCACAGCAACACAGTCCGCTGCCGGCCGACCCGAAAATCACGACCGTGCACATGGCTACGGTCGTGTGCATGAGGACATAATGTACTGGGAAACTGGAAAAAAATATTTGTGGGGTGGAATAGGAAAAAAACTGTGATTCCTCAATATTTTGAGGGGTTTACGGCGATACCCAATTTATATAGGTCTGTTTATGTTTTACTATTTTTGCAAGGAAAAAACTGATTGTTAAAAATAAAATTTGTGTTTTGTCGCCATATTCTGAGAGCCATAACTTTTTTTCTCCATCAATTGGGCGGTATGAGGGCTTGTTTTTTTGACAGACTTTTTGATAATTTTTATTTAATTTTTTATGGGAGATGAACTGATCAAAAAACTGTGATTCTGGCTTTTTAATTAGTTATTTTTTACGGTGTTCATCGTGTGGGTTAAATAATGTTATATTGTAATAGTTCTGAATTTTACAGATGCGGCAATACCAGTTATGTTATTTTTTTTATTTTATTTTTTACGTTGTGCTTGGGGAAAAGGGGAACATTTTTTTTATCAGGCCACCCCAGGCTGCCTTGCCAAATATCGGCACCCCGCGATCGTGACCCTGTTTCTAACCACTTAGATGCCGCAGTCGCTATTGATCGCAGCATCGAAGGGGTTAAACAAGCAGAATCTCGCTTGCGCAGGATCCTGCTCGTTACACTGAAGTGTCAGCTGTAAGTTACAGCCAACACGCTCATTCTATGGATCGGGCTCAGCCCGTGAGACCACTGCATATTCCTTCACCCGACCTGCGCTGTATATATACAGCAGATGTTGGGAAAGCTCCCGACATACATGCTAAATGTTTCATAGGGCTCCATTAGCCTCACAGAGGCCAAAAGAGTGTATTTTTTATTCTCCATCGGGCTGGTATACATTTTACCTTTTTTTGAAGGAAGTCATAGTGTAGTGCATTATGGGGTAGACTCTTTCCGATGCTCTGGTCGCTGACTTTAGCATTGTAAAGCTCCCGAGCATTACTGTCCATATATAAACAGTGACGTCAGAAGCTTCCCCAGGGCCAGAATTCCTGGCCAGAACATTTCCGATGCTCTAGCCCAGGGCTTCATCATTGTATAGCTCCTGACATCACTGCCCATATATTGACAGTGACGTCAGAAGCTCCCCTGGGCACAGCGCTTTGGGTAGCATTCTACCCAGGTGGTTTGGGCGACATATCCCACTGTATGTCTATACAGTGGGATATGTTGCAGCCTTCAGACGGAGGTATACATTGGGAGTCCCAATGTAAACCACTGACAAGGAAAAAAACATGATGAGAAGATCTAATGTTATAAATGTCTTTCATCTAGTAGGTTAAAGCTGGCCATATACATTCAAAAAATCTTTCATATCACAGTAATCAATCCTGACTCTCCAGGTAACATGTATGTTTGGCTTGGCTGAATACAGATGTTCGTTTAATAGAGGAGATAAGCCAGACTACTTTGGTGCCCTTTATTTTCCAGTGTAGACTTTAGGGGGCAGTCTAGAAATGCTCATAGACAATAGATTGCCCAAATCAGTCAAATCTGCAACCTAAAATATCATGTTTTTGGTCAATTTAAAGGCTGTGTAAACCTTTGTAGTCATTTTTTTAAAAAAAATGTATGTGAACATGTATTAAAAAAAATTATTTTGTTTTAGAGCTGCAGCATTTATGTATCCACTTTATGTAGAAGCTGCATAACAGCAGCTGTAAGACAAATCAGTCCGTTAGCCGGACTGATTGGTTGATAGAGACTCCTGTGTATCTTTAACACACAATCTAACCCTAAAACCGATCAAATTTAAGTTGATCAACTTAGATTTGATTGATAGGATTAAAGATTTGATGGGAGGGAAAGGTTGACAATTCTAGAAGCCGGCAAAAGATCTTTTACTAGTTAAGAAGGGACTGGGTCAAGAGGGCAGGTTGTCAAACAGGAAAAGAAGAGAGATATGACAGTTCCTTCTTTGTTACTGGGTCAAAGACAGAAAACTAATGTATGGCGGTACTAAGGAGTGCAAGTAAGAGGGTGGAATGAAATCTGCTGAAATATTTTGTCAAAAATGATCTATCTTATCTATCTATATTATTATCTCCACATACTTATACAGCCTCCAGAAAAAATAGCGTACAGCTACTCTCACAGGAGTCAGGGAGTAGCACGGTAGCTTCATATACAGCTCTATCTGTATCATTGTCTGTTTACACTCTGTCCATTACTGTCTATTTTCCAGAAGTACAGTAGACCTGTTATATAAAACTTCTGGTTGTTATGGCACAGATAGTGGAGTGCCTAGTGCTTTGTGCCAAGGGAGAAGGAACCATAGTGCTGCACATGGAGACATAGGGCCATTCTGGATGTTATGAAATTACTCTCGCTGTTACGGGCATTCTCTGGCTAGGACATCCAGGCTTTTATGGTAGCAGATTGCCTTTATGGAGGTATTCTGGCTTTTACTTGGCACGCTGGTTCGGGCAATCTGCAGCGATGAGGGCATTCTCCTTTTTATGGGGATTCTCTGGCTTCGACACTAACGCTGCTATGGGAAACATTCCCTTTAGGAATAAGATACAATAAATTTTTTTAGCTTTCTTACAAAGTCATTTAGAAGCCTTCATTAATCTTAAAAAAAAAATAGAACCATTCACTGGCAAAGTTCTAATTGTTTTTGTTTTTTTCTTTATTTAGGAATATAGGGCTTTAATTTAACACAATACAAAGCAGAAAAGCCAAATAAAATTTTGCAACAAATTATATCCTTCTCAATTAAAGCAATTATTCATTAAGTTATTTTGATCAACTATACAACATGTTAGAAGAAACTGAAACAGAGATGACGCCTAAAGGTTGAAGTAACCACACAGAGAGATCTAATGTTAAGCAAGTAAACACTTGCGTTCTGGTGCACAAGATTGTAATGACAAGAATAAAGAACATAGGTCACCTGCTGCCTAAGGTATGCCACTAGAGAATGTCAATACTCTATTGATTCCCACTCTCCTTACTTAGGGGAAGATAAACAGGGAAAGGAAAAGACTTTGTATGCATTCATTTGGAGGCTTATGTAGAGCATAGTGCCAGATAGAATCTCAAACAATATCCTCATTCCAAAAGGGAAAGCAGGAAAGCAATCATGGCAATTCAGAAAATGGGCATGTTGTGAATACTGCAGGTACAAATTATTGTTTTACACAGTGAAATAAACTATATGGGTTAAGGACTCAATGTCAAGCATTGCTTGCCTAAAGTCTACAAACGATACATGTTAATCATTGAGAACTTTGAAGGTGAATCACTTTATAAATGTGTTTTACATTTATTCCTATATAGCATTTTTTTATTTGCCTTGGTGAAATAATGCTTTTCTTACAGACTTTGAATGGTAAATATAATTCATAGTAGTTTACCTTTAAAGGGAGTCTGTCAGAAATTTTTAACCCCTAAAATCGCTAACACCACTTGTTAGCCTACATGGAAAGCAGTGTAGACATGCCTATGTTGCTGATCTTAAGGTCCTTTTACATAGACAGATTTTCTACCAGTAAGGCTGCGTTCACGTCTGCGTCAGGGCTCCTTTCATGGGTTCTGTCTGAGCTTTCCATTAGGGGAACCCATGAACGGAACCCTGACCGAAACAAACGGAAACATAGGTTTCTGTTTGTATCACCATTGATTTCAATGGTGACGGATCCGGCGCACATGGTTTCCGTTTGTCACCATTTTTAAAGGGTTCTGTCGTTTTGACCGAAATAATAGCGCAGTCGACTACGGTATTGATTCCGTCAAAACTCCAGGACCTTTAAACAACGGTGACAAGCGGAAACCATTTGCCAATCAATTGTTGTTGGTTTGAAATCAATGGGGATGCAAACGGAAACCTATGGTTTCCGTTTGTTGCAGACAGGGTTCCATTTATGAGTCACCCTGACGGAAAGCTCAGATGGAAACCATAAACGGAGCCCTGACGCAGATGCAAATGCAGCCTAACAAGCACCGTTCCTCAATATAGCCGATCCACGCTCGCTTAGCTCCATTTAGATGAAATAATCATTGCTACTGTATATGCGACCGAACACTATTTAGTGTGATTGTTCATGCAGATACAATTTCACTCTTTTTGACAGAACACTCCTGTTTACACGGGGGAAAATGTGCTACCAATAAAAATGATTTTTTTTGCTCGCATAAATGATGTGATCAGCTGACAAACAAGCTTTTGCCTGTTTGTCAGTTAATTGCTGGGCATGTTTACACGGGGCAAAGATCGGGAACAAACATTAAAAAGTGTGCTCGTTCGCCCGATCATCGGCCTGTGTAAAAGGTCCTAAGGTCTAACAGTAGATGGGAGGGGTTGGGGAGGAGATTTCAGCGTAGAGAGTTTACAGTACAGAATGCAGGATACATCCTGGTTCAACGGACACTTGCCATCCCATTTGCATATGATTCGTGGGTGATTAAAACAAATTTTTACCCATTAGGCAAGTACGAAGATTGGCAACATAGGTATGTCTACACTGCTTTCCACATTAGCTAACTAGTGGTGTTAGCGGATATAGGGGGTTGAAACTGCTGACGGACTCCCTTTAATGGTTACATAGGAAGATATTAATTAAGAGGAGGTAAAGTGTAAAAACAAATGCCTGTCAATTTGGTTTGCGTTGTTTTTCTTTAAGATGCTGACATATATCTGTGAATTACTATCTTTATTAACAAGTGGCTTATGCAAATAAATGGATTGCAGCTGGAAGCGATGTATGTTAGAAATAGAAACTCTCAGTTATAGTTTATATTTAGGAATGTTTATAAAAATCAAGAATTTGACTTAACTGTCATCTTTACGAAGGCTTATGAGAAGCAAGGTTATAATAATTCTGAATATGTTTATAATATTCAATGAAGAGTAAAAGATATGTGCTTAAAGTCCAAACAGACAATCGAATTGCTATGACCTGCTTCATATTGAAGAGATGCTTTTTTGTTTTGTTTTCTTTGTAGCTCTTTGATCGTGAGCACCTGTGATGTGAGCGCTTACATTTATTAGCCTATAAAGCTGCCTTTATGATGTTTTTCTAACCCTTTTAAGCTTTATTGCACCGTTAAAGGGGTTGTACCATCAGGACAACTCCTGTCAATGTGGCCTGTTAGGGCATTTGGACATCATAGAGGAGAGTCCACGTTAGAATATCCCCTTCTATTAAAGAGAGTAGAGAGCAACTCCCACTCTAAAAAGAGTCAGTGTAACCATGCATTATATGGTCACTTATTGATTTGAACGTAATACCACACCACAGCCGCTGCAGGAGATTGTGCAGTCGGCTTCAATTTCCCCTGGTGATAACAGCTGATCACTAGGGTTTTTGGCTGCAGAACCCATCTTATCAATAGCAGGTTCTCATGTAAAGAAGGCTTTTTCCAGATACAGATTTCAACTGAATTAATTGCATACCTAAAAATCAAGCAGCAACATAGGGACTTAAAAATCAGTACTCAGGGATGTGTATAATTTTCTACAAAAAAATATTGTTTTCCCAAAATGAAAAAATGTATAAATAAAAAAAATATTTTTATGCAAACTCCGCAAGTCTGCAAATACAGATGTGGCATGTGTCAAACTGTCATCAAACACTGAGCTTTATCATTTTGTTAATGCATTTTTGACACATTAAGAAAACTAACTACAATTTGCCATTTCTCCTTTTTAAAACAGACTGTGTACATTACAGTATTTCTCTAGGGGTATGTGCACACGACAACGCCAAATACGTCTGAAATTACAAACAGCAAACAGCTCCTGAATTTCAGACTTTTTTACAAGTGCACGCGTTTTTTGCGCCGTCCATTACGGACGTAATTGGAGCTGTTTTTCAATGGAGTCAATGAAAAACGGCTCCAATTACGTCCCAAGAAGTGTCCTGCAATTCTTTGACGCGGGCGTCATTTTACACGCCGTCTTTTGACAGCGGCACGTAAAATTACAGCTCGTCTGCACAGAACATCGTAAGACCCATTGCAAGCAATGGGCAGATGTTTGCAGACGTATTGGAGCCGTCTTTTTCAGGCGTAATTCGAGGCGTAAAACGCCTCCATTACGTCTGAAAAGAGGTCGTGTGCACATACCCTAACTATTTCTAGTACATTTGAATCTTTTTTTAACATGTGCTGCTCATGCACAGGGTTCTCTTATAAGAATAAGTAATTTTAAATGGGTTTTGTGCAAAACATTATTATTATTGTAAGATTTATCATGATGCATGAATAATGCAAAGTGACAAAAGTGTTAAATGACAATTTCAAGCACTCTACTTGGATTGTACATTCTTCATGCATGTTAGATGCTGACTAGCAAATGCTACTACATAATCCCCTGAATTATTTGTAGCACTTAAAGAGGCTCTGTCACCAGATTTTGTAACCCCTATCTCCTATTGCAGCAGATCGGCGCTGCAATGTAGATAAGAGTAACGTTTTATTTTTTTTTAAAACGAGCATTTTTGGCCAAGTTATGACCATTTTTATATTTATGCAAATGAGGCTTTCTAAAGTACAACTGGGCGTGTTTAAAGTTATGTACAAGTGGGCGTGTATTGTGTATGTACATCTGGGCGTTTTTACTTCTTTTACTAGCTGGGCGTTGTGACTAGAAGTGTACAATGCTGACGAATCTGCATCATCCACTTCTCTTCACAACGCCCAGCTTCTGGCAGTTCACAGACACACAGCGTGTTCTCGAGAGATCACGCTGTGACGTCACTCACTTCCTGCCCCAGGTCCTGCATCGTGTCGGACGAGCGAGGACACATCGGCACCAGAGGCTACAGTTGATTGAGCAGCAGCATCAGCGTTTGCAGGTAAGTAGCTACATCGACTTACCTGCAAACGCCGATGCTGCTGCAGAATCAAATGTAGCCTCTGGTGCCGATGTGTCCTCGCTCGTCCGACACGATGCAGGACCTGGGGAAGTGACATCACAGCGTGATCTCTCGAGAACACGCTGTGTCTGTGCACTGCCAGAAGCTGGGTGTTAACGAAGAGAAGTGGATGATGCTGATTCGTCAGCATCATACACTTCTAGTCACAACGCCCAGCTAGTAAAAGAAGTAAAAACGCCCAGATGTACATACACAATACACGCCCACTTGTACATAACTTTAAACACGCCCAGTTGTACTTCAGAAAGCCTCATTTGCATAAATATTAAAGTGGTCATAACTTGGCCAAAAATGCTCGTTTTTAAAAAAATAAAACGTTACTCTTATCTACATTGCAGCGCCGATCTGCTGCAATAGGAGATAGGGGTTGCAAAATCTGGTGACAGAGCCTCTTTAAACAACAGTTAAGTTAATTTATGTTGCAAACTTCACTTTCCTTTTAGCCCAAAATATAGACCAAATTAAGATATTTTACTATATACAGTAGAGTATTTGCAAATTCCTTCATTCTTCTGTAGTCAACCAGTTTTGGTATCGATAGCATAAAAATCCTAGTGCACTATTAATAAGCTGAGGGCCAAGAAAAGAAGAGTAGAGTGATCATTGGCTAAGCACTACTCTCACTTTTCTCCGTCTGTTGACCTCAGTGTAACGTCTATGGCCGCGACCCGTCGTTCTGACTCAAACCTCGACAGCCGTAACCATGGACTATAAAAAGGGCTCTGCCCTCTTGTTCTTTGCCAGAGTGTTGTTTGTTACCCGAAGTTTGTCGTGCTAATGGTTTCCCAGTGTCTTCCAGTTTCCCAGTTTACCTTGTTCCTGTATCCCGTATCCTGTTTCCGTGTTACCCAGTTCTAGTGCCATGCTCTGCTGTTGCTGTGTTGTGCTGCGGTCTACGCCTGTTTTGCTACGCCTCACCTGATGTCTTCCCAGGCGTGCCTGCCTTGCTACTGTCTATGTTGCCTCAGGTATCCTCACTGAACTATTGAACTCTGTACTTTACCTGTTTAGCCAGCTGCCATTCCACTATGCGGTATGGCCCAGTCGGTCCACACCCCGCATCGTGACAGTACGCTCTGGCCATGGACTCTGCTGGTCAAATCAAAGGCATGTCACCCACCCAAGCCATGCAGGCGGACCTGCTGGACCTCCGAGCTACACAGGATCAACTCCTTGTGGCAGTGGACTCTATGGCTCAGCAGCTAGGGACGCTAGTTGCTTCTCTTCTTGCCTCTATGCAAGCTCCTCAAGTCGATCCTCCTGCTACACCTCCTGGAAGTTCCGGCCCGGATACTCGGTTCTCGCTGCCATTGCGCTCTCGGTTTGATGGAGACGCCAGTGCATGTCGGGGGTTTCTGAACCAATGCCACATTCATTTCACCCTGCACGCCCGAGCATTTCCGTCGGACGGAACCAAGATCACATTCATCATATCCCTACTGGCTGGCAAGGCCCTGGCATGGGCTAATCCTATCTGGGAACGTCAGGGACCTGAGACCCAATATTTCTAGGGGTTCCAGACTGTTTTCGAGGAGCCAGGGCGAGTCTCATCGGCAGCCACTGCTATCTTCAACCTTCGCCAAGTGGACACCTCCGTGGGCGAATATACGATCCAGTTCCGGACTCTGGCAGGACAGCTATCCTGGAACAATGAGGCCCTGGTGGCATCCTTTTGGCATGGTCTGTCGTCCGAGATCAAGGACAAACTGGCCACTCGAGACCTGCCTCCTGCCTTGGATGACTTTATTCTGCTTGCCACTCGGGTAGACATAAGGCTGAGGGAGAGATCTCATGAGGTTCGTAAGGAGCGACGGCGTCCTAGACTGGCGCCCAACTTCCATCAGCCCACTTGCCTGCTTCTGTTGCTTTGCCCGAGGTCCCGATGCAAGTAGACCGACTAAACTTATCGGTCCAGGAGAAATAGCGCAGGCGCACCTCTGGACTCTGTTTATATTGCGGCCCCGCTGGCCATGTTGTGCGTTTGTGCCCTCAGAAGCCAAAAAACCCCAGCGCCTAGGTTTCGTTGGAGAGACAACCCTGGGCGACAATGCATTGAATCGAGAACTCTCTTCCAAACTATTCATTCCCGTAACCATCATAGCTGGTGAGAGGTCCCATCCGGTCTCTGCCTACCTGGACTCCGGCTCTGCAGCCAACTTTATCTGCCAAGACCTTGTGGATCTTCTTCAGTTGCCTACTATCCTGTTTGAAAGGCCGTTGATCGTTGCCTCGGTGGATGGACTGCCATTGCCTTTGAGACTCCAAGTGGGAGCTCTTCATGCTGAGCTCATCTCCCTGTTCGTCCTGTCCAAGGCCGTCAACCCCGTGCTGCTGGGTTTGCCTTGGCTCCGTCTGCATGCCCCCGTACTGGATTGGAACTCTGGAGATGGGGTCTGAAGTGTCTTGACCGCTGTCTGGGTCATATCCAGTTGCTACAGCCTGCTCCTCTTCAGCCATTGGCAGGGTTGCCTTTTTGTTTCTCCATGTTCTCTGATGTCTTCAATAAAAAGGAGGCTGAGAAATTGCCGCCACACCGGTCATATGATTGTCCAAATCTACCTGGTTCCTGAATCGTCTCCTCCTCGTGGTAGAGTGTACCCTCTCTCCTTGCCAGAGACCCAGTCCATGTCAGCCTACATTAAGGAGAACCTGGGTTTCATTCGTAAAATCCTCATCCGCCGGCTGGCGCGGGGTTCTTCTTTGTTAAGAAAAAAGATGGATTGCTACGACCTTGCATTGACTACCGAGGTCTGAATCAAATCACGGTGAAGAACAGGTACGCTATGCCTCTAACTGTTTGATCGCATACGGGGGGCTAAACATTTTTCTAAACTGGACCTGCGGGGGGCCTACAATCTGATCCGGAGTGCATTTAATACTCATGATGGGCACTACGAATACTTAGTTATGCCCTTCGGCCTGTGTAACGCCCCCGCAGTATTTCAAGAATTTGTCAATGACATTTTTCGTGATCTCCTTTATGTTTGTGTTGTGGTGTATCTCGATGACATTTTGATTTTTTCTCCAGATCCAGTAACTCATCAAAGACTGGTCCGCCAGGTGTTGCTCCGTCTAAGAGAGAATCGCCTTTATGCCAAGCTGGAGAAGTGTGTGTTTGAGTGTCACGAAGTGTGTGTTTGAGAGGACGTCTCTATCCTTCCTGGGCTATATCATCTCCAATCAGGGCCTCAAGTTGGACCCCCAGAAGGTAAAGGCTGTCCTGGAGTGGCCACACCCCCAAGGCTTAAGGGCCATACAACGCTTCCTGGGATTCGCCAACTTCTACCGGCTGTCCATTCCCAACTTCTCTTCTTTGACTGCTCCTATCTCCACCCTCACTAAGAAGGGTATGAATGCCAAAATGTGGACTCCGGAGGCTGAAGCCGCATTTGAATCCTTAAAGAAAGCCTTCACGTCTGCCTACATTCTGCACCATCCTGATGTATCCCTACAGTTTTTGTTAGAGGTGGATGCTTCCTCTGTTGGTGCTGGTGCACTGTTGTTCCAGAGAGGATCGAAAGGCAAGGCTGTGGTATGTGCCCCTATTCCAAGCTGTTTTCTTACGCAACTACTCGATTGGGGACCGGGAGTTACTGGCCATCAAGCTGGCTCTGCAGGAGTGGAGACATCTACTGGAGGGCACGGTTCATCCTATCCCGGTGTTCACGGATCAAAAAGAATTTGACCTACCTACAGATGGCCCAGCGGTTGAATCCTCGTCAACCTATGTGGTCATTGTTCTTTGCTCGGTTCCGGTTCGAACTCCACTACCGACTCGCCGAAAAGAATGTGAGGGTCGACTCCTTGTCTAGGTCTTTTGAAACTGAGGACAATATGGAATCCCACAGAATATTATTGATCCGTCCTGCATCTTCTTTGTGATTACCATGCAAGTTAGAGACATTCCTCCGGGAAGGACTTTTGTGCGTCTGGCAGACAGAGGAATAATTATTCACTGGGGTCACAGTTCTAAGCTGGCAGGTCACGCAGGTGCTCATAAGACCCAAGATTTAATCACCCGTCAGTTCTGGTGGCCCACGCTACCCAAAGACATTATGGACTTTGTCTCCTCATGCACGTTATGCGCAGCAAATAAAGTTGCTGACTCCAGACCTGCTGGCCTGCTCCAACCACTGTCTGTGCCCGTTGCCCCCTGGCACCATGTCGCTATGGACTTTGTCACAAACCTTCCTCCTTCTGCAGGTTGCAGTGTGATCTGGGAGGTGGTGGATCGATTTTCCAAGATGGCTCATTTCATCCCCTTAACCGGCCTGCCGTCTGCTACGCGATTGGCTGACCTCTTCATCCAACACATCTTCCATCTGCACGGCTTGCCCCTGCATATTGTCTCCGACCGATGGGTTCAGTTCACCACGAAGTTTTGGAGAGCACTCTGCGGTCTCCTCGTTGTAAAATTGGACTTCTCTTCGGCCTATTATCCCCAGTCCAATGGGCAAGTCGAGAGGGTTAACCAGATTATGGAGAACTATCTACGTAACTTTGTTTCCAAGCGGCATGATGATTGGGTGCAGTTGCTCCCGTGGGCAGACTTCTCTTATAATAACCACACCAGTGAGTTGACCACTTCCAGTCCATTCTTCATCGTCTATGGCCAACATCCTCGTATACCTCTTTATCTCTCTACTATGTCCCAGGTGCCTGCAGCCGACTCGACCTTCAGGGACTTTCTACAGATATGCCAACAGACCCGCTCTTCTATCCTGTAGGTGGTGGACCGCATGAAGAGAAAGGCAGATACAAGAAGACGGGCTCCTCCGCAGTTCGTTCCAGGGACTAAAGTCTGGTTGTCTTCTAGAAATATCCGGCTGAGGGTACCGTTGTGCAAATTTGCCCCTAGGTTCCTCGGACCCTTCAAAATCCTGCTACAGATCAACCCGGTATCTTACAATCTGCGGCTCCCCCCTACACTCAAGATTCCTAACTCCATCCATGTCTCCTTGCTGAAGCCCGTGGTCCTGAACCGCTACTCCAGGACTCCTAGTTCCGCAGTGGTCCCTGGCGGCTCATCTGGGACTTTCGATGTAAAGGAAATTCTGGCCACCAAGAAGGTGGGAGGAAGGACATTTTATTTAGTGGATTGGAGGGGGTTCGGCCCAGAAGAGAGGTCTTGGGAGCCAGAGGAGAACATTGATGCTCCTGTCATCGTGAGGAAGTTTCTCTCCCGCTCTAGTCCCAAGAAGAGGGGGCGTTAGAGGGGGGATACTGTAACGTCTATGGCCACGGCCCGTCGTTCTGACTTAAACTTTGATGGCCGTGGCAATGGACATCCTACCTGCGTGCAGCGTTGTCCTCCTGTGAGGCGCCGGCACTCACTTCCGGACATCAAGACTGTCTCTGGAGGGCACGGTCTTAAAGGGCAGGAAGTCTGCAATCTAGCCCAGGATGCCCTGGGCTATAAAAAGGGCTCTGCCCTCTTGTTCTTTGCCAGAGCGTTGTTTGTTACCCGAAGTTTGTCGTGCTAATGGTCTCCCAGTGTCTTCCAGTTTCCCAGTGTACCTTGTTCCTGTATCCCGTATCCTGTTTCCGTGTTACCCAGTTCTAGTGCCATGCTGTGCTGTTGCTGTGTTGTGCTGCTACGCCTCACCTGACGTCTTCCCGCCGCCTGGTCCCAGACATGCCTGCCTTGCTACTGTCTACGTTGCCTCAGGTATCCTCACTGAACTTTTTAACTCTGTACTTTACCTGTTTGGCCACGCGGCACGGCCCAGTGGGTCCACAACCCTGCATCGTGACACTCAGTAGAATTCTTGGCACAAAGACATGTCCCACAGAATACAGAGAGAAAAAAGGCAGTGCAAGAGATTTGATAAAACTTCAAGTGGTACTCAAAGAATGTATGACCTTTATAGAAAGACCAGTGCACCAGACTTTAATGAACTATTTGCTATGTTTTAGATAAAATCTACTTGATTTTCAATTTTAGATCAAATTAAATGTTTACTTTAAATTTAAAGCGGTCTTATTATGATTATTTATCACCTATTCACAGGATAGGTGATAAACATTTGATCGGTGAACAGGGGTCCCTGAGTGCTCTATGTGAATGGAGCGGGACTTTGCATTCTCGGCCACAGCTCCATTAACTTTCTATGGGCTGCCGGAGTTAGCCAAGCTCTTAAGTAATTATAAAAATCTTTCTAACTAAAATTTGTTTGCTAACAATTCTATCAGCAATAGAAGAATAGCTATATCACTAGGAACCAACATTAAAAGGGTTGTCTTATCAGAATAACCCATATCCACAAGCCCTATTAGGCGAACATTTTCCATAGTTGTTAACATTGTAAAAGTGTATTGAATATTTAATTACATGCGACGACAACAATGTAATATTACGCTATAGCAATAATATTAATGTTTTTCAGAGAACAAGTTGTTAAAATGTAAAGACGTACATTACCTTAGAATTGAAGGGGTTAATAGTCTTGTAGCACAAAGTATAACAGTCCTGCAGTACATTAGGGGTTAAAGGAGTTGTCTCATGAATACATCCACTTTTTACATGCCCTATTATGACATTTGGAACTCATTTAGGAGAATCCTTGGCTCAGGATTCCCTTTCTTTGCCAGTTTAGAGGACCATTCTTGTCTACTTTGAAAAGGCAAATTTTTTATTCGTCCTCTCAAATGAAAGAAGTTAATTGTTCACCTAAACATTTAGATTGTATTTTAGCTGCCTATTGAGAGTATCAACCTTACAGCTTATGCACATGGTTGTATTACAATTCCATGCATGAGCCATATACTGTGTTTGGATAGGATCGGATCCTGTCCCAGGAAATCATTAAAGCGTTGCCAAATAAAGACTTTATCAAAAGTTGCTTTGATCTCCATGATGGGTTCTGATCCTCTAATTTTTACTAAATATATGGCTCATATGAGAAATCACACTACGGTGATATGCATAAGCCATTAGTCAAGTATCCAGTTGCTGGCAGCACAAAGGCACACAAATATGCCTATAGTGTCATCAGGCATGTGTCTACAGTATATTCCTAATAACATGGAGCCCTTCCTAAGAGCTGTAGAAGGTCAAAGAGTGTCCCCTTCAGTAGGTCTAAATTAACACTTGTTTCAAAATCATGAATGATATTTTACTGCAATATGAATAGTTCCTAAGAATTCATGGCAGACAGCCAGTTCTTACATTTTGTTAAATCTCCAATAATTTCCTCACAACTTGTATGAGTAAGCATACGAACGGAAAATTTTATCATTTTTAGTCTAATCCTATATAGTAATTTCTCATTTACTGACTAAAAGGAAACACCGTGGTTAAATAATGCTTCACAGCATGAGCATAATAAATAGGTGCATATTTCTAGCTTAAAATGTATTTATTCATGGTGACCTAGAGCAGCCTGAACTGGAGAAGCACATCAACAGAGGCTTGGTCCATTATTAATTGAATAGCATAGACAACATGTAATGTGTTTTAAAACAGTAAACTATCTTTGCTGTATGCCGTGTTTTTCTTTATTAACCTATGATTAATTAATGTGGTTTTTCTTGGAGTGGCAATTTTTTATAATACTGTAGCAGTATTGACATACCCATTTCTCTTCGCCTTTATGAATTTAACATTTCAGGTTGATTTGAAAACTAAATAATGCCTGAGGAAAGCAATATGAAATAATCATATGTTTATTGGGTGGAAAATGTGTGTTAGTGCAGTATGTTCAATACCAAATCAATAGAAATGTATGTAGTGAGAAAAACAGTCCTTAGCTAACAAATTTGTACATTTTTATTTTAAGAATCCAACAGTGAACACAACCTATTGTTTGGAAACTCATAATTAATAAAATGTTTCAATCCTGTAGCAGAATATTAAAATTGGAAGTTTATAGATAGCAATTAGTAACTGTAAATAATTAGTAACAGTAACTAATAAATGTTCAGTCTTAAGGATAAATGAGCGTTTTTAATGGGTATTCCCCTCTTGGACATTTATGGCATATCCACAAGATATGTCATAAAAGTCCGATAGATGGGGGTCCCATCTCTGGGACCAACATTTTACTCGGCTCCTGGTAAGGTGGTCGGGAGTTACGGAAACAGTCGAGTACTCGCTGCGCTATGCTGTTTCCGTAACTTTCATAGGAGGGAATGGGAGTTACGGAAACAGCGACGCACGGCGAGCTATGCTGTTTCTGGAACTCCGTAGCTACGAAAACAGCGTAGCTCGCCATGCTATGCTTTTTCCATAACTCCCATTCATTTCTATGGGAGTTACAGAAACAGCATAGCTCAGTGAGCTTGGCTGTTTCCGTAACTCCCGACCAACTAACCAAGATGTGGCCAACAGGCAGCGGCAGCCGAGTAAGCTAGAACGGCGTTTAGGGGTCTCCGTTCTAGAGATAGATGTCCAAGATGGGAAAACTCTTTTACTACATTAAAATTACTTTAGCTTTTTCCTCTATTTGCTGGGAGGATGAAAACATATTTGTTTTATTTAAAAAAAATTGTTATTATGTTCATAACACCAAGTCATGGGTGCACTGAGGTGTGCGGAGATTCCATCTTTTCTTGACAGTCTGGTGCGTTGTTTGCCTCGTCTTCCTGAGACCGGTGGAGCTGTTGGATGCCATCTTGCAGTGGTAGTTATTCTGTTCTCTGCCGCGGAGGTCTTGGAGGTTGCACAGGACTGTCAGATCGTGTGGTGCTTTGCAGGACTTACTAGAGTTGATTCAGGGTCTCGTGAGTACATGATATCCCGATTATCGTTGGGGCCACGAACAAGATGCAGTTATATTGGACCCACATTAAGCCCGCACTGGGGTCCTGGTTCTTTCCTGTCTACCCTAACGACCGACATTATGTAAAAAAAAAGTAAAGGTGGTCAGGGGGCAAGGGAGAAGGGCACGCAAGATGGCGCCGCTGTGTCAGTCAGAGAGCCCAAACGGCCCGATACGCAGAAGGAGATAGCTGCACGCCTTGAGCAATATGCTCATTCCTCACCTGCGCATTCACAAAGTTGGTCTTCCACTACTCCTATACCTGGCAATTCCTTTGATAATGTGGAGCTTTGATTGGTTGCTATTGGCCACAGGATATGTTTTTCTATTAAACAGTTTTGATAAATGCACATTGAGCCTACATCTGATGTTACTTGTTTACTTATGTTTTTTCCATTTTTAGTTCTGTCTATTGCATACCTGAGTAATGTGATTCTGGTAGTTACTTTCCTACAAATGGTGGGAGAAATGTTTTTGGAATAATGCCTTGTTGAATGTTACACATGGCTATGACTAACAGCACCTCAGTCCTCTTACGAGGTAGCTTACTGCTATTTTGCTGTTTCCTATTTCTAGATGCTGGTTCATTTGGAATTTTGTATTGGTTACACTGCATGTTCTTTGGCTGGGCCTCTATCTCAATACCCCCCGCCTTCTCATATGGGAGGCTGAAATAGCTGTCTTATGTCTTTTTTTGTTTTGTTGGGTATGTTCAGGGGTGGGGGGAGGTGGGCTTATAGAGTTGACAAAGAGTACTATGCACAGGTTAGAGAACATTTATCTATTTCATTCAGTAGTAACAGGGTGTTACGTTGGTTCTTCTCTATATGTCATTATGGCGGGGACATTTAATCTTTTGACGTGGAATGTTCGAGGTTTGAACGATGCTACCAAACAATATGCCATTTTTAATGCCTTACAAGATCATTTAACTGCTCTGGTGTGCCTGCAGGAAACGCATTTATTACCTTATTCTGTGCACTTACTTAAAAGGTTATGGATTGCGCATGTGTTCCATTCCACGTTCTCCTCTTACTCCAGGGGTGTCAGTATTTTAATTCATAGAAATGTGCCATTTGAATGTATTAAGTCGGCCATAGACACAGGGGGTCGTTCTGTCTGCTTGCATTGTTATCTCTATGGCATTGTATGTATTGTCATTGCATTTTATGTTCCGCCTCCATTTTCTAGTACAGTTCTGGGGTTTTTGGTTCATGATCCGGAGGCTCCATTGGTCGTCATGGGTGATTTTAATAATTTTCTTGACCCGATGTTAGATAAATTTCCAGTGGCTGCTATGACTGTTTCCCCAGGTCTTACCAGATTTGGTCATTTTTTGAGGGAGTTGGACCTGCAAGACCTTTGGAGGCTCCAGGAGCCAACCCTGAGACAATACTCATGTTACTCTGCCTCTCCTAATTCCTTGTCTCGTATTGACTTATGTTTGGGAAATACTCATCGGAAGTTGTCTTTTGTTGAATGTGTCCGTTACCTACCTCGTTCTTTATCAGATCACACTCCTGTTTTGGTAAGATTGGGTTTGCAGAGGGTGGCCTTTAATAGACATCTGGGTTGGAAGCTTAATCCATTTTGGTTAAAATTGGTGGGCAGGAGTGTATTGGTTAGATTGGAGGAATATTTTCAACAGAATGTGGAATCCACCTCATTGCTACTAGTTTGGGACGCTATGAAGGCCTTTCTTAGAGGTATATTTCTCCAGGAGATATCTAGAGTCAAAAGGAAGAGTAGGAAGTTAGGAGAATTTAAACAATCTAGACTGCAGTACATGGAGGGGAGATATGTGGTAGATTCTACTCATGAAAACTTGAAACATTGGAAAGAAGCACAGGAGGCACTTTCGGCTCATGATAAGCAGCGAGCAGAACATAAACGCATGTTTGTGAGGCAACAATATTTTGAAGAAAGGGAACATACTGGTCATCTATTAGCTACTGTGGCTAGGGTGCAACCAGATGCACATTTTGTGGCTGGTATTCGGGATGGGCAGGTTTCTCTTGTCACGGATTCAGAGGATATCCTGACTCAATTTTGTGATTACTATAAGTCTTTATATACTTACAGGGTTGTTGTCACTGATGAGAGTCTGGCTACTTTGTCGACAGAGCAGTGTGAGTCATTGGAGGCGCCAATCACGCTAGAGGAGTTAACGTTGGCGTTAAAGCAAAATGTCCAATGATAAAGCATCTGGGACTGATGGGTTTCCCGTTGAGATCTACAAGACGTGTAGTGATTTGCTATTGCCACATATGTTATCTGTATTTCAGGAGACAGCGGAGAGGGGAAGATTGCCTGCTTCTATGATGGAAGCACTCATTGTTGTCCTTTTATAACCAGATAAAGATCCAGAGTGCACTGATTCTTACCGTCCAATTTATTTACTTCCTTACGGATATAAAACTCCTGGCTAAAGTTCTGGCTCTTAGGTACGGTGGTTGTGTTACTTCCCTGGTTCATGGGGCTCAAGTGGGCTTTATGCCGTCCAAATTCACTGCAATAAATATTAGACGCTTGTTCTTAAATCTCCAGGCGGTCCCGGATAATCCTGGCCATAGAGTTGTGTTGTCCCTGGATGCTGCTAAGGCATTTGTGTGGAATGGGCTTATTTGTTGGCCATACTGGAGGGAATGGGATTTGGGTCCCGATTTATCTCATGGGTGAGGATGATGTATACTGCGTCTCGGGCTCGGGTTCGGGGTCAATAATTTGGTTTCTGATGCTTTTACTCTGGAAAGGGTCATGAGGCAGGGCTGTCCTTTATCCCCTCTACTCTTTGCTCTGGCCATAGAATCTTTGGCAATTAAGCTTAGAATGAATCGAGAAATAGTAGAGTTTCAGTATGGAAGGTTAGAGGAGAAAGTGGCCTTGTATGCGGATGATCTTCTTTTGTTTTTGGGAGATGCGCGGGAATACCTGTCTCAGGCTGTTTGTATTATTACTCTGTTTGGTGCATATTCAGGTCTTACTATCAATTGGAATAAGTCGGCCCTGCTTCCAGTAGATCCGCTAACAGATTTTTTACCGTCTAATCTGAGTATGGTACCTGTTACGGCGCAGTTTAAATAGCTGGGGGTGCAGATCACTGCCGGGTATTACATTTTATTCCTCTGTATATGTTGGCACTTCTGGGAAAATTCAAAATGAAGACTGAAGCCTGGTGTAAACTACCACTGGGATTGGTGGGTAGAATTAGTTTGCTGAAGAAGATCTTAATGCCACAGCTGCTTTATGTACTCCATAACTCGCCAGTTTGGCTTCCTAAATCTCTGTTTTGCAGAATTAATTCAATCTTTTGCGTATTTATATGGGGACGGGGTACTCCCAGAATTAAGCTTGAAACATTGCAGTTGCCTACTGACGAGGGGGGTTTGGCAGTTCCTAATCCCCAGATGTACTTTTTGGCAGCTCAATTGCAACATTTTAAAGGTTCGGGGACTCCGGATTGTGGAGGCTCAAGTGGTGCAATATTAATGAATTTGCTGGGGTGTGATTCCTTGTTTTCTCTGTTGGAAGCGCAGCGCTTTAGACTTCCTCCCGTTCCTATGCCGACCCTCTCTTTAATGCATAAAGTCAGATGGAAGACCAGGGATATCCAGGGTATCATGGGAGTTACTTGGCTCACTCCTTTATGGCAGAATGTTACGATATGGGAGTTGTATCAATTGCAGGGGTTTGAGCAGTGGGAGTCTGCCGGAGTTACTCTTATTTCACATGTATATACGGATGGTATTCTTAAATCCTTTTAACAGTTAAAAGATGAGTTTACTCTACCTAATACTTTCTTCTATCAGTATTTGCAGCTGCGGCATGCTTTGACTGCGCAGTATGGAGAATCCCCACCGGAATAACAGGCTTCTGTTGTTTTGAATGTGCTTGAGACTTGCGACAATGTGAAGGGTGTTATTTCGTTCTTATACGGGCAATTGTTGGGTTTTGTGTTGGAGTCTCCTCTGAATCAGGTGAGGGAAAAGTGGTCACGTGATGTGGTAAATATTTCTGTAGATGTTTGGAAAACCATATTGGCGGATGTTCCGTCGATCTCACTTTATGTGGCACACCTTAGATCTCAATTATTTTTGCTTCATAGAGTTTATTGTACTCCGTTGTTGTTGTATAAAATGGGTCTTCGACCTGATGCGGGCTGCTCATGCTGTTTGGAGTAGCAGGCAGATCTTATCCATAGGATGTGGGGGTGTTCCATACTGCAGGGGTATTGGGAGGAAGTATTTGCATTGGTTGATAGGGTATTTGGTCTCCAGGTGCCACGTGTTCCGCCAGTGGGAGTACTGGGGTACGTTCATGATCTTGAGGTTCCTGTTTTACAAAAACTGGCAATTCAAAAAATATTATATCAGGCTCATAAGTTGATAGCTATGGATTGGTTGTATTCCTTTGCGCCGACACACAGGGATTTGCTTAATCATATGAATGGTATTATTCTGGTGGAGAGGGGCATCTGTCTCAAGCGTAGAGCTCCCAGAAAGTTTGAAGGTCCATGGACAAAATGGTTGAGGTCACCGGGGTTACAATCTATCACTCTTATAAACACTATGCATTCTGGACTTATACAATAATTTTGTTATTCTTTGTTGTGGATTTTAACGGGAGGCCTGGGGGCAGGTGGAGTAGGAATGGGTGACCTGTTGAGCTTGGGTGAATTTTTGTTGTGCATAGTCCTTTTTGCAAGTGGGTGGGATATGTTGGGAGGTGGGGGTGGGGGTAGGGGGTTGTCTTATGTACTGTATGTTTGTATAATTTGAAAATGTTGTCAATAAAAACTATTGTCAGGTCCGTATATCAGGGAAGCTCCTTTCTCCCTGTCATTTCACACCGAATAACCACCTCTGTAAATTGAAAGCTGAAGGCATGCCTGGAAAGAAGTGAACGAGTCAGAAATGTTCGCTACACACTTTCCTTTCATCAGAAAAGAGGAGAACTGAACTTTATTCAGAACAAAGAAACAGACAGAGAAGACACATGCCCCTCCCTCGAGATGTGGGACTTGCTTAAGTCCCATTGGCTCCTCTGTTGTAAGTTTTCCTGTACATTCTTCTGCACACTCCTCTTTGCATTCCAGGGGGCGGTGTCTTCCATAGGCGTGTTATATATATATGTACGGATAATATTTTTCAAAACAATATACATGGTAATGATCCCTGACAGTCCCCCCTAAAAATATTATTCTATCCCTGAGTCTTGCATAGCAACCTACCACTGACCACTCGAACCAGGCGGGTAGGGGTTTTGGATTTCTTCACCAGCTTGAGACGAGCCACTCCTGATGAGTAACCCCCCTTTGTACCTGGACTTCCAAGGTGTCGGAGTGGTCCTAACTTTCCCTATTCTCCTCTGGATACAGGATGGTTGTCTTGATATAATCTACAAACCGCTGCTGGTTGTAATATATATATAATTAATCCGGTCTACATTTTATTAATGGTAACAACTGTCGGACTGTCACTTACTGTCCTAATGGGATTTTTACCCCTGCAGATATAACAGGTCATGGGCAGCACAGTGACCTTCACCTCACACCTCCACATAAAACTCCTCAGATTGTAATTTGCAGCACCGTGGCATATTTACACACATTATAATTATAAACCTCAGACATTATAAACAATAGGGCCTCAACTAATAATCATAATGCTATCACCCTCAGGTTTCGGGTCCCATCAGTTCATTGCCAGTCCTGTACACCATCGTCCTCTTCTTCTCCTGTCTTCTGCTCTTCACTGACTGTCACCCTCAGGGTAACCCACACAATTGTGGAGTCAGACTACGTTGGTGTCCAGTGGGGGAGTTATTATTACCCCCTCCTAGTCACTTACTTATCAAAACACTTGATCCTGCTGACGGATTCACTCAGGTCTTTGGTCTTTACTTTGATATTTGCTGATGTCATCAGGACTTGGTTTGGTCCTTCTCATCTGTCCGACACCGTCTCCTTTAGTTTACGTCATCAGGCTGTACATAACACCTCATGTTGTGAGCCTGGGGTGAGATCCCACGTAGACGGATTAGTGGAGTTTTATTGTAACTACCACAAACCCTCCGTATCTGTCCTCTTCCTCCGGTAAGTTACTTGTCTGGGCGGCTGCTTAGAATTGTGACACTGCCGTCAGTTCATGATAAACGCGTTGTACTGGCTCAGGCTGCGCCTGCCGCATCTCAGTGATGGAGTTCATCGTGTTAAAAGTCATTTAGTTCATATTTACTGGCACTTGCTGGGGACCCCCAACTCTTGTCAATTGTTAAAATAAATACTAATCTGGTGATAACATCATCCGCATACATTATAAACGTTGTTCTAAGTACATACAATAATGTCAGGCCCTTAAATGACATCAAACACCTTTATATAAGGAAAAACTTCTCTGTTACAATGGACAGGGCACCTAGAAGATGTGTAATTATTGGGTACATTTCATTTGCACTTGGTGATACCCTTTCAGCAGGATTTGTACCTTGATCTCAGCTGATTGCCTAGAACATCTCCACCTCACAGAAACATACACAGATTCCACATGTTTATCTGACAAGTGTCTTAAACCTATTTTTCTTACTCTAATCTGGTTCGTTCTACCTGGGAAGGCCTCTCAAGGTCGGTTCTCTTCGGGGGAGGCGGGTATGATAAGGTTGGCACCGGTCTGCCAGGACTGTTCTGTAGGCAAATCAAACAGCTCTAACAGAATTTAGCAGCATCAGCTGTAAAGCCTGGGACATACCAATTAGATCTTACCACGTCGATCCTTGCAGTCTTGGGGCATATGTGAGGTCATACACCATCAATGCAAGTGCCATCAAGAGTGCCTTGGTTGTTACCGGTTCATCTTCGCTTATCCGTCCACATTCTGTTAGAATCTGGTTCTCACGCCTTCCGCTCCCAGTTGGACTCTTCCTGTGAAGAACAAGCTTTTCATAGCCTAATCAGTAATTGATCTTAATCAGATAATTAACTTGAAGGAGAGCATTAACAATGACAGTTTTATTTTAAACGTTCACACTGGTCAGTAACTAAAACTTACAAACTGATTCTTCTTCTTTATATACATACACATATACACTGCACAGAATTCTCTGCTCTAAAATTTCCCTTTCACAACAAAAATAAACAAATAAAAATGTTTTCGAATGGGAATATTCCGCTTCTGTACCTTTTATCTGACGCATGACTCTAATAGTCCAATGCTAAGGCTGGTCTAGAACTTTACATAAAACTTAACATCAGTATTTAATATTCCCACAACACTTCTTAAATACAGTTATTAAACAAACTAACTTTGGGACAACGTCTAGAGAACTGCTAACATCTTATCATTGTACAAACATCAGGTCAATACTTGGGATAACATTGTTCCCCTGTCACTTACACACAACGTCTGCAGTGGGGAAAATACAGGCCGGGCTTCAGGCCCCCCCCCCCCCCGAGAATAGGTCCACACACACGAGCACATTGTCATACACTTCTACCTCGGGTATTTGTGTGTTCTGCAGTCGCTGGGACTGTTAATCTGGCCGGGCTGCACTATTCACAGGTACCTTTGTTGTTTTACCTATGTCATGCCGTGCGCACATCATGCCGGCTGCTACAAACCTAGTGGTGGCATTATTGTATCCAGGGACAAGCCAATTTACTGACACCTGGCTGCACATATCCTTGTTGTCAGGTCTGTCTTCTCTCGCTCTCTCAATTGGCTTACCCGATGATCCAATAATGTTCCTACTACCAATGGGCCCATAATTGTGGGCGATGCCAAAAGCGTACCTAGAGTCAGTGTAAATGTCGGCCGTCTTACCTTCTGCCAGGTTACAAGCCTCAGCGAACACCTTCAGCTCCGCTCCTTGAGATGAACAAGAAGGTGAGAGTGGTTTCTGGATGATTTACCTGGTGCCTCGTATCCTGTCTTGTACATACTGTATAATAAAATATCTCTTTATTACAAATTTACATTAGAAACCCATGTCACATATATATATATAACATCTCAAAGGGGTGGCGTCTTCATCCTCTAAAATAAAACCAAATGTTATACACTTCTCCACACTCATCTGATAATCCAGAATACTTTGAGAATCTCACTTTTATCAGGTTCTGCAAATACTTGATTAATACAAAAACAAATAAAAATAAAACATTCCTAAAAACTTTACATCAAATTAACAATGTCCAGAAAAGTTTTTTATTTTTTTCCTTCTCCCCCATCTAAATCTGTAAAGACTCATCTGTGAGTGACGTCACCTCTGCCTCCTGTGTAACTTTGGTGGAGGGGGATGGTCTCTTACACATTTTAGATCTCCTGAAACAAAATTAATTAACAAACAAACAAAACAAACCAAAATTGTACCTGATCAGTTCCTTCACCATTCCCCCCTTTGTGGACTCTGCGAAAGTAATGTAACAGAGTTCAAAACTACATCTCAACATAACACTAGTTTAACCCCCTGTAATGTACAACAGCCTGAAACAAAAATGATTTTTTTCTGACAAATACATTTGATCTTTACAATGACATAACTCATGTGTGAAATCAAAAACAAAACAATTGTAGTTAGTTATTCAATAAAAACAGAAAATATTATATCTGATAACATTAATTACTGCAAACCAATAAACTGTATATAAAAATAGGGAACGGTGGGGGCACATACATTTTCAAAACCCTGTGTCTCACAGTATCTGTAGTTTAATACATCTGAATTATCAAAACACATGAAATCTGATCACATCCTAACACATAAATATCGGAACTTTTATAAACAACAGCGCATGCGCAAAGAGAAGAAATTTATTTATGTTTGTAGACATTACTGATATATATATCTAGCAGTGCATATTGTAATCCCTTTGTCCCATCAGCCCTGCAGATTGCACCCAGTCAGCCCCCCTCCTCCACCCAAACACAGCACACTACAGGGGGGAGGGAGGGGGGTCACACACTCACAGCTTCTCACAGCGTCTAGTCTCACAATCTTAACACTTTCAATGCCGGCAAAACAACATACGTATCTGCAATCATTCATCACACTATTGTATAGGAATTATCTACGTTCAAAACATCAACCACATAATTTGTAACAGTATCCAATCTGTCGGCCACCATCTCTATATTATGATGACGTGTTGTTTCATCAGTGAACTAGACTGGAACTTCTGTAAATAGAAAAAACACTACAAATGACAAAATTAACAAGGCGATTATTTCATACTGATTTGGTTGGGCCGGGGGTGGCCACATCAGGGGTGGGTGGTGGGGGGCAGCCTCTCCCATTGGAAACAC
Source organism: Rhinoderma darwinii (assembly GCF_050947455.1). Classification (NCBI taxonomy): domain Eukaryota; kingdom Metazoa; phylum Chordata; class Amphibia; order Anura; family Rhinodermatidae; genus Rhinoderma; species Rhinoderma darwinii. The sequence goes on along the minus strand of NC_134687.1, from coordinate 103,426,961 downwards.
AGTGCGCAGCTGTGAGGGGGGGGGTTTCCCACCAACAATGAGGACACACTCAACATGAGGTACGGAAGCCATTACCGGGCGTCGGCTGGTCCTGTTTTCTAATACATACAATACCTTTCTTATTCCTAACTTCCTCTTCTGCAAATCCCTCTAAAGCACTTTCCATCAATTTCTTCATTTTACTCACATACTGCTTCCCTTCTCTTCGCTTCATTAAATCATATGCCTAACAGTCTATATTATACACGTAATGTATATAACAATTTTCGGTCAACGACTCCCAGGCCTCGCCGGAAATATTAAAATTCCTCAGTCTACAGCCTCCGGTCCGCCGAAATATAATTTTTATTTAGACTCTCCAGCTTCGCTGGAAATATTAACATTTCACAGTCTAGCTCTCCGGTCTCTTATATAATCTTATTTAGACTCTCCGGCTTCGCTGGAAATATTAAAATCCCAGTCGATAACTCTCCGGTCTCTTATATAATCTTATTTAGACTCTCCGGCTTCGCTGGAAATATTAAAATCCCAGTCGATAACTCTCCGGTCTCTTATATAATCTTTTATCTAGTCCCTAATTACCCAGAGTATGGTTAGCCGGGCGCGACTAAGGTCTCACAGGTTTTTTTACCCTCACAGCGGAAAATATCACCTCTGTCGCCTGAGATAATCCAGGAAATCAACAAAAGGGTTCTACAGATCGCCACAAGACTGTCCACTAACACAGATAAGACGAAGATTTATAAAATCAATTTGCTTACCGTGTTATTGCGGAGGTGATCAAATTCCTTCAGTGGGCAACTTTGAGTCCTCTGTTTCACCCTGTGATTGTCGGTTGTCCGGATTTTGATATTTCCTCGAGTGAGGTCCTGTTCGGGCACCAAATGTCAGGTCCGTATATCAGGGAAGCTCCTTTCTCCCTGTCATTTCACACCGAATAACCACCTCTGTAAATTGAAAGCTGAAGGCATGCCTGGAAAGAAGTGAACGAGTCAGAAATGTTTGCTACACACTTTCCCTTCATCAGAAAAGAGGAGAACTGAACTTTATTCAGAACAAAGAAACAGACAGAGGAGACACATGCCCCTCCCTCGAGATGTGGGACTTGCTTAAGTCCCATTGGCTCCTCTGTTGTAAGTTTTCCTGTACATTCTTCTGCACACTCCTCTTTGCATTCCAGGGGGCGGTGTCTGCCATAGGCGTGTTATGCAGGCTCTTTGTGCTCCATGAATCCAATCTCTTTGTGTAATATACTGAATATATATATATATGTAAGGATAATATTTTTCAAACAATATACATGGTAATGATCCCTGACACTATTTGATTATAAAAAAAAGTACTAAGACACACCTCTTAATCACTGAATTCAGGTGTTTCATTCAGTCTTATTGCCACAGGTGTATAAAACCTAGTCATACAGTTTGAATTTATAAACATTTGTGAAAGAATGGGTAGCTGTAAAGAACTCACTAAATTCCAGAGTGGTACTGTAATAGGATGCCATCAATGCAACAAGTCAGTTCATGAAATTTCTTCCCTCAATTAACTGTGAGTGGTATTATTACAAAGTGGAAGTGTTTAGGAACCACAGCAACTCAGTCACAAGGTGGCAAACCACATAAAGTTACAGAGCAGAGTCGCTGAGTGCTGAAGCGCATACTGCATATAAGTCGCCAACTATTTGCTAACTGAATGACTGCAGAGTTCCAAACCTCCTCTAGACATTAACATCTTTGCCCCAAGAGCTTCATGGCATGGGTTTCAATGGCCGAGTAGCGTCACGCAAGTCGTTTTACCTCTAAAGCACAATGCCAATGCTCTGGAGCAGAGGAAACGTTCTAAGTTTCGAATCATGTTCTATATTTAGCAGTGTGATGGATTAGTCTGGGTTTGGCAAACGCCAGGAGAACGTTACCTGCCTGACTGCATTGTGCCAACTGTAAAGTTTGGCGTAGGAGGGATGATTTTGTTGTTTTTCACAGGTCGACCTAGGCCCTGAGTCCCAGTGATAGGAAATCTTAATACTTCAGCATACCAAGACATGTTGGACAATGGTATGCTTCCAACTTTGAGTGAACAGTTTGGGGAAGGCCCTTTTCTGTTCCAGCATGACTGTGCCCCAGCGCATAAAGCAAGGTCCATAATGAAATGGTTGGGTGAATTTGGTGTGGAAGAACTTGGCCCAAACAAAGACCTGACCGCAACTTCATCGAACCCCTTTGGGATTAACTCAAACAGGGATTCCGATACAGGCCCTGTAGTCCAACATCAGTGTCTGACCTCACGAATGCTCTTCAGAGACACTTCCAAATCTTGTACAAAACATTTCCTTAAGAGTGGAAGTTGTTCTAGCAGCAAAGGGGGAGGGGGAACTCCATATTAAAGCCTATGGATTTAGAATGGGATGTCCTAAAAGCTCCTGTATGTGTAATATATATGTGGGAGGGACAAAGGTAAGGGCTAGATGCTCAGGGCTCTTTTAGGATGATGAGGTTATTTTTCCTAGTGATGACAGGAGGTAGAGGATAGCCCATAAACAAGGCCTAACAGGGAATAGTGATGTTCCTCCTCCCTCCACAGGCAGGATATCTAAGTGACCCTTCACTCGTAGCGCTTGACACATGCAGATCCGGTAAGATTGTTCTGTTTTTTCATAGAGTCGATTGATGTGTCACGCATTAAACACTTTAGAGTAATTTGTAACTGTGATGCAAAAGTGTATACTAATCGCCTTTTAGTACAGTGGGGCTATTTGTAGTCCTTACCCACACTGTTTATTGCATATCTTTGTGTGTATTGTTTGACTACACCTTGTTTCGTCTCTACTCTTTGCAAATATACTATTAGGGTATGTTCACACAATGTGTTTTCAGACATAGTTCAGGCGTTTTACGCCTCGAATTACGCCTGAAGAAACGCCCCAAATATGCCTACAAACATCTGCCCATTGCATACAATGGGATTTATGGTGTTCTGTTCCCAGGAGGCTTAATTTTACGCGTTGCTGTCAAAATACGACGCCATAAAATACGCCCGCGAAAAAGAAGTGCATGTCACTACTTGGGACGTTTTTGGAGGTGTTTTTCAATGACACCATTGAAAAACAGCTCCAAAAACTGCCGGAAAATACACCATGAAAAACGCGAGTTGCTACAAAAACGTCTGAAAATCAGGAGCTGTTTTCGCCTGAAAACAGCTCCGTATTTTCAGACGTTTTTGGTCACTGCGTGTGAACATACCCAAATACATTCACCCTCTTGATACTATATTTGACATTTGGTGAACTTTTGGGGTCTGTACCACTAACAGCCCCGTTGCTGGTTGTTTCTGTCTAATGTGTATATGTACCAATACTTTTGTCCATATAGTGTATGTAGACACCTTAACACCTGTTGGACATCCCATTTCAAAACCATGGGTGTTAATATGTAGTTGGGCACCCTTTTGTAGGCTCTACTCTTCTAAGAAGGCTTTCCAGAAGATTTTGGAGTATGTCTGTGGTTGAGGTCAGGCATTGATGTCGAACAAGAAGGTCTGGCACACAATTAGCGTTGCAATTCAACTTAAAGATGTTGGATGTGGCTGATATAAGGGCTCTGTGCAGGCTGCTTAGTTCCTCTACACTAAACTTATTAAATCATGTCTTTATGGACCTCCCCCTCACAGGGGGACATTTATGCTGGAACAGGAAATTGCCTTTCCCAAAATGTTTCCAGAACTATTGTCTAAAATATGTTTTTAAGCTGAATAATTAACATTACTGTTGACTGGAAAATATTGGCTTACCATTATTCCTTATCAGTAGGCATTTACTTCAGGTACAGATGTCTTCTCAGAAGAGTGGCGGAAGTGAGCGCTGGCGTCTCCTGAGGAGAAGATGGGGACCAGCGCTCACAGTTCCATGGCTGCGGGCATCAGGAGGTGAGTGAGCCTGACTTGGCTTGGCATTGCGCACGGTGATCTTAGGCTTGTGTGCAGGTGCTCGACAATGTAAACCCCATTTCATGAAGCTCCCGATGCACAGTTCTTGTGCTGATGTTACTTTCAGAGGCAACTTTGAACTCTGTAGTGATCAATCCAAAAGTTCATAGGTACTTTTTATGTACAGTCACAAGACCGGGAAAAACAAACAGTTTGTTGTCTTCAAGCATATCGCCTATTGGTGTAACAGATTATTGGGAGGGGGTGAAGACCAAGCGGTAAAGGTACATGCTGGCACCAATACAAAAGTTGGAATTAGGTAGAAGGTCCTGAAAATTATTTCAGGGACTTGGGTTGTGGATGATGTGTATCTAGACTTTTAAGAAGCATTTGGTACTCTACAACATTAAAGGTTTGGTACATAAAATACAAATGCTAACTGGGGAAAATGTGTGTAATTTGTTTATTAACTGGCTTAAAAAGATAAAACAAACTGTGGTTATTAACCCCTTAAGAACCGAGACATTTTTTCCTTTTTTTCTTTTTAATTTTTCATTCCCTGCGTTCTAAGAGGCATACCTTTTTTTTTTTTTGTCAATAGAGTGGTATTAGGGCTTGTTTTTTTTGCGGAAAGAGTTGTAGACTCTAATGGCACCATTTAAAGTACCATATAATGTACTGGGAAACTGAAGAAAAATTCTTTACGTGCTGAAATGGGAAAAAACTGTGATTCCTACATAGTATTTTGGTTTTCGTTTTTACGGCTTTCACCATGCGGTAGAAATGACAACTTGACTTTAATCTGTGGCTAAATACAATTAAGGTGATACCAAATTTATATATTTTTTTAATATTTTACTACTTTGAAAAAAGCGAAAACTTTGTTATAAAAAATAATTGTTTTGTTTTACCACATTCTGAGAGACATAACTTTTGTATTTTTCCGTGGATTAAGCGTTGTGAGGGCTTATTTTTTGCGGGACGAGCTGTATTTTTTATTGGTACCATTTTGTGGTACATACAACTTTTTGATGCCTTCTTATTACAATTTTTTTTAGACCTAAGTTGACCAAAAATCTGCAATTTTTGCAGTTATATTGTAATAGATCAGACTTTTTTTTACGGATGCAGCGATACAAATTTTGTTTATTTTTTTATTTTTTACAGTACTTTAGAGGAAAATGGGAACTTGTAATATAATTTTTTTTTTCAATACTAATAACTTTATGAAATTTTTTCTTTACACATTTTATTAGTCCCCCTAGGGTACAATATACTACAATACTAATGTATCACAGTATATAGTAATTTTTACAGGCTTCTGTTAAGACGTGCCAGAGACATGGCTTAACAGAGGAAGACAAAGGCAGGCCTCGGGGCCTTCATTATTCCACTGGGCTGCCATGACATCCATTGGCCACCCCCCCTCTTTTCAACGCTTCAGATGCTGCAGTTGCAATGAATAGCAGCATTTGAGGGGTTAAACGGGCAGGAACAGCGCCATCGGTGTTCCTGGACGGCAGTCTCAGGTGTTAGCTGTAAAACACAGCTGACAACTGCAGCATATGGAGCGTGTTCAGCCCGTGAGCGCGCTCCATACTTCCATATAATGCTTATCACATACATGTACGTGATAATGTGTCAAGGGTTTAATGGAACATACTTGGATTGGATCACGGTTGCCAGTGCATAGTACAGGGGTTAGTATTATACCCACTTATTTTTAGCATGTCTATTAATGACCTTCTAAAGGGCTTACAGAGTATAATTTCAATATGTGCAAATGATACAAATCAATATAAACTAATTAACACAGAGGATAATATAATATTATTTGGGATTTGGGGAAGCTGGAGGCTGGAGACATGAAGTTTAATGTGGATAAATGTAAGGTTATACACTTGGACTAAGAAAACGAAATTTACAATTATATATTAAATAGTTAAACACTCAGTAAAACTGCCCTTGAAACAAACTTGGGATATTGGTGGACATTAAATGTAACTTTAGCAACCAGTACCAGGCAGCTGCTGCCAAGGCAAAAAATTATGAGATGCATCAAAAGAGTCATAGATGCACATAACAAGAACATAGTTTTTTCTTCTATACAAATTACTAGTCAGACCACTCATGAAATATTGTGTATCATTTTGAGCACCTGGGTGTGGTAAGGACACAGCTGAACTGCAGCAGGTGCAGAGGAGGGGTACTCGGTGCATTGCATTAGCAAGAAAGATTATCAAACTCGGGGTTATTCAGTTTAAAAAGTGAGTAATCTTATTACTATGTGCGAATATATCAATGGACCGTACAGAGATCAATCTAATTATATTGTTTTATACCTAAAAGGAAAGAATGTTTTACGATCATTAAGGACAGGGAGGCCTTACTGTAAGTGCAGTGACACTATAAAACGCTCTACCACAGGATGGTATGTTGGTTGATTCATTAAATTCAAGAGGGGCCTGGATGACTTTTTTGAATCATATAGTATAACAAGTTTTGGGTACTAGATTGCTAGAGATGGATTATGAATCCAGGGATTTATCCAAGATTGAAGAAAACAAATAGCACATGGAGATGCATATAATTTTTAAGACCACAACTTCACGTTCACTTTCATATTTATTTCCCGTTGCTTATATAGAGCCAATAAATTCCCAATCGCTGAACAATGATTGTCATCATTCACTTCAGTCTCTGTATGCAATGGGGCTCACAATCTAATTTCACTATCTTATACACACATAGACACTAGGGGCAATTTTAAAGGAATGTTTTTGGAGTTTGTGTTTTTTGGAGTGTGGGAATGCAAATGTGTAAAAAAACAAACTCCATTCAGGAGTCCACTTTTATTCATGTAATAAACTAATAGTGTAACCATAGGGATACAGTATATTAAAAATGATAAATTGTATTTTTTAGTACATCTAAATATATAAGTTGAAATCAGATATCAAAGTAAAGTCATTCCATGGAGCCAGCCAAATTATTGTCAGTATGAAAAGAAAATTGCCCAGAAATTCATAACAAGTTGTTTTCATTCAATCTTTGGAATCCATGCCAAGGATGTCAATGATATAATTAGAATGATATTGTATGATAAAGAACTCAATTTGCTTTTCACACTATAGAACATCATATAGCCTACCATTCATGAAACATAGAATCCATGTGTCATAGGCATGAACTAGAGATGTATTCCGCTTATATAGTATAAATCAAAAAATCCAAAAACTGTCAACACACCAATCAATCGTCATTTGCTGTAGAATATAAATATATTCCAGGGTATTTGAAAAACACAGCTGTTTTTACAAGTGTGAAATGTGAATATTCAAGTCTAGAAAGAACTGAAATACATTTCCAATCAGTATTCATTAATAAGATGCATAGTCATCAAAACATTTGGGGGTGGAGGGACTTCATTGGTATAATTAGAGAACTCAGTAGACGTTCAGTTTTTCATATTCGTACACAATTGTTTTTATATGAATGTGATTGAATTAATGGCTCTCGAGCACTTTAATTACAGGGCTGTAGGTCTTTTCAAATCTTTCTGGTGGTCACAGAAGTGATTAATGAGCATTGATCAGAAGAACCTGATTTCAGACTTTTTCAATTTAATCTTCTCCGATCTTCTGTTTTAACTCTTTAACTACTTTACATTACGCAAAAAGTGTAACTGAATTTTATTCATTTGAATAATTGCGTTTATGATATATTATTTGCGTTTATGGCAGAAAACAATAAGGCTATGTTCACACGGGGTATTTTGCCGAGTTTTTTGATGCGGAAACCGCGTCGCAAAACTCGGCAGAAACGGCCCGAGAACGCCTCCCATTGATTTTAATGGGAGGCGTCGGCGTCTTTTTCCCGCGAGCAGTAAAACTGCCTCGCGGGAAAAAGAAGCGACATGCCCTATCTTCGGGCGCTTCCGCCTCTGACCTCCCATTGACTTCAATGGGAGGCAGGAGAAAGCGTATATCTCGCTGTTTTATGCCCGCGGCGCTCAATGGCCGCGGGCGAAAAACGGCGCGATAATTGCCGCGAAAATCGGCGTGCAGGGAGAGGAATATCTGCCTCAAAGTTCCAAACGGAATTTTGAGGCAGATATTCCTCCCCCAAAATACTCCGTGTGAACATAGCCTAATGAGGTGTATTTGTGGAAATGTTCAATTTGTAAATACTGAAAAAAGTATTAAGCAAACACTCATGCCACTAAGCCAAGTCATATTCTACATAGACACTAAAGGTGTCAGGGTTTATTTTAGACCAAGTTCACATTTAAGTTTGCCTGAGTGCACACAAACTTAGTATGAGGAAAATTCTACAAACAAGTCTAAAAAGGTCAAATTATTTTTTTTTTAAAGAAGCTTGACATATAAATATTATTTCACATCTTACCTAAAAAAGATTAATCCATGAATCAACTTTTTAACTTTGACCAATTTACTTACTTTGATTTGCATTTGTTCATTTTATTGATTTCAGTTAAATTCAGTTAACATCTTTTTCTCTTCTACTCCATTTGAGTCAGGCCTCTAGTTTAATCAATGTTCAGCTTTGTTGGGGTGAAGTAGCAGTACTGCATTATCCCTTGGTGCTTGCTCGTATTTCACCCAACATTTAAAGCATGTTCATAATGCCAATAGTCAATATTGCACAATTTTTGGAGTTAGGGGAGGGATACTCTATAGGCAAGCTGAGGGGTTGTACAATCAAGGAATATGGCTATCATAGAGGAAGACACCCCACTTGCGACCCTCCTCTATTAACCAAAGCAACGTGTATGTCGTGGTCTGAAGTACTCAGGTGACCATGTCTTCCATTGCTGCCAATTGATTTGGCCATCTGCAGTTTCCTATGGTGATGTTAGCTGATTGTCATGGCTTTTAGCTGCTGTATCACCGGTGATCGACTGTTGGCAAGCAGGTCCACATTTAGTAAAGAAATTGTCCTGCTAATATATTAAGCTAAAAAGCACTAGGGTAGATTTCTTACTACCCTGAGAACAGCAGCATGCAGGTGGTTATAGGGTATGGAAGAATTTAGATGTGTTATTTTGTGGCAATATCCATAAGTTAACTAGTGAGAACTTGTTCTCGGTCTTTATTATTGACATGAAGAACTGAGCAAATTCTTGCTGCTAAATCAAAACGAACAATAATAGCCACTGGCATCTGGGAACAACATTTTAAGTAATACTACACATAAGTAAATGGTCTTCACTAGAATTTTGCTGTAATATATAATTTTGTACAGTAAAACAAATACTATAGGAACTCCCACTTAGTAAAATTTAACATGAAGATACTGTAGCTACCGTATGAATTATGTCATTGCATCCTCCAAAAAAGCATATTGTCAAAATCCTGACTAAAGTACAGAAAATGAGCCAGGTCACTGTCTATGCATTTGGCCATTACAGTATACAACTACAAAACACACCACAATGGCACTTGTGTAAGTAAATTATGGGCTGTAACAAATACTCTACTCTCACAACTGATTTAATACATCAGATCGAAGAAGTTGGAATGAGACCAAATAAATTATTATTTTCAAAAATTGCTTGTTAATGGCCATGCGGTAACATCGTGGCCGCCTCAATGCAAACACGGTGCCTTGTTCTTAAAGACATTTCTAAAAAGAGTGGGGGGGATTTATCAAGCATTCTACATCTCTTTACCAGTGACATTTGTGCCTCTCATGCCACTTTGCTAAATTGGGTGGGGCTTAGCAGAAAGCATGGGACCTACCGTGGCTTAACAAATTTATTATAATTTACTTCATAAATAAATGTTTAGGCTGGGTTCACACGACCACATTAACGTCGGTAAAGGACGGACGTATTTCTGCCGGAAGTCCCTGACCGAACTCAGTGCAGGGAGCCGGGCTCCTAGCATCACAGTTATGTACGATGCTAGGAGTCCCTGCCTCTCTGCAGGACAACTGTCCCGTACTGTAATCGTGTTTTCAGTACGGGACAGTAGTTCCACGGAGAGGCAGGGACTCCTAGCATCGTACATAACTATGATGCTAGGAGCCCTGCTCCCTGCACAGAGTTCGGTCCGGGACCTCCGGCCGAAATACGTCCGTCCATTACGGACGTTAATGTGCTCGTGTGAACCCAGCCTTACTATAAAATTAGACTAAAAAAAAAAAAAAAAACACTTTTCCCCAAGTAAAAGTCTTCCTCTTTTTTGGTTACTTATATTGGATTTCTTTAAAGAGGAAGACAGGATAAATACAAATAAAATAAAATTAACTGCTATGTCTTTAAAAATAGCAATGAACTGTACCGACTGTACATAACATTATCAAAAAGTGCAAAAATACAGCCAACCCGAGTCGACACAATAAGATACAGTATGCCATGTTAATATTTGGGCCATAATGCTAATGGAAAAATGTCATATTTAAAAACAGGAATACGTATTTGGGACACTCATCTTACATGTTATTTTTTTCAAACCTTTCTGAATCAAGTTTTTTTTGCATAAATGTTCCTGTACTGTATATATATATATATATATATATATATATATATATACGTATGTATGTATGTATATATATATATATATAAAGGACATATTGTATATACATATATTTCAATTTGCAACATTCAGCTGAGAGAGTTAGCTGTTTGGAGTGCTACTTCCACCTAGTGGCATAGACAGTTTTGAAGTAATAATAATTAAATACACGATAATAAGAAGAGGCTACAGTAAAATATTTTGTTAAACGTTTCTTATGTTCCTAATTTTTTATAATGTATTTTTGTCGTTTGCTAACATAAACTACACAAAATGGATTCCTATACAAAATGGTTTTATAAAAATGTGTTAACTAGCTTGATGAAAAACCTGTGTCTCAAAAGCTTTTAATATTTTTTTGTTATCTCACTTGCCCGTTATCGTATAATTTATGTAATTCTTTTTAAAAAGCATCTAACGCGCGCTATACTCATGGCTGTATTTTACTCAGATGAGTATATAATTCCCACGTAATCAAGCTTTACATCAGAGGTGATTTTTATGTATTAAATGTGTGTCATGATTAGACTAGCTCCTCCATACAAAAACTTCCTTTAAAAGATACACCTATCCCACCATACAGTACCCCTTGAAAAAGCTGAAATGTGCTTTGGGGCTCTGTGGTGGTGGTCTGGTTTCATTAGGAGCACATTATGCAGCACAGTGGTTGGTATTCATTCCTAGTACTATCTATGATGTAATTTGTTTTTATTTCTGGGACAGCACTGATATGCAGTAATTTACTGTGACGGTTTGTTTTTTGATCAATGCAGACTGTGATATGCTACTCTGTGTATTGTTCCCCTCACCACCACTATGTTGTTTTAATTTGTTTGTAAATTTAGGTCTTGATATTCATTGTGTTTTTAACTTTTTGGAGAATAATAAAAATCTTTTGTATGGTACAAATGGTGTGCTATTATGTTATTTTAGTATTTACAATACTAAAATTATAATAAAGCCTATTTACTATAAAGAAATTCATTTCTCGCCATTTTTCTGAGATTATAACTTTTCTAACCAACGTATTTCCTTTCTGCATTCTTTGCATAATCTCCTTTTGTGCAAAACTGTACCTATTTCCCTACACCATGCTTTACCCGCACCACCTTCCCCTTTAATCTGTTCATTCTTTTTGGAATTTGCCTTGATCTTTGTCAATGAGAGTAAGGTCTCAGAAATAGTAAGGGACTCAAACAGAGGGATCAGTTTGAATCTATTCGTCCTTCTTTCTTTTCTTTCACCATAGAACTCGGACACTTGTTTATATGTGAAGTAATGTTTATTACTGATCTCAAATCGGTTTTGTAATTCTTGAAAACCCTTTTTTTTAACTATGGAAAACATTAAGAGGAAATACACATGGACCTCACAATCCACAATGTATTTGTTGATTTGAGCTGCTAGGCAACATTTCTAAACATAAACATGAGGTTCTTTGTTAATATTTTGATCAAACTGTTTAAGCCCACTTGCCCCTTCACGGCGATCTCTTTCAAAGTGGGTCCCTACTCTAACGATTGCAGCACCGCATGGCGGCCACTGCCACCGCAGCACCACTCCTGCAGAGGGAGCAACCCAGGAGCTCAAAAGCACCCATGCTATCAGACTGTGCCAAGCCTCCTTGCCTTTGGGTTACGTCCCCCCACAAATGCAGCACCACAGCAACAGATGCCACCCCACAGCACCACAACATGTGAACAGATGGAATAAGCTCACCTTACCATTCGCCCCAGTGGCCAACTGAGATCACAAGCAAGAGCAGAAACACTTATTAGGTCATTCCTGGATTTTTTTTACCTATGTAATCAAATAGATACTTTACCCATACTAACCCCCCTTGCTCCCATTCACTAAGGATTTTTGGTAAGATCTTGGCAGATAGGTTGGGATGATCCCTGATCTTTTTTTTTTGTAACAATTTTTTATTGATTTTAAAGCTCTATTACAAAGTAGAAAATGTAACATATCAAAAGCGAAACATAAGAAAAGACAATGTACAATAACCACATCATACATCACATAAATTTACAATATACAAATTGTCCGATGGCACTTACAATATAAAGTACATACTTTATTTTTGTTTTGTTACATATAATGTTAGAACAAATGAAGTAATCAATCAGAACCCACACCCTCCATTACTCAAGGACTCATTAGTTTTTCATCAGATTGCTAAAAGAAATGAGAAATTTGGAAGCTTTGGCTTCCGATGTACGTTCTATGTCTAATTTATCCATAAGTATAAATTTTTTTATCTGGTACATTAGGTCAGTAAGTGTAGGTATAAGAGACGTAAGCCATTGGGCCAATAAGCACCGTTTAGAAATCAGCAGAAACACATGAAGGGCTTGTGGTAAACAAGCAAGGTCAGAAAAAATTTGAAACAAAAGGGGTAAAGGATCCATGGTAAGAGATATTCCCCAAGTATCCTTTATAAACTTTAATATCTCGGTCCGATACGGAACGAGTTTGGAACATCTCCATAGTCCATGAAGAAGATCCGTTTTGGGAGTGTCACATCTTGGGCAAGCAACCAATCTATCTGGCGCATTAAGGTGTGGGGTTATATTGAAACCATAAATGGCTTGATGAAAAAATTTAAAATGTGTTTCCCGCCATTGCTCATTTACAACCGCTTTTCACACTTTTATCCACCCCTCTAGAGTTGTTTGTGTCAGATCCGGGGCTGGAAACTCTCTATTCCAGGCCTTGAACATTAATGAAGAGGTAGAATTCACCTGTTGGTCGCTAAACGTTTTGTAGAGAAGTGATAAAGAGGCATTAGATGGAGGAGAGCCAATCAAGGAATCCATGGGATTCTCAACGCACACCGGCGAAATGTCTCGAAGTAGAGATCATAAAAAGGAACGTAATTGGCAATAAGCCAGATAATGATGTGAAGGGACATTAAAAGTAGATACTATCTCCTGGAAGGTCATTAAACGGTTTTCAGAGGGGCGCAGGATGTGATTAAGTTGAGAAATGCGCAAGGCGCGCCACTGCCGAAAAGGAGGATTATCCCTCCCCTGGGAGAAACCTGGGTGTCCCCAAAGATTCTTGTGTTTAGATAGGCGCTGAGGAAGCTTAAGCGAAGACCTAAGAGACTTTCATGCTATTATAATATCTCGTAGTAATATGCGTCTTCTCACCATGGTAGGAAGAATACCAAAAGCAGTATGCAATAAAGATGATAACTGCAAAGGATATACTATTCCTGCCTCTAGAGAGTAATTGGAGTAGTAGCTAGATCTCTACATCGAATCAATCCTATGACGAGCAAGGCATGCTTAATTATAACTACGGAGATCAGTGAAATTGAGACCCCCCCAAGTCTTTAGGTATCATAAGTTTCCTAAGAGCTATCCTTGGACGTTTTTGAGACCAAATGAAAGAGGTAAAAGCAGCGTTAAGTTTCAAAATATCGGTATGTTTAAGGAGAAGAGGTATAGTCTGCATTGGATACAGTAATCTAGGGGAGCTTACCATTTTAAGTAAATTACATTTACCCATAAAAGATAGTGGTAATCTATCTTTTATGGGTAAATCCCCCATCCGCCATCTCGTTATTTCATTTACCATTTATTTAACAAGGGAGGATAGTTTCGAGTATACACTGACTCCGGGGTACGTCCAATATAAATTCCCAAATACTTTATCGAACTTTTGGAAATAACCACAGGTATATTAAGAGTAGACCAATTAGGCGAGGATTGTGCCTTAGATAAATCTAACAATTCACATTTTGCCACGTTAACCTTGAAGCCAGAAGAAATCTCAAAGGCCTTCAACAGATCAAAAACTCGAGGAAGATCTTTGAGCGGATCAGATAGAAAGACCAGAACATCATCCGCAAAATATGACGCTTTAACATCAGCCTCCAACGTCCTAATAAAAGGTTCAAGGACAATATTGAAAATAAGGAGTGAAAGCGGACAACCTTCTCGCGTGCCCTTGAATAGAGGGAAAGGGGGCGACAAAAAAACAGGTGTATATACCCTCGCTGACGGTTCAGTGTAGAGTGCTGTCAAATACGTACAAAAAGGACCTACAATGTGCATAGAATCCAGCGTTCTGCCCAACCATCCCCAGTCCACCATATCAAAGGCTTTTTCGGCATCCACAGTGAGAATCGCTGGGGACGGATGAGCAGAAGGATTAAGATTTACTTCATCTAAGACACTCAGGATTCTACGTATATTTGACACCGCTGAACGGCCTTTGACAAAGCCAACTTGGCTAGACGAGATTAACCTGGGAAGAATGGAGGCAAATCTATCTGCGATTATTTTAGATATCAGTTTCAGGTCTAAACTAATTAACGAGATCGGTCGGTATGATGATGCAAGTTCAGGGTCCTTACCCTGTTTCGGCAAAACCTTTATGTGACGTTGGAGGCTGACGGGATCGGCTGTCCAGTCAAGTAGCCATTGTACAATTGAAGCAAACATGGAGCAATTTGATCTCTCATAGCTTTAAAATATTCTCCAGTATAACCATCGGGCCCTCGAGCTTTATTGAGTTTCAAGGAGTTAATAGTAGATTAAGATCATCCTCTGTAATTGGGGAATCTAACAAAACATTCTCTTATTCAGTGAGAACAGGTAAATTTAGGGATTCTAGTGAAAGAGGAGTCATATTAGGAGTGTTTTGGTGACTAGCATATAGATTGGCATAAAAATCTTTCAAAATGGTATTTATCTGTTGTGGGTCACTCTGCGGCTGACCTAGCTGATCCCTCAACTTAGCAATAATAGAATGTGACCACGGACCTTTAGATAGTCTAGTCAAAAGACTGCCTGCTTTATTACCAAACCGAAACAATTTTGCCTCTAAGGCCGAACGCTTCAGCTTCTCGCCCTTGTCCAACCATAACTCATAATCACCTTTAGCCTTTTTCCAAGATTCTCTATTAACTAGAGTAGGTGAGCTCTGAAAAGGGTGTAAGAGTTCTTGAGTGTCACTCAGAGCACCAAACTTTTGTTTAGTGACTTTCTTAAAGTTAGCGACATATGCCATAATCTGACCCCGCATGACTTCCTTTGCTCTATCCCAGTAAAGCTTGAGCTTCATTTGTCAATTCAAATTCCTGCCACCAACCTTTAAGCCGGTTCTGGAAAGATTCCTCCGTAGCTAGATTAGTAAATCTCCATAAGAAATCAGTACCATGGGCAAAACAGTCATGAATCCCCTGTATTTAATGATTCTATTGATGTTGATGTAGCATCACCCCTCCCATCATGCTTGCTGAACATTTCTGTACACGACAATCCGGTCCCTTTGGACAATCGACATACGAGGACACACCCACTGAACATGACCACGGATGGTTTAGAACCTATTTTTGATAATACCCTGGGAACTGTGTCTTTTTTAGGACTCCCATCGCAGTTCACCCGACCCCCGATCACTCCGATATCCCGATCACAAGATATTCTTCTGCCTTTTTTAAAAAGTCCAAAATCCCAAACCATCACTGCCTTTTTTCCAAGGATACAAAAGATTACAATAAAAAGAAAACTGGAGGAAGAACCAGAGGATGTAGAGGGGGCAGACACAAGCCCCTCCCTGCTTCCAAAAAAGCACAGACAGAAACAATAAAATTGTTCAATCTATCCAAATATAATCTTAATACTGATGAAACAAGTTTACTGTCCAAGGGCCTTTCTTTTTGCCCTACTACCTCTGCCGATGGCTTCGAAATTTTTATGGACCTTAATAGGTTTATGCGTAAACTAACACTCCTACGACATTTTGCACTAATACCCAAAAATTCTCTACCTGAGCTCCCACACCAAATGGTCCTATCCCCCCATTGTCCTAAGCCCATCAGTGTAGACGTTCGGCCTAGATCTACGTTTTATCCCCTCCACCACCGTGGACCAGCTCTTGAAACTTTTTATAACCTGGTCAGTAATGATCTTAAAACAATAGAACAACCCATACATTCTCTGGATAACCTTACGCGATCTGAGCGTATTTCATTAAAGAATCTCCAAAAGAACCACCATATTGTTATACGGTCCGCAGATAAAGGTGGTGGGATTATCATCCAGGATCGTTTGGATTATACCAATGAGGCCTATAGATTGCTGTCCGATACTAATTACTATGAGAAACTGCAATGTAATTCAATACCCTTGTTTCAAACTAAATATAAAAATCTTATTGAAACCGCTTTCAGGGATCAGATTTTAAATAAAAAAGAAAAATTATTTTTAACTGTTCCATTTCCTACCACACCGTTCCTCTACCACTTACCTAAGGTTCATAAATCCCTATCTAATCCCCCTGGTAGACCCATCATATCTGGAATAGGGTCCCTTACAAGTAATCTATCCCACTTTATAGATATTCATCTCCAGACACATGTGTCTAAATTACCATCTCATCTTATAGACTCAACTGATCTAATTAGAGAGCTGTACCACTTACAAACCATTCATGATTTTACGGATTTTTGGTTTTTAACAGCAGATGTTTCATCATTATACACGAACATCCCCCATGACCTTGGTATGCAGGCATCACAAACCTACCTAATGTCTGATCCACGATTACCAAACAACCAGATCAATTTTTTAATGGAGTGCATTGATTTTATACTTCAACACAATGTGTTCACATTTGAAGGGAGTTTTTATAGGCAGTTAAAGGGCTGTGCGATGGGGTCGAGATTTGCCCCATCGTACGCCAATCTGTACATGGGGGCCTTTGAAGATTTTTATATTTATGGTAATGATAAATTTAGGGACAATATAATATTTTATAAACGGTATATCGATGACCTCTTTTTTATTATCAAAGGTGAGGCGACAGTTATTTCAGATTTTATCGAGCATCTTAATGATAACAGTTATGGTATCTCCTATACACACACATCTTCCCGTGAATACATTGATTTTTTAGATCTTACAATTATGAAAAATGGTCACCTCATTAGTACTAAAACACATTTTAAAGGAGTTGATGTCAATAGCTACTTGGATTTTAAAAGTGCACATTACCAACCTTGGCTAAAAAACGTACCCTTTGGCCAATTCAGGCGGATAAGAAAAAACTGCACTAATGACAAAGATTTTTCGACTGAATGTAATTTATTAAAAAGAAGGTTTAAACAAAAAAACTTCCCAGCAAGCCTGATTATGGGAGCAGAATCGAGAGCAAAGGCATTAACACAATTAGATTGCATTAATCCGAGTGCTTGTATAGAGAAATCCACAGATTTTAATTGCAATTTTATTACTACTTTTAACAAAGGAAGCAAATTAATTAGTTCAACAATTAATAAACATTGGCATATCCTTAAGAACGACCAATATATGAAAAGTATTATTCCCACTAGACCCAAGATCACTTATAGAAGGGCTAAAACATTGAGGAATTTAATTGCACCTAGTAGATTACGGAAAATTAATTGTGACCCTCATAAAACAATTTTAACATCTAATGGCTCATATCGTTGCGGCAAACCAAGATGCCTCTGTTGTTCCAATATTGCGAACAAAATAACTAATTTTATATCGGTAAATACCAAGGAAAGTTTCCAGATTAAAAACTTCCTCAACTGCGGGAGCGACTATGTTATATACCTATTACAATGCACATGTGACCGTCAATACGTGGGTCGTACCACCCAAACCCTTAGAAATAGGATCAATAAGCATAGATTTAATGTCAGGACTGGTTTCGTTAAACATAGTGTATCTCGCCATTGTGCCACTGTACATAACTGTAACTTTGGCGCTATTACTGTAACTCCTATAGAGAGAATACCTATCGATATACCCGATAGATTTACCAGATTAAAGCAAAGGGAAAATTTCTGGATATATAAATTGGGAACGTTATACCCCAATGGTCTTAACGATATTACAGAGTCCGCATTGGATTAATGATCTTATGTTTATGTTTATATAACTGTTGACCTTGCTTTTTAACCATACTCCCGTATTGGATTAATGATATAGAAGTCTTGACGATTAATTTAACCTTGCTTTTAGATTTTGCTCCTCATAAGCGTTATGTTACTATTTTACAATAACCCTTCTATCTTCATTTATGCAGTTTTGTTGTAAGTATTATTATCATTGTGCTATGTAATTTTACTCTAACATTTTATGTGAATTTTATTAGCTGAGGCTTGTTCATACTATATATTTTTTTATATATATATATATTTCTTTACGCTCTATAATAATATTATTAATTATTATTTATAGTTCGTGCATGTCTAAATCAATATTGAATTTCTTCGGCTATTGTATCTGGTATTGCCGTCCTAATTGTCTATATGTCCCCGGGTTAGGTCCTTTATTATGTCCTTCTAAATCTTCTATTGTAATTCATTACTGTATTAATCAGGTAAATCCTGTTTTTATAATCCCAGCATATCGCCCGTATCTGCGGTCCATTATGCGTATCACTGTGCTTCACTTCCGGGATTTTTGTTGTCAGTGGTTTCCCTGACAACGTTCCACCATGCGTTCCATTGAGACCGCTTTACCTCTTCCGGATTGTATTGTGTATGTGTTTCCTGGCAACATACAACGGCCGCTGCCCTTTTCTTAAACTACCATCCCGTATGTACTTCAGCAATGTTTGTTATTATAATTATATATATTTTTTATTTCTGTTATCGTAAACTAGCTTGTAGTTCACTCTGATTTGTGATCCATGTCTTTTATCTAATCATCCTAGTCATATATTGTTATTTCCTTGTTATATGTTTGCATATTGCATTTCCCTTTTTTATTTATTTTTTTATTTTTTATTTATTTATTTATTTATTTTTTTCTCTCTCTTTATTTGTATCAACTTCTGAACTTTGACCCTTTTTTTTTTTTTTTTTTTTTTCTCTCTCTTTATTTGTATCAACTTCTGAACTTTGACCTGCTGTTTTTGGCGGTTTTTGGCCAGGAGGCTGGTCTGAACTGGTCCAATCAGTTTGTAATTTACCCTATGGTATTTGGTATATATACATGTGGTTTTTAACCCTGCGACATGCCTGATGAAGACGCCGGTCCGGCGCCGAAACGCGTAGCATCCTTCTAATAAACCGTACCTTTACAAGCAGCGCCGTTTATCCCGTTTTTTCTCTTACTTCAATATTACTTTGGCATCTCCACGGGGATTGCGTCCGGGATTGGCAGCAGCTATTGATACAAATTACATGCCGGTAATTTGCCACTGAACAGGTGAGCATTTATGTACCGTTTTTTTTGCTCCTTATACTATTGATCACGCCACTTGGCGCCGTGTCTCCCTTTTTGCTTTTTTTCCTAGTACTAATTTTCGGGCCATTGCTCATACCCCACCTGGGTGGCTTGGATCCCGTTTTATGAGGTACTCCGTGCACTCTTGCCCCATATGAATTCAAGGATAACCGTGCTGGAGACCCTCTGACACTGGCAGCCTCTATTCTACCTTCAACTACTACTCCGGTTTTGCCTTCAACCACTACTCCGATTAACAACGAATACCTTTTTTCTGTGATGGATTTCATCAGAGAAAGAGCTACCACTCGTGATTGTCTTTTCACACAATTGACATCCATGGACTCCCATGGGGATGGGACTGTGCCTGTAAATAACCCCACCAATATTGAGGAAATGAAGAAAATGACTAACTTGTTTCTACAATTGGAGGATCTATTGAAAGAGGAATCCTTCCTTAGCATTGACTGTCGTTTTTTGGACATGTATCTGTCAGAAAAAATAGCCCCTAGGGGCCTCAGGGTCTATTTCAATACCCCGTATCTAAATGATGAAGATTTCTTTATTGAATGGGTTAAAGCTCTGGAACTGAGCAATGCAGGGCTTATCAAATGTCTGCACAAAAAAAGATCTGACATTTGTGCTGGTCTGTTTAGAACTATAGAGGACCTGAGTGAGCAGTTATATTGTTTTTCTGATTTTCCAGATTACAAAAAACTGGAATTATCTACTATTGAACGTCTGCATATATTTGAAAAAGAAACCATTAGCAGAAAAATGAAAAAACTCAAACGTGATAGAGATGATTATGTTGACAACAAGTTGGGGGACTGGACATCTAAACCCCCTCCCACCATACGTCCGCTCATGGACCGTTATAATAATAATTTTAGAAATAAACCTGATACTCCTCGTATTAATTTATCATATTCCCGCAAACGTTTTAAATCAAAACATGGCCTAATTAGAGACGAGACATCTACAACTAACCTTAGCATTAATTTGAATACACCCACCCCTGTAGTCAATCTGAATAAAAATAATGGCACATGTAATCACACCATTCCCATGGCCCTCATTCATAAGTCTGTACCAGCCCAGATTCCTACCGGCCATGCATTGTCCCAATATCCCAATCCCACTAATTGCATAGCTCCTATGAATCTTACTACCACAAATACTAAAAATATTTCCAAAAATAATAACCTATTGGGACAAATACCTCAACATGCATTCAAGTCCGCCAATTTGGATGCTCATCTTAAATTATTTAACCTCATCCCTGACACTCCGCCTAGTCTTACCTCTGATTTATTTTTTGAATCCCCTGTATTTAATGATTCTATTGATGTTGATGTAGCATCACCCCTCCCATCATGCTTGCTGAACATTTCTGTACACGACAATCCGGTCCCTTTGGACAATCGACATACGAGGACACACCCACTGAACATGACCACGGATGGTTTAGAACCTATTTTTGATAATACCCTGGGAACTGTGTCTTTTTTAGGACTCCCATCGCAGTTCACCCGACCCCCGATCACTCCGATATCCCGATCACAAGATATTCTTCTGCCTTTTTTAAAAAGTCCAAAATCCCAAACCATCACTGCCTTTTTTCCAAGGATACAAAAGATTACAATAAAAAGAAAACTGGAGGAAGAACCAGAGGATGTAGAGGGGGCAGACACAAGCCCCTCCCTGCTTCCAAAAAAGCACAGACAGAAACAATAAAATTGTTCAATCTATCCAAATATAATCTTAATACTGATGAAACAAGTTTACTGTCCAAGGGCCTTTCTTTTTGCCCTACTACCTCTGCCGATGGCTTCGAAATTTTTATGGACCTTAATAGGTTTATGCGTAAACTAACACTCCTACGACATTTTGCACTAATACCCAAAAATTCTCTACCTGAGCTCCCACACCAAATGGTCCTATCCCCCCATTGTCCTAAGCCCATCAGTGTAGACGTTCGGCCTAGATCTACGTTTTATCCCCTCCACCACCGTGGACCAGCTCTTGAAACTTTTTATAACCTGGTCAGTAATGATCTTAAAACAATAGAACAACCCATACATTCTCTGGATAACCTTACGCGATCTGAGCGTATTTCATTAAAGAATCTCCAAAAGAACCACCATATTGTTATACGGTCCGCAGATAAAGGTGGTGGGATTATCATCCAGGATCGTTTGGATTATACCAATGAGGCTTATAGATTGCTGTCCGATACTAATTACTATGAGAAACTGCAATGTAATCCAATACCCTTGTTTCAAACTAAATATAAAAATCTTATTGAAACCGCTTTCAGGGATCAGATTTTAAATAAAAAAGAAAAATTATTTTTAACTGTTCCATTTCCTACCACACCGTTCCTCTACCACTTACCTAAGGTTCATAAATCCCTATCTAATCCCCCTGGTAGACCCATCATATCTGGAATAGGGTCCCTTACAAGTAATCTATCCCACTTTATAGATATTCATCTCCAGACACATGTGTCTAAATTACCATCTCATCTTATAGACTCAACTGATCTAATTAGAGAGCTGTACCACTTACAAACCATTCATGATTTTACGGATCTTTGGTTTTTAACAGCAGATGTTTCATCATTATACACGAACATCCCCCATGACCTTGGTATGCAGGCATCACAAACCTACCTAATGTCTGATCCACGATTACCAAACAACCAGATCAATTTTTTAATGGAGTGCATTGATTTTATACTTCAACACAATGTGTTCACATTTGAAGGGAGTTTTTATAGGCAGTTAAAGGGCTGTGCGATGGGGTCGAGATTTGCCCCATCGTACGCCAATCTGTACATGGGGGCCTTTGAAGATTTTTATATTTATGGTAATGATAAATTTAGGGACAATATAATATTTTATAAACGGTATATCGATGACCTCTTTTTTATTATCAAAGGTGAGGCGACAGTTATTTCAGATTTTATCGAGCATCTTAATGATAACAGTTATGGTATCTCCTTTACACACACATCTTCCCGTGAATACATTGATTTTTTAGATCTTACAATTATGAAAAATGGTCACCTCATTAGTACTAAAACACATTTTAAAGGAGTTGATGTCAATAGCTACTTGGATTTTAAAAGTGCACATTACCAACCTTGGCTAAAAAACGTACCCTTTGGCCAATTCAGGCGGATAAGAAAAAACTGCACTAATGAAAGATTTTTCGACTGAATGTAATTTATTAAAAAGAAGGTTTAAACAAAAAAACTTCCCAGCAAGCCTGATTATGGGAGCAGAATCGAGAGCAAAGGCATTAACACAATTAGATTGCATTAATCCGAGTGCTTGTATAGAGAAATCCACAGATTTTAATTG
This sequence comes from Rhinoderma darwinii, assembly GCF_050947455.1. Classification (NCBI taxonomy): domain Eukaryota; kingdom Metazoa; phylum Chordata; class Amphibia; order Anura; family Rhinodermatidae; genus Rhinoderma; species Rhinoderma darwinii. The sequence goes on along the minus strand of NC_134687.1, from coordinate 103,403,912 downwards.
CAATTTTATTACTACTTTTAACAAAGGAAGCAAATTAATTAGTTCAACAATTAATAAACATTGGCATATCCTTAAGAACGACCAATATATGAAAAGTATTATTCCCACTAGACCCAAGATCACTTATAGAAGGGCTAAAACATTGAGGAATTTAATTGCACCTAGTAGATTACGGAAAATTAATTGTGACCCTCATAAAACAATTTTAACATCTAATGGCTCATATCGTTGCGGCAAACCAAGATGCCTCTGTTGTTCCAATATTGCGAACAAAATAACTAATTTTATATCGGTAAATACCAAGGAAAGTTTCCAGATTAAAAACTTCCTCAACTGCGGGAGCGACTATGTTATATACCTATTACAATGCACATGTGACCGTCAATACGTGGGTCGTACCACCCAAACCCTTAGAAATAGGATCAATAAGCATAGATTTAATGTCAGGACTGGTTTCGTTAAACATAGTGTATCTCGCCATTGTGCCACTGTACATAACTGTAACTTTGGCGCTATTACTGTAACTCCTATAGAGAGAATACCTATCGATATACCCGATAGATTTACCAGATTAAAGCAAAGGGAAAATTTCTGGATATATAAATTGGGAACGTTATACCCCAATGGTCTTAACGATATTACAGAGTCCGCATTGGATTAATGATCTTATGTTTATGTTTATATAATTGTTGACCTTGCTTTTTAACCATACTCCCGTATTGGATTAATGATATAGAAGTCTTGACGATTAATTTAACCTTGCTTTTAGATTTTGCTCCTCATAAGCGTTATGTTACTATTTTACAATAACCCTTCTATCTTCATTTATGCAGTTTTGTTGTAAGTATTATTATCATTGTGCTATGTAATTTTACCCTAACATTTTATGTGAATTTTATTAGCTGAGGCTTGTTCATACTATATATTTTTTTATATATATATATATTTCTTTACGCTCTATAATAATATTATTAATTATTATTTATAGTTCGTGCATGTCTAAATCAATATTGAATTTCTTCGGCTATTGTATCTGGTATTGCCGTCCTAATTGTCTATATGTCCCCGGGTTAGGTCCTTTATTATGTCCTTCTAAATCTTCTATTGTAATTCATTACTGTATTAATCAGGTAAATCCTGTTTTTATAATCCCAGCATATCGCCCGTATCTGCGGTCCATTATGCGTATCACTGTGCTTCACTTCCGGGATTTTTGTTGTCAGTGGTTTCCCTGACAACGTTCCACCATGCGTTCCATTGAGACCGCTTTACCTCTTCCGGATTGTATTGTGTATGTGTTTCCTGGCAACATACAACGGCCGCTGCCCTTTTCTTAAACTACCATCACGTATGTACTTCAGCAATGGTTGTTATTATAATTATATATATTTTTTATTTCTGTTATCGTAAACTAGCTGGTAGTTCACTCTGATTTGTGATCCATGTCTTTTATCTAATCATCCTAGTCATATATTGTTATTTCCTTGTTATATGTTTGCATATTGCATTTCCCTTTTTTATTTATTTTTTTTTTTTTATTTATTTATTTATTTATTTATTTTTTTATTTATTTATTTTTTTTTTTTATTTTTTTTTATTTATTTATTTATTTTTTTTTTCTCTCTCTTTATTTGTATCAACTTCTGAACTTTGACCCTTTTTTTTTTTTTTTTTTTTTTTTTTTCTCTCTTTATTTGTATCCATTTCTGAACTTTGACCTTTTTTTTTTTTTCTCTCTTTATTTGTATCAACTTCTGAACTTTGACCTGCTGTTTTTGGCGGTTTTTGGCCAGGAGGCTGGTCTGAACTGGTCCAATCAGTTTGTAATTTACCCTATGGTATTTGGTATATATACATGTGGTTTTTAACCCTGCGACATGCCTGATGAAGACGCCGGTCCGGCGCCGAAACGCGTAGCATCCTTCTAATAAACCGTACCTTTACAAGCAGCGCCGTTTATCCCGTTTTTTCTCTTACTTCAATATTACTTTGGCATCTCCACGGGGATTGCGTCCGGGATTGGCAGCAGCTATTGATACAAATTACATGCCGGTAATTTGCCACTGAACAGGTGAGCATTTATGTACCGTTTTTTTTGCTCCTTATACTATTGATCACGCCACTTGGCGCCGTGTCTCCCTTTTTGCTTTTTTTCCTAGTACTAATATGAATGTCTAATAATACAGGAGAGTGATGTGAAGTAAGCATCACAATGTCATACTCATTGCAATAAAAGGGGAGATACTAAAGTGTAGTCAATGCGCGACCAGGATTGATGTGGATGTGAATAATGGGAATATTCCCTACCTTCTGGGTTGTGTAAACACCAAGCATCATGTAAATCTGTTTCCATAAGAAACGTCTTTAATACCTTTTCCCTTTTGGGCAAGGGATTCCCTCCCTCCTGGTCTGCATTGGTCCTGCCTTCACTAGGGTGCAAAACTACATTCTGATCACCTCCTACAATTTTTTGTGGAAAATGGTCAGCTCCAATAACAGTGCTTAGACTATGGAAAAAGGATGAGCTACGTACATTTGGGCCATATACATTATACAGACTAATTTTGTTCTGTGGGGCTAGTAAGTAGCACATTTATCCATCGGCTCTCAGAATCTTTAGACACTTGTGACACTTTATAAGAGATCTTTTGATGTACAAGAATAATAACACCTGCCTTCGATTCTATAGCCGGAGATCCAAATACCTGGCCTACCCATAGCTTTTTCATCCTAAAAAAATCTACCCCTAACAAGTGCGTTTCCTGCAAGAGCGCTATGTCTGTACGTAAACGTTTTAGGTGACACAATACCATCATGAGTTTGCGTGGTGACCTGAGACCTTTAACATTCCACGATACAATCCTCATATAAAAGCAATAATGAAAATGGTATGAGTGTAAATGTCCCTGAGCATGGATTCCCTCATTACTAACAGCAAGAACAAACTTCTAACTTTAAAAAAAAATCAATCACTGCACTTGAAGTGTGGAGCATTACCCTAACTCCCACCCATTGGTGCAATAAGACTTCACTTATTTCCGACACGCAGAAACACAATACTATAAAAGCATGAAGGTTGCACATCATAGAAAAGTTATATTCAATATCCATCCTTATATAAACCTATTGGTACATGCAGGGGGGGGTCTAGTTAGTATGTAATTATATATGTGAATGCATACTCTATAAGTCACTATATCGTGCACTAGACCTGTAGTGAAACCAAGTGAACCTTGGTGTATTGCCCTAATCAATCAATAGAAAACCTATAAGTTGTAGGGTCAATTAACACATAGTCATTTTTGGAAAAACATATGTAAATTTTTATTAAATATCACAGTATTAACAATATTAAAAGATGGATCATGCAGAGCATGAAATAAAACGTCTGTCAGTTACAGAGGACGTACAGGTAATATGAAAACGTGAAATAAGTAAATACGTGCACTACTGGACCCAGGAGAATCTGCCCAGAGAAATGATTGCAGCTTTTATATAAATAGCATCAGCAAAGAATTGCATAACATGTGTGAAGGAGCAGAGATAAGAAACTCTACTGCAAATAACCACAAAAGGCTGGGATGTAACGTCAGATAACTGCCTGTTAGTAGACCTAATGAATGCAGATGCAGTTGGTGAGGATGCAAATGGTTGGAACGAAGTAGTGCACAAAAAATACAGCATGTAACATACCCATAATAGCCCTCTGCATAGAGAGAACGTCAGTCCCGACGCGCGTTTCGGCGAAATGCCTTCGTCCGGGGGTGGCGTCTCTCCAGCAGGGGCCTCCCCTTTACAGAGACAGCCGTCCAATCAAAGTTGCAGACGCCTGTCAGGTGATGCATGAAGTCTGTAATGGTTGGCGTCATGTGTCCGGACAGGAGAGCCCATGGAAATCCCCCGACCGCGCGATGTCTGTACGTAAACGTTTTAGGTGACGCAATACCATCATGAGTTTGCGTGGTGACCTGAGACCTTTAACATTCCACGATACAATCCTCATATAAAAGCAATAATGAAAATGGTATGAGTGTAAATGTCCCTGAGCATGGATTCCCTCATTACTAACAGCAAGAACAAACTTCTAACTTTAAAAAAAAATCAATCACTGCACTTGAAGTGTGGAGCATTACCCTAACTCCCACCCATTGGTGCAATAAGACTTCACTTATTTCCGACACGCAGAAACACAATACTATAAAAGCATGAAGGTTGCACATCATAGAAAAGTTATATTCAATATCCATCCTTACACCGCTGCCTAGGTATAATCAGCCGGGGAAGCAAAAAAAAGAAAAAAAAGAGACAAATTGAAACAGCTAGTATGTCCATACTATCATTCCCAAAACACCAAAGCATAGGAAAAGATAGGTAATGCAGCCAAATCTAACCCGAATTAGGTAAGTATAAGAAGGTCCAACCCAAAGCTTGCAATCATCTGTAAATAAGAAAGTATCTGTCCTCTTGAGTTGAACATCTAAACGTATTCAGGTAATGTCTTGAGAGAGACGGCTAACCCTCTGTGGCTTTGGAGAAGATGGAGGAACTGCAGCATTAACCCGAGTTTCTCCCTCATTCTGCCTCAAGAATACAGGTAAAAGGTGGGTAGAGGTCGTAGGAGAACTCTTAGGTGACGAGGACTTCAAACCCGCAACAGCTTCTTCCAGAGGCTGAAAAGATTTAATAGATCCATCCGCGTGGAAGATTTTAACCCCTTAAGGACGCAGCCTAGTTTGGGCCTTAAGGCTCAGAGCCCATTTTTCAAATCTGACATATTTCACTTTATGTGGTAATAACGTCGGAATGCTTAAACCTATCCAAGCGATTCTGAGATTGTTTTCTCGTGACACTTTGGGCTTCATGTTCGTGGTAAAATTTGGTCGATATATTCAGTCTTTATTTGTGAAAAATTGCAAAATTTAGAGAAAATTTACAAAAAATAGCATTTTTCAGAATTTAAATGCATCTGCTTGAAAAACAGACGGTTATACCACCCAAAATAGTTACTAGTTCACATTTCCCATATGTCTACTTTTGATTGGCATCGTTTTTTGAACATTCTTTTATTTTTCTTGGACGTTACAAGGCTTAGAACATAAACAGCAATTTCTCATATTCTTAAGAAAATTTCAAAAGCCTTTTTTTTAAGGTGCCAGTTCAGTTCTGAAGTGGATTTGAGGGGACTATGTGTTAGAAACCCCCATAAAACACCCCATTTTAAAAACTAGACCCCTCAAAGTATTCAAAACAGCATATAGAAAGTTTTTTAACCCTTCAGGCATTTCACAGGAATTAAAGCAAAGTGGAAATTAAATTTGCAAATTTCATTTTTTCTGCTGAATTTCAATTTTATTCAATTTTTTTTTAGTAACAGAGAAGGTTTTACCAGAGAAACACTACTAAATATGTATTGTCCAGATTCTGCAGTTTTTAGAAATGTCCCACATGTGGCCCTACTGCGCTCGTGGACTAAAACACAAGCCCTAGAAGCAAAGAAGCACCTAGTGCATTTTGAGGCCTCTTTTTTATTAGAATATATTTTAGGCAGCATGCCAGGTTTGAAGAGGCGTTGAGGTATCAAAACAATGGAAACCCACCAGAAGTGACCCCATTTTGGAAATTACACCCCTCAAGGAATTCATTTATGGTTTTTGTTATCATTTTGACCGCACAGTTTTTTCACAGCACCTATTTGAATTGGGCTGTGAAATGAAAAAAATGATACTTTTTCCAATAAAATGTCATTTTTGATCAAATTTTCTTATTTTCACAGGGAACAACATACCCCATTTTGTTGCCCAATTTGTCCTTAGTGCGGCAATACCCCATTTGTGGTGATAAACTGCCGTTTGGGCCCATGGGAGGGCTCAGAAGGAAAGGAGCGCTATGTGTTTGTTGGAGTCCAGATTTTGCTGGATTGGTTTTCGGGTGCCATGTTGCATTTGCAGAGCCCCAGAGGTATCAAAGCAATGGAAACCCACCAGAAGTGACCCCATTTTGGAAACTACACCCCTCAAGGAATTCATTTATGGTTTTTGTTATCATTTTGACCGCACAGGTTTTTCACAGCACCTATTTGAATTGGGCTGTGAAATGAAAAAAATTATATTTTTTCCAATAAGATGTCATTTTTGATCAAAATTTCTTATTTTCACAGGGAACAACATACCCCATTTTGTTGCCCAATTTGTCCTTAGTGCGGCAATACCCCATTTGTGGTGATAAACTGCCGTTTGGGCCCATGGGAGGGCTCAGACGGAAAGGAGCGCTATGTGTTTGTTGGAGTCCAGATTTTGCTGGATTGGTTTTCGGGTGCCATGTTGCATTTGCAGAGCCCCAGAGGTATCAAAGCAATGGAAACCCACCAGAAGTGACCCCATTTTGGAAACTACACCCCTCAAGGAATTCATTTATGGTTTTTGTTATCATTTTGACCGCACAGGTTTTTCACAGCACCTATTTGAATTGGGCTGTGAAATGAAAAAAATTATATTTTTTCCAAAAAGATGTCATTTTTGATCAAAATTTCTTATTTTCACAGGGAACAACATACCCCATTTTGTTGCCCAATTTGTCCTTAGTGCGGCAATACCCCATTTGTGGTGATAAACTGCCGTTTAGGCCCATGGGAGGGCTCAGACGGAAAGGAGCGCTATGTGTTTGTTGGAGTCCAGATTTTGCTGGATTGGTTTTCGGGTGCCATGTTGCATTTGCAGAGCCCCAGAGGTATCAAAGCAATGGAAACCCACCAGAAGTGACCCCATTTTGGAAACTACACCCCTCAAGGAATTCATTTATGGTTTTTGTTATCATTTTGACCGCACAGTTTTTTCACAGCACCTATTTGAATTGGGCTGTGAAATGAAAAAAATGATATTTTTTCCAATAAGATGTCATTTTTGATCAAAATTTCTTATTTTCACAAGGAACAACATACCCCATTTTGTTGCCCAATTTGTCCTTAGTGCGGCAATACCCCATTTGTGGTGATAAACTGCCCTTTGGGCCCATGGGAGGGCTCAGAAGGAAAGGACCACCATTTGGCCTACTGGAGCTTTTCTGGTGCTAAGTCATGTGTGCAGAAGCCCCTGAGGTACCAGTACAGTTGAAACCCCCGAGAAGTGACCCCATTTTAAAAACTACACCCCTTAAGACATTCATCTAGAGGTGTAGTGAGCATTTTGACCCCACAGGTACTGTGTAAAAGATAATGCGCAGCAGATGGTGCAGTGTGAGATTTGCAATTTTATATATGTATATGCCATTTCAGTGTCCAATATAGTGTGCCCAGCATGCGCCACCGGAGATATACACCCCTTAAATTGTAATGTGGGTTCTCCTGGGTACGACAATACCCTACATGTGGCTGTTATCAGCTGCCTGGGCATACGGCAGGGCTCAGAAGGGAAAGATGAGGGGGGTAAGCTGTGCGGAGTGCATCAGGGTAAATTGAAAATCAAGGGATGTATGATACATTTTAAAACAATCTTTTATACAGAGCCCTGGTTTTTCGGGACACGTGTCACATTGGTATATTGTGTTCTTCCTTATCCCCCTCTTATAGCAGACTCTGCACCTCTTTTGACTCTTTCCCTTTCCACCGGTTTGGGGACCTTCTCCTGGAAAGTGTTGCCCTGGTACGATGCGCCCCCCCTTCCTGGACCCTAAAGATTAGATCTTGAAATTCCAGGAAAGTTCCCCTCTGGCCTGCACATCGACGTAGCACATACGCATTGTACAAAGCCATCTGTATGATGTGCCCGGCCAGCTTCTTATACCTCACCGCATGGCGCTGTAGGGCTTCAGGACTTGATTTGACAAGTCCATCCCTCCCATGTACCTATTGTAGTCCAGGATGCAGTCTGGTTTGGGGGTGGCCTTTCCTTCATATATCCTAAATCTGTAGGTATACCCTGATGCACTCTCGCAGCTTATACATCTTCACGCCATACCTTGCCCTCTTACCTGGCAGGTACTGGCGGAATTGAACCCTCCCTTTAAAATGTACCAGGGACTCATCAATAGAAAAACACTTCTCGGGGGTGTATGCTTGGGAAAACCGGGCACTGGAACGGTCTAATAGGGGTCTCCGTTTATACAAACGGTCAAAACTGGGGTCATCTCGGAGTGGGCACGGCTCATTATCAGTATAATGTAAGAAGCGAAGTATTGCCTCATTTATTTATTTTTTTAGGTTCCAGTTCATTTCTGAAGTTGCTTTGAGGGGCCCATATATTAGAAACCCCTATCAAACACCCCATTTTAGAAACTAGACCCCTCAAAGTATTCACAACAGCATTTAGAAAGTTTATGAACCCTTTAGGTGTTTCACAGAAATTTAGAGCAAAGTAGAGGTGACATTTACTCTTTTTATACCATTTTTTTTATAACACAAAAGGATTTATCAGAGAAACGCAACTCTTTACTTCTTGCCCAGATTCTGCAGTTTAGAGAAATATCCCACATGTGGCCCTCGGGCGGTAATGGACTGAAGCACCGGCCTCCGAAGCAAAGGAGCACCTAGCGGATTTTGAGCCCTCTTTTTTATTAGGCACCATGTCCGGTTTGAAGAGGTCTTGTGGTGCCAAAACATTGGAAACCCCCCAAAAGTGACCCCAATTTGGAAACTAGACCCCTTGAGGAATCCATTGTAGTTTTCATGGGGTGCATGCGGCTTTTTGATCAGTTTTTATTCCATTTTTAGGTGGCGTGGTGACTAATAAACAGCAATTCTACTATTGTTTTTGTATACTTTTTTTTTTACAGCGTTCACCGTGCGCTATAAATGATATATTAACTTTATTCGGCGGGGCGATACGATCACGGCGATACCAGATGTTTATAGTTTTTTTTTATGTCTTATGGCGTTTGCACAATAAAATACGTTTTGTAAACAATCATTCACTTTTTGTGTTACCTTATTCTAAGAGCCATAACGTTTTTATTTTTCAATCAATAAAGCCGTGCGAGGACTTATTTTTTGCGTAACGAACTGTATTTTCCATCAGTACCATTTTTAGGTACATGCGACTTTTTGATCTCTTTTTATTCCATTTTTTGGGAGGTGAAGTGACCAAACAATTGTGATTGTGGTACGGTTTATTAATTTTTTTTTTTACGGCGTTCACCGTGCGGGATAAATAACAAAATAATTTTGTAGTTCAGGCCGTTACGGACGCGGCGATACCAATTATGTATAGTTTATTTGTTTGTTTATATATTTTTATTAATAATAAAGGCCTGATAAGGGAAAAAGTGGGACTTTTACTTTTATTACTTTTAAAACTTTTATTTTCTTATTTTTACACATCTTTTTTTAACTTTTTTTTTACTTTATTACTTTGTCCCACTAGGGGACATGAGGGCAGGAGGCCCTGATCGCTATTCTAATACACTGCACTACATGCGTAGTGCAGTGTATTAGAACTGTCAGCTACTCACTGACAGCAAGCATAGTGGGTCCTGACGTTGTCAGGACCCACTAGGCTTCCGTCTATGGCATAGCCGGACGCCATTGTTTGGTGTCCGGTTGCCATAGTCACCATCGCCGGCCGCTATCGCGTAGCAGGCCGGCGATGGCAGCTTAACCCCTAAAAAGCCGCGATCTCTATAGAACGCGGCTTTTAAGGGGTTAATCAGCGGGGACACAGCGATCGGTCCCCGCTGTAGGAGCTGTGACAGCTGCTGAACAAGACAGCAGCGTCACAGCTCCTGTATGTGTCGGGAGGACGGCCGAAACGGCCGTTACTCCCGAGACGTACTATTACGGCATGGAGCGCGAACGATACAGCTGCCATGACGTAATAGTACGTCAAGGAGCGGGAAGGGGTTAAGGACTGCAGGATATAATAAAGCAAATTTCACCTGATGTTTGTAAAGGTCTGAGCATAGTTGAGAGAAGGCTCGTCTTTTCTTTGTAACTTCCGCCGAAAAGTCTCCAAAAATGAGAATACGATGCCCCTTGTAATCCAGACCATCTTTTCTATTTTTGAAAGATTTTAGCAAAGACATCCTGTCAGAGTAGTCCAGATACTTAACAATAACTTGCCTCGGACGATCCCTCACACCATTAGCGTCTCTGTGAGTGTCCAATTTGGACGCACGTAAATCAGCTCCAATTCTATGTGCTCTTTCCACCCTGCAAGGATGATGTATCCGCAGGGCTGCAGGCAATTCAATCTCACACAAGCGCCTCAGATCCTTAGCTGGTACAGATTCCGGCAAGCCGACGATCCATAAATTGTTATGTCGAGATCAATTCTCGAGATCCTCAACCCGCTCCCACATTTTCTTGTTTTCTAGACGGGTATCTTGAACATGTTGTTGCAGATCCATAAGCTCAGAATCCCCATGCTGCACCTCCATTTCCAAATTATCTAGGCGTTCATCATGCTTTGCCACAGAGGCATGCAGCTGGGTTAATGAGTCTGCTATCGTTTTAGATAAAGATTCTTGCAGATCTGGAGAAATCAATTGTGCCACCTGTATCGCCAATTTCTTATAATCAATGAGACAAGATGTGTCTGCCATGACAAGTTCTTGTGAGGAGCTGTGCTCCGAATGAACAGGCGAGGTACTAGGCGGAAGAGGGCAGGCCGCCATGATGGGATGCTGCACAGCCGCGCAGCCCGATTTGTTTTGAGTCCTGGATTTTCCCATAACGGAGACAAATCTGTCCATGCACTCACCAGGCAGTCCGAGTTGGCGTCCGGACGGTAGCTGGGTGATCTATGCTTCCCCAGAGATGAGAGGTACGATCTGGCAGGGCGATATGTGGAGCGAAGGCCAGAGCGCTCTCAAGTGTGCATCCCTACATACCGGGGGCCGAAACCGGAAGTCCAATCCCTGATCTTTAAACAACTGGAGATATACATAGGAAGATCACACCATTTTCGGATTTGTCACCACACTTTCCTTGTATCGGATATAATTATCATGTTTTTTACTAATTTTATGTCCTTTAAATTAGCATGTAGAATACCCACTAATGAAAGTGGTGACACCAATTCCTCTTCTAACTGTCGATTTACAAATTTATCTTTTTTTGTGAATCCAATCTACGAAATATCTATCTAGCTAGACACGCCATGTTGTATTTTTTTTACATCTGGGAAACCCATTCCTCCTCTTTTTCTAGTCGTCATCAGCCTTCTCAGTGCCATGCATGGCCTTTTATTTTTCCATATGAATTTTTTTAAGTGTTTTTCAATTTGGAGAATGTTTTTCGATTTTAATATTAACGGAAGTATTTGCATGAGAAACAGCAGGCGTGTGAGGGTATGTGCACACGAGAACTGTGTTTTACGTCTGAAAAGACAGACTGTTTTCAGGAGAAAACAGCTGCGTCGTTTCAGACGTAAAAGCTCCTCCTCGCATTATGCGAGGCATCTTTGACGCTCGTAATCTTGAGCTGCTCTTCATTGAATTCAATGAAGAACGGCTCAAATTACGTTGCAAAGAAGTGTCCTGCACTTCTTTGCCGAGGCAGTCAATTTACACGTCGTCGTTTGAAAGCTGTCAAACGACGACGCGTAAATGACAGGTTGTCGGCACAGTACGTCGGCAAACCCATTCAAATGAATAGGCAGATGTTTGCCGACGTATTGTAGCCGTATTTTCAGACGTAAAACTAGGCATAATACGCCTCGTTTACGTCTGAAAATAGGTTGTGTGAACCCAGCCTAAAGCTTACCATCTTTATAAGTTGTATTCTCCCAAAGAACGAGATCGGAATATATTTCCATTTGTGTAATTATTTTATGGTCTTCTCTATTGCCCCGCCTATATTGAGATCATAGATCTCCTGTTTTGAACAAGCTATTTCTATGCCTAAGGCCTCATGCACACGACCGTAAAAACTCCCGTTATTACGGGTCGTAATTATGACCCGTAATAACGGGCTCATAGACTTCTATTGGCCACGGGTACTATCCCGTTTTCTTACGGGAAGGTGCCCGTGCCGTTGAAAAAGATACAACATGTCCTATTTCAGGCCGTAATAACGGCACGGGCAGCCCATAGAAGTCTATGGAGCTCCCGTAATGACGGGTGGCTACGTGTGTGCACCCGTCATTACGGCAGCGTTGCTAGGCGACGTCGGTAAATAGTCACTGTCCAGGGTGCTGAAAGCGTTAACTGATCGGCAGTAACTCTTTCAGCACCCTGGGCAGTGAATTCCAATCACAATATAGAGCAACCTGTAAAAAAAAAAAGACGTTCATACTTACCGAGAACTGCAGCTAATCACAGGCCAATTACATGCTGCAGCGGTCACATGGACTGCCGCGTCATCCAGGAATGTCGGGCTGGATGTCGAGAGGGACGCGTCACCAAGGCAACGGCCGGGTAAATATGAATTTCTTTTACTTTTACCTCGGAAAGGGCTGCCCCTACTCTCTATCCTGCACTGATAGAGAGAAGGGGCTGCCGATAAGTGCAGTGCAATTTTGCATTGAAAACGTGCCCGTAAATACGGGTGGAATACTGGTGACACCGGTATTTACGGGCACGGGTCCGTAAATAATGGTGCAAAACGGGTAGAATACGTGTGACACCGGACCCGTATTTACGCCAGTATTTACGGGTGGGAAAAAATACGGTCGTGTGCATGAGGCCTAAATATGTAAATTTCCAGTCAGCTATTTTAATCCCCGAGTACCAGACCCAGCTATTATTTTTCATGCTTCTTAAAAACAATATCTCACTTTCACTTTTTGATCTATTTATCTTATATCCTGATCGGATCTCCAAGTCATCCAATATTTCCAGGACATTTAACATGGAGTGCCTAAGATCTGACAGGAAGATCAAAAGATTGTCGTCAAACAGACTGGTTTTAACATCCTGTTTATTCATTTGTATTCTTCTAATTTATATTTGATTTTCCATAAATCTGTATATAGGTTCGATTGACAGATTAAATAGAAAAGGGGACAAGGGACACCCCTGTCTTGTCCCTCTCCCCAGCTCAATTGCTTCAGATATTTCTCCAGCAATTACTACTCTAGCTTTCAGTTGCCTGTATAGCCCTTTCAAGAAGTCAACAAAATAACCCCTGAATCCCATTCTATTTAACACTGCAAACAGCCAGCGCCATTGGACATAGTCAAAGGTCATTTCTGCGTCAACCATAAGTATGGACGGGTCTATGTTTCCATTTGCTTCCTTATTTATCCAATCCATCGCTGCCTGGACCTTTCTAATGCTTTTTATTACTGTCCTACCTTTAATAAATCCATTTTGGTTTGGTGTAATTAGATTTGGCATGATTTCAGTCAGTCTATCTGGTCTTGGTTAATCAAGGAGATAGGTCTATATGACCCTGGCAGGAGTGGATCACTGGATGGCATTTTTTTTTTTTTTTGCACAATAGCATTAAACAGCTCCCTCAGATTGATTTTAACATCTTCTTTTAGTAATTTAAAAAATTCACTAATGTATCCATCCGGGTCTGGAGCTTTATTTCTGCTTGACTGTCCAATAACCCAGGCTATTTCGTCTATGGTTATAGACCTGCTAAGTTCACTTTGCTGTTCTTTAGTTAACCCCTTCCCACCGCAGCCCTTTTTCAGATTTTCATTTTCGTTTTTTCCTCCCCACCATCCAAAAGCCATAACGTCTTTATTTTCCTGTCGATATAGTACTATGAGGGCTTGATTTTTGCGGGACGAGTTGTAGTTTTTCGTAGCATTATTTATTTTTCCATATAATGTACTAGGAAACGGGCAAAAAATTATTTGTGGGGTAGAAAATGAAAAAAACAGTGATTCCTCCATGGTTATTTGGGCGCCGTTTTTACGGAATTCACTGTGCTATTAAAACAACATGTTAACTTAATCTGTGGGTCAATATGATTACGGTGATACCAAATATATAAAGTTTTTTCTATATTTTACTACTTTTACAAGTAAAAACCTAAGTGTAAAAAATAAAATTTATTTTGCATCGCCAAATTCAGAGAGCCATACCTTTTTTATTTTTCTGTCGATTAAGTGGTATGAGGGCTTATTTTTTGCGGGATAAGCTGTAGTTTTTAATAATACAATTTTGGTGTACATGCGATGGTTTGATCACTTTTTATTTCATTTTTTGTGGGAGATTAGGTGACCAAAAAATAGAGATTCTGGCGTTTACAATTTTTTTTTTACGCCGTTTACCGTGCGGGTTAAATAATGATATATTGTAATAGTTCAGACTTTTACGGACGCGGCGATACCAATTATGTTTATTTAATTTTTTTTACTATGCTATATGGGGAAAATGGGAAAAGGTTTTTTTTTAAACTGTATTTAACTCATTTTTACTTTTTTTATTAGTGCCCCTAGGGGACTTCAACCAGCGATCGTTAGATCGCTTGCATGATATACTGCAATACTAATGTATTGCAGTATATCGAAATTCTGACAGGCATCTACTAAGCACTGCCGGAGGCAGTGATTAATAGGTGCACAAAGATGGTGGACCTGGGGGCCTTCATTAAGCCGCCAGGCAGCCATAGCAACCATTGCCCCACCGCAATTGCGTTGCGGAGGGCGCGATGAGCTGTTAGAGGGGGTCACCCCCCTCTTTCTAATGATTTAAATGCTATAGTCGCTATTGACCGGAGCATTTAACAAGTTAAACGAGCGAGATCGCGCCCTAGAGCGCGATGCCGCTCGTTACTCTGAAGTGTCGGCTGTAACAAACAGCCGACACCTGCATCGTATGTAGCGGGTTCACTCCGTGAGCCCGCTCCATACTTCCCCTACCCAACTTTGGCGTATGGATACGTCAAATGTCGGGAAGGGGTTAAGGTAGTAATATCTATATCTTTCAAGTATTTATCAGTTGGATCCATATTAATTTGTTCCGATTCATGCATAACTTTATATAACTCAAACGATACCCGGTTGATATTTTTTATTTCAGTACATTTATTTCCGCTTTAATGCTTAATGGCATGTATATTATTATTTTCATTAGTATCCTTTAATGAATTTGAATGTAGCCTTCCAGATTTGTTGCCAAACCTGAAAAGTTTGTCCTTTCTTCTGATTACAATAATATTCCTGAATTTTCTGTAACCAAATAATGTTGATTTCCTGGGTTCTAATCATTTTATCTGTTTTCCTCAGATGGATTTTTTTAATATAAATTACAATGGTGAGCTACATCAAGTAAACTATTAGATTAGCAAAGTTATTTGAAAAGTTTGTGTTTATTTAAGGAAATAATGTTCTTTTAAGTCCTTTTGAGTGTTATCTACAATCAAACAATGTTGTGAAATCAACTAATTATATCATCAGATATGATTACTTTACTAAGGACAGTAGTTGTCAAACTTTGCTGATATTTTATGATGAGGTAAGTAGAAGCCTGTACAGAGGGGCAGCTAAGATGTCTAATGGGTAAAATAAGGTCTATTGGTTTAGAAAGTAAAGATAGTAATTGGACTGAAAACTGTCTCAAGTAACACTTCCAGAGAGTTCTGGTCAATGATTAATTATCTGAATGTTCCCTGCTATTATTATTTTTTTTAATTGTTTTTTCTTATAAACAAAACCGGTCACAAATACAAGTACGACAAATAAATAACCTCATAACCACCCACCTCACTAACCTGGGATAAACAAAAAAAAAAAGAGAACAGCACCTAAAGGGAGCATTTAGCCTTGTAGAGACACCGTCTTACAGGGAGAATTTCACCTGGCCTCAGTTCCTATATTATCCATCCAATCCTGCCAAATCGAGTCGAGACCCCTCACCTCTTTGGTCCATATTATATTTCTCTGCAACAAACAACCAGTTCATTCTAGTCACCCAGCATTTAACACTAGGAGGATCCGCATTCTTCCACTCTTTGGCAATTAAACTCATTTCAATTTGTAACCCCTTTAACCCCGTCCTGACATTTTCGTAAGTATACGTCATGGAAAGCTAGTGCTTCCCGCAATTTGTCACATACTTACTTCAAATGGATGACACAGGCTCAGAAGCTGAGTTCATGCCATCATTCCCGGGTGTCAGCTCTATGTTACAGCTGACACCCTGTTGTAATGACGGGGACCAAAGTTATCTCCGATCCCAGCCATTAAACCCTTAAATGCAGCGGTCAAAATGGATCGATGCATTTAAGGTGTTTGCATCTCATCGCCACCCCAGCAACAAAATTGTTGTGGTGCCAGTAGCTGCAATGGCAACTGGAGGCCTAATACTGGCCTCCCGGTCTGCCTAGTACGGTAGCCTTCCAGGCCACAACGGCGCCTAAAAGGCTTCTGTAGCCGACGGCAAGATGGCGCAGGAGCTGAGCCGGCGTCATCAGCAGTGGATGTCAGCTGTATGTTACAGCTGACACCCTCCTGTAATGGCAGGGACCAAAGTTAGCTCTGGTCCCTGCCATTGACCCCTTGGGATGCAGCGATCGAAAGCGATCGCTGCATCTTAGCGGTGGGTAGCATGTGGGTAGCGGTGGTTACATAGTTAGTGCAATGTATTAGAGACTAAATCAGACAGCCCTCATACAGCTCTGTCGATGAAAAAATTAAAAAGTTTTGGTTCTCACAACATGGCGACAAAAAAAAAATACATTATTTTTACAAAAGTAATTTTATTGTGAAAAAAGTTGTAAAACAGAAAAGAGTGCTATACATTTGGTATCACCGGAATCGTACTGACCCGCAGAGTAAAGTTAAAATGTAAGTTATAACGTATGGTGAACGCTGTATAAAAAACTAAAAAAACGATACCGGAATTGTTGTTTTTTTGGTCAACTTGCCTCGCAAAAAATAGGGTAAAAAGTGATCAAAAAGTCGTATGTACCCCAAAATGGTACCAATAATAACTACAGCTCGTCCTGCAAAAAAAGCAGCCCTCATACCACTATGTCTATGAAAAAAATAAAATTAGTTAAGGCTCCAATAAGTCAGGAAGGAGAAAATATGCAATTGTGTAGACACGAGGGGAACGTTTCTTTTGTTTCAAAAGGCGATTTATCAAGGCCCTAAAATTAGGGTACCAGGAAGTAGGGGGCCCAAAAGCGAGGGTGCCCGTATTATACCAGGGCAACACTTTCCCAGAAAAATTCCCCAAACAGAAAAGGTGCCAAGTGTGTACCAAAAGGGGGATAAGAAAGGACACCATTTTTCAGTGCGACACTGGCCTGTGCATAAAGGATTGCATCACAGCGTAACATACATCCATGGATTATTTTATTGTTTTTTTATACCCCATTATTTATACCACCTGACTATGCCCCTGATGTACTCTGCCCAGCTTCCATGTACCCCCATATTATAATTGAAAACACCAGCAATACTCAAATAATACTACTACCAAGCAAAACCAACGCGCCAAAAGTCAAATGGCGCTCCTTCCCTACTGGGCCCCACTTTGTGCCAAAACAGCAGTTTATGACCACATATGGGGTATTTCCGTACTCCAGAGAAGTAGCTTTACAAATGTTGGGGTACTTTTTTTCCTTTATTTGTTGAGAAAATTAATTTTTTTTAGGTAAAGCTACGTCTCGTTGGAAACAAAATAAAATTTTTGTTTTCACTGCCCAATTCTTATAAAATCTATGAAACACCTGTGGGGTCAAAATGCTCACTACACCCTTAGATTAATTCCTCAAGGGGTGTAGTATCCAAAATGGAGTCACTTTTGGGAAATTTCCACTGTACTGGTCCCAAATGGGCTTTGCAAATGCGACATGGTGCCAAGAAACCAATCCAGCAAAATCTGTGCTCCAAAAGCCACATGGCGCTGCTTCTCTTCTAAGCCTTGCCGTGTGCCCAAACATCAGTTTATGACCACATATGGGGTATTTCCGTACTCCAGAGAAGTTGCTTTACAAATGTTGGGGTTCTTTTTTCCTTTATTTGTTGAGAAAATGAAAAATTTTGAGCTAAACCTACGTCTTACTGAAGAAAATTTTTTTTTTTTAATTTCACTGCTCAATTCAAATAAAATCTATGAAACACCCATGGGGTCAAAATGCTTACTACACCCCTAGATTAATTCCTGAAGGGGTATAGTTTCGTAAATAGAGTCACTTTTGGGTAGCTTTCATTGTACTTGTGTCACGTTGGGTATGTGAACCCACTGGGCCGTACCGCCTTGGGGGATTGTACTGTATAGGCCCCTCAAAGCCACTTCCCAACTGTTCTGAAAAAATAGCATTTTGAAATGTTCTTGAAAATGTGAGAAATTGCTGCTAAAGTTCTAAGCCTTGTAACGTCCTAGAAAAATAAAAGGATGTTCAAAAAACTATTCCAATCTAAAGTGCACACATGGGAAATGTTAATGAGCAACAATTTTGTGTGGTATAACTATTTGTCTAACAAACAGATACATTTAAAATTTTGAAACATGCTAATTTTTGCAATTTTTCGCTAAATTTTGGTGTATTTCACAATTAAATAATGAATGTATCGACAGAATTTTACCACTAACTTAAGGTACAATGTGTCACGAGAAAACATTCTCACAATTGCTTGGATAGGTAAAAGCATTCCAAAGATATTACCACATAAAGTGACACATTTCAGATTTGAAAAATACAGCTCCGTTAGGAAGGTCAAAGTGTCTGCAGCGGGAAGGGGTTAAACCCATCAGTCTATTTAATCTAGCCCCCTTTATACTCATTTTACCACCCAATGTTATTAGTAACCGCTTCAAAAGGAAGCTCAATATGAAACAACTTATTCAATCTCTCCACTATAAATTGCCAGAACCGATGTAGCCTTGGGCATATGAAATTGACCAAATCAGCATCAGGATCCCTTCATCTCTGGCAGCAAGAGTCAACTCTAATCCCAAACATGTTTGTAGGATACCAGTATGCCATATGTGTCACAAATAACTGAGAGATTCTATAAGACATATTCCTACACATCTCCACCATCATATTAAGAGCATCAATCCACTCAGGTTCATATAGGTCGCGCCAAAGCCTCTTGCCACTTGGCATAGGATAACACTAAACTTGGACTCCAAGCAGTTTTCTTTAGACAGGTATAAACTTTCGAGATTGCTTTTTTCCCTGTGCCAGCAATCTGTATAAAAAAATCAGGTCTTCATTCTATGCTATGCAGCATTTAAAGAGGCTCTGTCACCACATTATAAGTGCCCTATCTCCTACATAATGCTTTTTATTTTTTTTAAATGATCTGTTTCCACCACTTTATTAGCGATTTTAGATTTTATGCTAATGAGTTGCTTAATGCCCAAGTGGGCGTGTTTCTACTTTAGACCAAGTGGGCGTTGTACAGAGGAGTGTATGACGCTGACCAATCAGCGTCATGCACTCCTCTCCATTCATTTAGTCAGCGCATAGGGATCCTTTTAGATCGCTATGTGCTGTCTTATACTAACACATTAACGATACTGAAGTGTTTAGACAGTGAATAGACATTCCACGGGATGTCTATTCACAATCTCTGCACTTCGTTACTCTGTCTGTGGTAGTTACAGCAGAGGAAGCGTAATCTCGCGAGATTACTCTGTAGATGACCGGTTACAACGCCCACTTGGTCTAAAGTAAAAACACGCCCACTTGGGCATTAAGCAACTCATTAGCATAAATCTAAAATCGCTAAAAAAGTGGTGAAAGCAGATCGTTTTTTAAAATAAAAAGCATTACTGTCACCTACATTATAGCGCCGATCTCCTTATGTAGTATGTTGTGACAGAGCCTCTTTAAATTGCCCCCTTACTTACAACTTCTTAATGCAGGATATACTTGAGCATAAAAAAAAAAAATATGTGACATATAAACCATAATCCAGCTTCAACTTCAAAAAGCTCTTAATATTCTCCTGTTCAATGAATTGATAAATATACAGAATGTCCGCCTCTTTAGCCAATGGACTAACAACTAATTTTCCACAACCAAAACATTCATTCCCCCAGATTGGCGTAAATTTCATATAAACGCATAGCCACAATTTTTTTTTTACTTTTTCCCACATTTTCTGCACCATTTTTAAGGTCACAAGCCTACTTTCTTTAAATAGCCCAGCTTTAAAGCACAAAAAATTGTCATGTCTATTATATATAAATTCACTCGTGGATCCCTTACTGTGTCTTACTAACCATCCTCCCTCCTTTATCAGAAGACCCAACTGTGCCACGTAAAAATAGAAATTCTCCAAACTTATACACGCCTGCTTCCCTTTCCAGAAGAAATCTCTCATAATACAGTTCATTACCCTAAACATCCTATCTGGAATCCATATCGGATTATTCTGTAGAGGATACAACCAAGTGGGTAAAATTACCATCTTAACCAAGGCGACTCTTGCTGCCAACGAGAGAGGCAATTTTCTCCAGATCTTAAATTTTTGTCTAATATATCTTATAGAAGGAACTACATTTAGGTCTGCATATTCTTTAACCTCCGGGGCCACTCAGATCCCCAGATACTTAAATTTTTCTACCACATTTAGACCTTCTAACTTATCTCTGTTCTTCCTTACCCTAAGTGGCATAATGGCGGACTTTGACCAGTTGATTAAAAACCCAGAGCATTTCCCAAATCTCCTAATAATCCTCATTACTGTCCCAATCAACTCCTGCACATTCTCCAAGAAAATCAACACATCGCCCACATACAGCCTCCTATTATGTATCCGCAAAGGTCCCATCTGTCTTTTAATTGCTGTGCCAATGGCTCAATCATTAATGCGAATAGCAAGAGAGAGAGGGGACAGTCCTGCCTAGTTCCATGCCATAAAGAGAAAAGCAGGGATGCTTTCCCATTTACACTGATCCTTGCCTTGGCTCCTGCATACAAGGGCCTAACCCACTTTATAAATTGATCCCCAAAACTAAATCTCCTAAGGACCTCCCAGATATAAGGCCAATCGATGCGGTCAAAAGCTTTGACCGTGTTGAGAGAAACCACCGCCGGGTCCACAAACCCCTGTCGGTCACCTTCCTGAGCCAAGAAGCACCGTCGTATGTTACTAGATGCAGCCCTCCCGGGCATAAACCCTGTCTGATCTGGGTGAATCACCCCCTGCACACATTGGGCAATAATTTTGCAATAAACCTATAGTCCGAGTTCATTAAAGAGATCGGTCTGTAAGAGGCTACTTCTACAGGGTCCTTCCCCTCCTTCAGTATCAATACCACTAGAGCTTCCCTCATAGAGGGGGGCAGTATCTCTTTTATACCAGCACCATTAACCAATTCCAATAACAATGGGCATAATATACTTCCGTACTTCCCAAACACCTCACTTGGAAGTCCATCGCAGCCGAGGGACTTATCTTTTGGGCTATTTCTCACCACTTGCACAAGTTCCTGAAGAGAAAAAGGAGAATCCAACACACTCCTTGCTTGCTGGTCTAGAGTCGGTTATCGAATACCTTTCAAATAATCCGAAATTTCTACAGAGGGGATATTAATCTCTGAGGCATAAAGCTCAGAAAAATATCTCCCCAACACCTCTATTTCCCCCTTCCCCCGCTATCCCTAACAATTTTACCTTCTGGAGATTTAATCGCCCCAATGAAATTTCTCCTACGTTGGGCTTCAATCACCCCTGATAAGAACTTGGGATCCGTATCACCGAGTGCCTGGAACTTGATCTTGCTTGACTACACACTACATTTTAGTTTATCAAAGTACATTCATTTTAATTTCTCTTGTGCTATTAGCCATTTTTCCTTGTTTAGCTCAGTGGGTTATGCAATAAACTGTGCCTCTGCTTCCGAAGCAACTCGATTTATCTATTTTAATTTATTCGCTTTTTCTCTTTTAATTTTGACGATTTGACTCAGGAGAACCCCTCTAAGAAATGCTTTCATTGTATCCCATAAAGTCCCAACCTCTGCATATGGTTTGATAGCCTGAAGGAATTCCTGTAGCTCTCTCATTACCACCTCATGTTGGTCCATTATCCCCAACCAAAATTGTTTGAATTTATAAAATGTCAAACCTGTTTCATTTAACCTCTGTAAATCCACAATAATTGACACATGATCTGAAAGGCCCCTTGGGCCATATCTCACTTCTTTTATCAAGGCTCCCCTCAAATGATTGCAAATACAAAAGTCTATCCGTCCCAGCTCTTGCGATACTTGTATAAGCTTTAACCTCTGGGTTAAAATATCTCCAAACCTCTACCCACCCTAATTCGTTCGGTAACCCCACAAATTTAGTAGGCCTCAATCATTGACCGCTTATCGTTGCTCTATCCAACTTTGGATCTAAAATTCTATTGAAATGCCCTAATATAAACAATGGGCACCTCGGCCTTTCCTCCATAAACTGTTTCAAAGAAAGCAAAGGGCTGCACGAGATGCCAGGGGGGAGATCCACAGAACCCAGAATACATCTAACACTCTCAATAATACAATAGAGGAATATGTATCTCCCCTCCGGCTCACTCACGCAATCCACCTCCTCAAAGTGAGCTACTCTATGGATTAGAATACAAACCCCACTTGAAAAGGAAGAAAAGAAAGAATTGTAACCATAATAGATAAATTTCTTACTAACATATGCTCTAGACTCTTCATTTAGGTGCGTCTCCTGAAAGAAAAAAATAGCTGGTTGGAACTGTTCACAGTACTGGAATACTGTAAGATGCTTAAGACGATCTGTCAAGCCGCCTATGTTCTAAGAGACTAACCGAGCCACTTTCCCCTAAAACAAACAAAAAAAAACAAAACAGGGGGCGTGGCCTAACACCGCTCTGAGATGACGTGTTGTCTCAGAGCTCCTGCTCACTGCGTTAGAATCCAGGTGAATCCTGCCTCTACATTGCCCCACAGCTACCATCCATCCTCACCCCAGTGTCACTGACATGAGAGGGCTTCTCTGAAACTTTTATTTTGACCGTCAGACCATTTTTGCGACCTAGCACCGCAGGTGGAGCTGCAGCCTCGATTTTGAAATCGCCTGCTCACGGACTCGAGCGCGACCTCACCATCCACCGGAAACAGCATTGGAACATTCACAAGGGTGAATCCTTGACCCTGCCAAAGCTCCTGCCTGGTGACCCGGTGGCAAGTGGGAGAAAGTGACAGAGCTATCTACAGGTGAGGACGCATCCTCCATTAGGGGCTCCACTTCCCCTTCCTCTCCATCCTCCTCACCCTGCCCCATGGTTGGTACACACTATTGTGCCCGCAAACAAGCTATCTTGCCCAGGCCACCAGCTTGACTGCCTGACGGCCCCCTGCGCTCGGTTGGCGTGCGCCATTTACTGCGGCACGTATGCCTGCACAGATTGAGGCCCCAATTCTCAAGCATAAAAACAGACCTTGCTACACTTCAGGGTAGGGGATAACAGACTGTTTCCTGCTTCTTCACTGCCTATCAGGCCTAAAATACACCTGGTAACAAAGCCGGCTACCCCCACAACTGCACCTTACTCTACCTCTACAGCACCGGATTAAGCCTGCAGTTTAACGCCAAGGTATCACCTTGGGGCATAGCATTATTATTACCATACCACTATATGAACTCTCACTAGAGCCAGGCTCTAATTTTTGAGAAGGACCTACACCTTACAGATTTTCATCTCTTGTGTGTGTGACATACAGTGAAGGAAATAAGTATTTGATCCCTTGCTGGTTTTGTAAGTTTGCCCACTGTCAAAGACATGAACAGTCTAAAATTTTTAGGCTAGGTTAATTTTACCAGTGAGAGATAGATTATATAAAAAAAAAAAAAGAAAATCACATAGTCAAAATTATATATATTTATTTGCATTGTGCAGAGAGAAATAAGTATTTGATCCCTTTGGCAAACAAGACTTAATAATTGGCGGCAAAACCCTTTTTGGCAAGCACAGCAGTCAGACTTTTTTGTAGTTGATGATGAGGTTTGCACACATGTTAGATGGAATTTTGGCCCACTCCTCTTTGCAGATCATCTGTAAATCATTAAGATTTCGAGGCTGTCGCTTGGCAACTCGGATCTTCAGCTCCCTCCATAAGTTTTCGATGGGATTAAGGTCTGGAGACTGGCTAGGCCACTCCATGACCTTAATGTGCTTCTTTTTGAGCCACTCCTTTGTTGCCTTGGCTGTATGTTTCAGGTCATTGTCGTGCTGGAAGACCCAGCCACGAGCCATTTTTAATGTCCTGGTGGAAGGAAGGAGGTTGTCACTCAGGATTTGACGGTACCTGGCTCCATCCATTCTCCCATTGATGCGGTGAAGTAGTCCTGTGCCCTTAGCAGAGAAACACCCCCAAAACATAATGTTTCCACCTCCATGCTTGACAGTGGGGACGGTGTTCTTTGGGTCATAGGCAGCATTTCTCTTCCTCCAAACACGGTGAGTTGAGTTAATGCCAAAGAGCTCAATTTTAGTCTCATCTGACCACAGCACCTTCTCCCAATCACTCTCAGAATCATCCAGATGTTCATTTGCAAACTTCAGATGGGCCTGTATATGTGCCTTCTTGAGCAGGGGGACCTTGCGGGCACTGCAGGATTTTAATCCATTACGGCATAATGTGTTACCAATGGTTTTCTTGGTGACTGTGGTCCCAGCTGCCTTGAGATCATTAACAAGTTCCCCCCGTGTAGTTTTCGGCTGAGCTCTCACCTTCCTCAGGATCAAGGATACCCCACGAGGTGAGATTTTGCATGGAGCCCCAGATCGATGTTGATTGACAGTCATTTTGTATGTCTTCCATTTTCTTACTATTGCACCAACAGTTGTCTCCTTCTCACCCAGCATCTTACTTATGGTTTTGTAGCCCATTCCAGCCTTGTGCAGGTCTATGATCTTGTCCCTGACATCCTTAGAAAGCTCTTTGGTCTTGCCCATGTTGTAGCGGTTAGAGTCAGACTGATTAATTGAGTCTGTGGACAGGAGTCTTTTATACAGGTGACCATTTAAGACAGCTGTCTTTAATGCATGCACCAAGTTGATTTGGAGCGTGTAACTGGTCTGGAGGAGGCTGAACTCTTAATGGTTGGTAGGGGATCAAATACTTATTTCTCTGTGCACAATGCAAATAAATATATATAATTTTGACTATGTGATTTTCTGTTTTTTTTTAAATATAATCTATCTCTCACTGGTAAAATTAACCTAGCCTAAAAATTCTAGACTGTTCATGACTTTGACAGTGGGCAAACTTACAAAATCAGCAAGGGATCAAATACTTATTTCCTTCACTGTACCTCCATGCCTACGCTACATTAACTCTGTCACTCCTCTTGGATCGAAGTCCAAAGGCTCTACCATCAGCAATGTACTCTCCATAACTTAATGAATATGATTCTGATAACCCGCAGATCTAACTTCTTGTATGATAAAATTGGGCATCAAAAATCAAAATACGTTACTGTAGCGCCTTAAACCAATTGCCTGGATAATATCATTAAAAAGCACCAATCCTCGACCATCAGGGATCATCTTTCCACTTCTGCGCGTCACAAGAAAGAAATGTCTACTAAGGCCCAGGCTGCCTCTTTGGCAGACGATGACAGTGACATGGACGATACCACGTCTAACAAGTGCCTAACCATTTCCAGATCCTTCATTAGCAGGGTTTTGACCAAGTCGCTAGAACCGGTCATCAGGGACCTCAGTGACATCAAACAAGATGTTCGCCAGATTGGCAATCGAGTTGAACAGTTGGAGTCTGCTCAAACCCATTTTATCAATTACACTGAAGCTTCTACGTCAGTTTTTCTCGCCTGTCAAACCCACCTGAACTCTGTCATAGACTAGTTGGAAGACCAAGATAACAGAGGGTGACGCAATAACACACTTGAAAGGCGTATCCGAATCGATCCCTGATGAGTCCCTATATACCTCGATCAAACAAATTTTCACTAAAATACTCGGCTATAACTACCGGGACGAAATCAGCATGGAGAGGGTTCACAGGGCTCTGAGAGCCAAACCTAAGCCCCAAGAACCTCCTCGGGACGTTATTTGCTGACATTTCAGCTCAAGAGTCTGAGATGTGGGAGGGATGGAGAGTTTTTGTCTACCAGGATTTGTCAAGGGCCACGTTATCCAAGCGCCAAATTATTAAACCCTTTACTGAGGCTCTCAGATGCAAAAATATTGCATACAAGTGGCTATTTCCATTCGGCCTCTCCTTCATGTCTGAAGGCAAAAGATATATGATTCACAAGCATGTGGACCTGGAGGGTGCACTGGTGGCCTTGGGAATCCCCGACTTGGAAGTTCCGGATTGGGCTGCTGTTCAAAACCTGACCAATTTACCATTAATACCTCCTCACACGCCCTGGGAGACTGTCAATCCACACAAGATAGCCAAGAATCTTAAAAGATCTTGAAAATTGACACCTAGGAGAATCTCCATGGACGTTACCTGAACCACTGGACTTCAACGGGCACCCGCTGGTCCCCATATCCTTTTTTATATTATGGTTCTTTATTTACTTGTATAAGCAGTGACACTTTACTACTTTCTTATAATTACGTTATATGCACTCTCTATCGGTTGTTTTACCATGTTAGACCACTACATAATTACCTCTACTGTAATTTTATATGATACCAATGCATAGAGTTTTCTAAAACGATTATTCTGATTTGTCGAACTGAGATGTACTGTTCATATGGTACATAATCTGCCTATCTCCAGGCTATTTTGTTTTGTTACACCAGTTTTAATCCTATGTTTTACATCTATTGAGATGTCTTTTGTACCCGCTGAGAAACTGATGCCTTCAAATACTAATGTGGTGTCTCTGCTTGCAGTCTTTCATTTGTTTCCCACTCACCTCTCTGCCATCGGATCACCAGGTGGTCCTACTCCTCTTTCTTCACTCCTTATATTTATCTATGTCTAGTTCTGATATTTGTGTAACCTCCCTCAACACCAGAGGCCTGAATGACCCCAGGAAAAGGAGTCAAATCCTAGCACTCCTGAAAAAAGAGAGGCCTGATGTCATTCTTTTACAGGAAACCCACTTTAAACCAATCAAACTACCCACTATCTCCAAGTATTATTACAATACATGGTTTCATAGCACTCACCCTTCCTCCTCCTCCAGGGTGGTTAGCATAGCCTTCAAGAAAAACATACCCTACATCCACTCAATATCTCAATCTGACCCAGACGGCAGATTCCTTTTCATTAAGGGAACTCTTGCTGGCTCACCTATCTCCTTTGCTAATTTATATGCGCAAAACCAGGGACATGTTTCACTAGATCCCCTGCTTGATACGTCCTCTACCAGATAAACTACTGCACATTTCTCCCTCAAAAGAATTAGCAGCTGCCCCCAAAACCTAAACCTGATAGACGTTTGGCGACTTCACTTCCCCACAACCAAAGACTACACCTTTTAATCACATCTCCATGGGACCCATCATAGGATAAATTATCTCTTTATTTCCAGTAGACATCTGCCAATAGCGACTGTCCCTCGAATAGGTTTGATAATCCTATCTGACCACGCCCCAATTTCCCTCAACATCAATATGGAGAATCTACCCCCCAAGGCATGGACTTGGTCTTTGAACGAAACCCTCTTAAATGATCCACGCAATAAAACATCCTTGTTTGCCCACCTTACCGACTTCTTTCAGAGAAATGAAACTCCTGATGCCTCAACACCAATTGTGTGGGAAACACACAAAGCCTTCATTAGAGACGAACTTATTGTAAAAAAAAACAAAGGGAGGCGCTCGAAAGCGCTTGTGAAACAACAGGATTTGAGTGACTTGCAGAAGAAGTTGAAAGACTTACTAAATATTATGTCACCTAAACTTTATCAGCGTAGCTCTTTCAAATTTTATGCACATGGGGACAGAGGATCTAAAGTCATGTCCAAACTTCTTAAGAAAGATGTAGAACAATCCTTTATCAAGGAGATCAGGACTCCCTCAGGTTCTCTGTCTTCCGATATTGGAGATATAACAGACAAGTTCTTGCAATACTATACATCGCTATTCAACTTACCTGAACCTCCAGACTCGCACACTCTCACTGACCAATTTTTGCAACATATAAACCTCCCCTTCCTCACAGACGAAGATAGAGCCACTATCACTCAGCCTTTTACATTAGAAGAAATGTCCAGAGTTCTCTCATCAATACCTAATGGAAAAAGTCCTGGGCCCGATGGCTTCCCCATTAGCTACTATAAAGAATTTAAACATATATTACTATGCAAATTCCTTGCTGTATGCAATGATCTCTTGGATGGTTCTATTCTGCCACCACAAGCTTTGGAAGCACATATTACCCTGCTACCTAAAGAGGGTAAGGATGGTGCAGAGCGTGGAAGCTATCGGCCCATATCACCTCTTAACGCTGATCTCAAATGGTGGACAAAACTTCTGGCCAATAGACTCACCCCTCTCCACTTTTGCCTGATCAACCCCGAACAAGTGGGGTTTGTACCCTCGAGAGGAGGCAAGCATAACACCACTAGACTTCTTAACATAATTCTTAACATAATTCATTATCCCTTTAGTCTTACTCTTAAGTTTATATCTGCAGTTTTCTCTCTATACACTGCACACAAGGCTAGCTTACGCATAAACGGCAGAATCTCACCTACTTTTGACATTAAAAACATCCTCCCTCAAATCTTGTACGTGCTTCAAACTATACCTATTCATTTGCCCAACACTTTCTTTAACTCCATCAAATATCTACAATATTTTCTAGATTTCTCTGTAACTCTAGAAAACCGTGACTAGCACAAAGACACTAAATTCTTAAATCCCACTCTGGTGGAATAGGTCCAGACATTTTGACTTACTATAAGGGTATAAACCTTAGCAGGTGGGTTTCCTTGAATAGAATCAGAGACTCCTCTCCGACCCTGGAAGCTGAGAGAGCTTTACTTCCTCAAAGCTTACAAGCCCGACTTTGGTGTCCCTCTCTAAAACCTAAAAACTCAGTGAACCCCATGATTAAAGGTACCATCTTAGTTTCTCAGATATTTTTCCATGGCTGTACCCCAATGACAAAAATACTGCCACTTACACCTGTCCACCTACTCCCTATACTACAATTTGCACAGCTAACCCTGAAGCTTTCTAGTCTTCTTTAAAATACAATACTGTAGCTGACACTCTTGTAGACGGTAAAATCCCTGCCTTATAATTACTTTTACCTGAAGCTACACACTCGACCCTGCCTTTCTTACACTCCCTGGGTTTCAGAGAAACATGCAATCTCTTTCTGAAGATGTTCCTGGATATCTCAGAACCCTCCTGGCTGGAGACATATTGTTATTACCTGCTCTTCCTAAAGTCCTAATCTCTAAGATATATTCTGGCTTGATTTTAGGTGGCGCTCCTGCCAAACCTAGTTTTATATTAGCCTGGGAGAAAGAACTGGACGTCACCTTCAGTAAGAAAGATACCTCCTTTATTTTGAAGCATATATTTGTCTTCTCTAGATGTGTTAAAATTAAAGAGAACTCTTTTAATACCATAACCAGGTGGTACAGAACTCCTGTTTTTCTGTACAAAATTAATTTGATACCCTCCCCACCCTGAGTTGACACTCATGATCTTCAGTTGGTAGCCAAAATTGGAAACCTTATGACTGCATGGGTTCTCTCCAAATATGAAGACCTTAACATTACTCCTATTACTCCCATACTATGTATTTCATCAGATTTCTCTCATACATTATCTTATTGATTTAATTTTCTCATACTGTGACATGGATACCTTGTATATAGTTACTACTGTTTATATTCTAATGTTTCTCATCCTGTATTATCATTCTTGCTAGGAACTTCGGCCTGCATGCCGTAAGCATCCTCTTGTGTTCCTCATGATCTATGTAAGGATGTTCTCTTGTTAATCTTCAATAAAAACAAAGATTTGAGAGAAAAAAATAAAAAAAATAAACCCCAACAACCCATGCTGTGCAGGGGCGTAACTAGGAAAGACTGGGCCCCATAGCAAACTTTTGACTGGGCCCCCCTCCCCTGGGTGCCACACAAAGCCCCCCTTATAGATAGTGCCCCCTGTAGATTCTGCCACACAGCGCCCCCTTGTAGATAGAGGTCACCTGTCAAACCGTAATGCAGTCATCCTAAGGCGAGCTCATGGAGGACAGAAACCTCCCTTGTAGATACAGCCCCCCCCTGAAGATTGTGCTATACAGCCCCCACTGTAGATAGTGTCACACCCACTTGTAGATAGCGCCCCCACCTCCATCTTGTAGCTAGCGCCATACAGCCCCCCTCCTTTAGATAGTGCCATGTAGCCCCCTTCATGTAGATAACGCCATACAGCCCCCCCTCCTGTAGATAGCGCCATACAGCCCCAACCCCTCAAAAAAAAATGGCCTGTAGCCAGGATAGGGGATACATGTGTGATCGCTGGGGGTCTGACCACTGGGTTGCCGATGGAGGCACAGAGGGAGCTCCCTCTATCAAACAGATTAGATGCTGCGGTCTTAAGCCGTTAAAATAAGGGGCAGCCCCGTCTGATGTGCTATTGGACCCCCCTGCAATGTGATCGGGCCCCAGGTCTGCCATCTTTGTATTCTTATGTAGTATTTCAGTATATCATGTAAGCGATCCAATGATCGCTGGTTCAAGTCCCCTTGGGGGACAAATAAAGTCAGATACAGTTAAAGGTTTTTTTTATGTAAAAAAATATATATATTACAAGTTAAAAAAAAACCTTTTCATATATTGACCCTAAAGTAATGTTAAAAAAGAAAGTTTACACAACTGGTATTGCCATGTTTGTAAAAAGTCCAAACTATTACAAAAAAAATTCAAACACCCAAATTGCTGTTTTTTGGTCACTCTAGCACCCCAAATAAATCGAATAAAAAGTGATCAAAAAGTTGCAGGTTCCCAAAAATGGTATTAATAAAAACTACAGCTTGTCCTGCAAAAAATAAGCCATTGCTCCACTAAATCAACTGAAAAATAAAGAATATATTGCTCTCAGAATGTGGCGACACAAAACTATTTTGTTTTTTAACAAAACGTTTTCTCTTTATAACAGTAGTAAAACTTCAAAGAAACTATATAAATGTGGTATCTTCGTAATCTTATCAACCCGTAGAATAAAGTTAACATGTCGTTTTTACCGCACAATGTATGTCATAAATACGAAAGCCAAAAAACAAAGGTGGATTCACATTTTTTTTGCTATTCCACCCCACAAATATTTTTTTGGTCAGGGTCCCAGTACATTATATGGCACATTAAATAATGCAGTTAAAAACTACAATTCTTCCTGCAAAAAAAACAATCATGCAGCTATGTCAACAAAAAAATATAAAAGTTATGGCTTTTGGAGGGCGGGGAGGAAAAAATGAAAATTCAAAAAATGGCTGCATCTCCAAGGGGTTAATGAACATCCATGCTGAGCTCTCATTAAAAAAAAAAAAATAGTAGATGGACTCTGATGAAATTCAGTATGCAACAAAGGAGTATAAGAGCCCCTCTGCTACATATGTAGACACCAGTATTTTACTTAGTATAAACCAGGGTTGGTACTGTTACAGATTTTGCATTTGGGCTCAGAAGATCCAATATGCACCTCTGAGGCAATCTGTGATGTACCTGCAGGAAAAATTATGATTTATTGCAGCTATTTTCCAAAAAACTACCAACCACAGGGGTTTCCCAGGAGCAAGGCCCCTAGAAACTGCATATCTCAGAAAGTCCTACAAGTCGAGAAAGGGTTGTCCAAACGGTAACCCTGCAGAAACGTATACATATTATACACTGTATCTAGTTTAACCTTTTAACCATAGCAAAGCCCTGTGTCCTCTGGATTATTATTGGAGAATGTGGGCCTCCCCTGATCAGGTGTTTCATTACTTCATTTCACTAATTTAACAAAATGCAGAAGACAAATAAAATGTACTATCTGGAACAGCCTGGCTGCATTTCCGCAACAAAAAAACTCAATCAGTTTCTTAGACAGATTATAAAAATGTAATAAAATAAAGCTGCCAGTCTCTGCCCTCATTATAACATAGGAGACAACAGCACTTCTATTTTCTTTATTTTTGGGCTACCAAAAATGAACAGTAATCTCAGGATGTCAAGAACTGTTGTCCTATGTAACACAATACAGTTCCTGTCAGAGGCAGACAATGGTGATAGGTCATGTACTGCTAATTCAATCTCCAGGCAGAAATGTTAAAACATGAATATTTTTTTCTCCAAAATGTTTTTTTTTTTTGTGCTACAGAAGTGGTTATTCAGACTACCCCGCCTCTTCCCCTCTTCTCTATTGGACAAGAAAGTAAAGAAAAATGCTCGCTCACCCCACCGCTCTTCTTCGCTTCACCCCACTCAGGCTACCTTAGTATGTTGAAGCTCATACAAGGTACTGACATCTGGCAGAATCAGGACATTGTATGTGGCGCAGCATTCAGGACGTTAAGTACTGCGTGCATATAAGACCCAGGTGCTCGGTGTCAGGACCTTGTATGAGCCGCAGTGTGCTGAGGCGACCTGCAGGGGAGAAGCAAATAGGAGCGGAGTGGTAAGTATAAATTTTTTTATTTTATGAAATTATTGGCGCACGGCCAGCGGAAAGATGTGACAGATGTATTTAAAGGCATGTGTCTCCTAATAAATATGTCACATCTCACTCCAGCGGAGCAGAAAGCTAAGACTGGCTATGAAACACCAGTTTTAGTAAATCTGCCCCTCAATCTTTAACGTTCTCGATGTACAGTCACTATCTACCAGTTGATCATGAAACTATTAGGGTATGTTCACATGCCAGCTGTGATTTACGGCTGAAATGACAGCCAGTTTTCAGAAGAAAACATCTGCCTCGTTTCAGCCGTAAAAGCTGCTCCTCGTAATATACGAGGCATCTGTGACGCTCGTATATCTTGAGCTGCTCTTCATTGAGTTCAATGAAGAACAGCTCAAATTACGTTGCAAAGAAGTGCCCTGCACTTCTTTGCCGAGGCAGTCAATTTACGCGTCGTCGTTTGACAGCTGTCAAACGACGACGTGTAAATTACAGGTCGTCTGCACAATACGTCGTCAAACCCATTCAAATGAATGGGCAGATGTTTGCCGACGTATTGCAGCCCTATTTTCAGACGTAAAACGAGGCACAATACGCCTCGTTTACGTCTGAAAATAGGTCGTGTGAACCCAGCCTTAAAGGTAGATCGAAATTTTGGACTAACATTGAGGTCTGGATTTGTTTCAGACATTAGGAAATTCCACCTTATAGTTCCACCACTTGCATTGGTCTCACTTATGCCTCCTCTCGGATCCTGGAGCAAGTACTATTGATAATTAATCCTTGCTCATTTCCTTGCATTAGCTTTTTCTACAACTGCCGAGATTTGTGAATAAATCTTCCACCACTTACCAGCTTTTAACAAATAAGTGTTATGCATACAAATATGAAGGTAGACAGAATTTATTACCTTGCTTATGTTATTGATACTGTTTCTTCTAACCTATTTAAAAGAATAACTATTGCAATATATCTAGTTTTCAGTAGGAAAATTGTATAGTAAACAAAAGCTGTACTGTGCTTGTGCTGCAATAACTAATACACAGCACATGTAGGAATGAATTACACTTGGAATATTCCCCAGTATACATCGCTCTTATATATTTACAGCATGATACACTATTGCCATTTATTATTTACATCACCTTCAACATAAATCTCAAACTATAACAGCGTGTTACAGTGCATATGACTTGCTCCCTTTTTCTCTGTACTTTGATATTGCAATGTGCTGGCTCGGAACGACTAATAAATTGGGCCTTAACAATGGTTTACTACAGATATACTTTTTCAATACATTATGCCACAAGTGAAAGGTAGCAAGTTATCATGTCCCTTAGGCCTCATTTACACGAACGTAATATACGCGCGTGCGACGCGCGTGCTTTGCACGCATGTCGTACGCACCTATATTAGTCAATGGGGCAGTTTAGACGATGCGTGAATTGCGCTCAGCGCGTGTGCGCAGAAAAAAACTCACGACATGTTCTATAATCGTGCGTTTTTCGCGCACTCACGCACCCATTGAAGTCAATGGGTGCGTGAAAACCACGCATGCCGCACGGAAGCACTTCCGTGCGAACTGCGTGATTCGCGCAAGAGCTGTCAAACTCCTGAATGTAAACAGAAAAGCACCACGTGCTTTTCTGTTTACAAACATCCAAACGGAGTGTCAAATTCGAGATGAGCGCACCGAACTTCACCGGGTTCGGCCAAACTCGTTTTGACCGAAACCGGTAAAAAATGTTCGGGTACGCGACGTCAGGAGACAGTCACTGTCCACGGTGCTGAAAGCGTTAAACTGGTTCAGCACCATGGACAGTGACTTCCGCTCCGAAAATCCATGAACCTGTAATAAAAAAAAGACGTTCTGACTTACCGATAACTCCGGTCCGACCTCCCGGGATGACAGTTAAGTCCAAGTGACAGCTGCAGCCAATCACAGGCCAAGCACAGGCTGCAGCCAATCACAGGCTGCAGCGGTCTCATGGACTGCGGCGTCATCCTGGGAGGTGGGGCAGGATGACAAGAGTGGGACGCGTCACCAAGGCAACGGCCGGGAGCCCGGACTGGGGGAAGCAGGAAGTTCTTGGTAAGTATGAAAGTCTTTTTTTATTCACAGGTTGGTGTATATTGTGTTCGGCATTCACTGTCGAGGGTGCTGAAAGAGTTACTGCCGATCAGTTAGCTCTTTCAGCACCTTGGACAGTGACGGGCGTCGACTAGCCTCATCTCTATGATGGCGGCTGCGCGAAAATCACGCAGCCGCGCATCATACACGGATGACACACGGACCTGCCAAGTGCCTTTTGCACGCGCAAAACGCAGCGTTTTTTGCGCGCGCAAAACGCACACGCTCGTGTAAATCAGGCCTTAGTCTTTTAAATGACTGTTGGCAGAATTAGGGAAATGTATTCAGCTGCCTCCTGTCAAGCACAGATCAGAGGTCACACTTTCAGGGGCAGAGGACGAGCTTCTCTCAGCTTGTAAAACTGAAAGTGATGGGCAGCAAGCTATTGCTGTGACATATTAAACATTATTGTCAGTAGGATGAGTATTAATCATACTTTATTTGGCTCTTTTCAGTCAATCCCTAATGTAACTGGGAAGTAATCTGTGAATGGCAGATTGAGCTGTAACTAGAAAAGGCTTTATTTGAACATAACTCAGTTATATGTAGAATTGAAAAAGAGATGATTACAAATGTACGTTCTCAGTCTCTATTACATTTTCACCTTTACAAATGTTTTATTATATAATTAATGTTGACAGACACCTATTTTAGTCAGTCTATTTTTATTTGAAGTTTAAAAGTTTCGAAAAATCCTTTAAACTTCTGGAATAACATTTGAACTATTGTTGAAGTTTTCTGTAAAGCAAAACCGGATACATTAAATTGAAAGGACATTTAATAAATCAAGAGAATGAGCAATTTGTTTATTAACACCTTAACGACCGCCCATGGTCTTTTGACGGCAGGCGGTGCATGTCCTTAGTCTACAGCGACGTCTTTTGGCATCACTATAGAAGAGACTGATGAGTGCTCATCCTCTAAGCAGGAGCTGTAACTAAAATCTCCTGATCTTAGAGCATCCTGCTAAATACAGCTGGGGTTGGAATACATTCGGACCCCAGCTGCTTAACCCTTTGATCGCCGCGGTTTGTGACCGCGGCAAGATCAAAGGGAACTCCCCGCTTTGATCTAGTCATCGGAAAACCAGTGACGTGATCAAACACCGGGGAATCCCTCTGCAGTCAACCCTGGGGAACTAGAAAGGACCCCAGGGCTGTTTGTTCCATCTGCCTGCTGTTAGGGCACACTATGTGTTTCCCTAACAGCAGCCTTTGTCATAGTGACACAGTATGATGTATTAGCATACAGGAGTTTGCTAATACATTACAAGTAAAAAATAAAGTTATAAATAAAGATATCCCTTATTGGGATTTTAAAAAAAGTAACAAAAAATGTAATAAATAAATAAAAAGTAGAAGAAAAAAGTCATTATTTTGCATAAAATATATTTTATTGTCCCTACACTAAATAAAAACAAAAACCCTACAGATATTAGGTATCTAAATGACCATAATAACCTGAAGAATTAATCTAATGGGTTATTTAGTGCGAAACATAAATGGGATAAAAATAAACAAGAAAAACAATGCCAAGTATTGCTTTTTCTTATATTCATGCTGTCAAAAAAAAAATTCTACCCCCAAACTATGAAATTAATACAATTTCTCCCACATAAAAAAAGGCCTCATACGGCCACTTCAATGAAAAAATGAAAAAGTTATATAGGTTTTAGAGGGATTTATAGTTACCTTTGTTATAAGTTAACCAAATTATTAATAATGATTCATGCAAATAAATGTTCTGTATAATTACTTTCAGCTGCTTTCCACCCGGCAGACGAGGCCCCTGGGCCCTAGGTACAAACTACTCTTTCCTCCGCTTCCCTGCCGGCTCCCCTCCATGTGTTTGAGGTGCGCTCTCCATCTCACCAACATATTTACCCTCCATCTTGCACCCCCTCCAGTCCCCCATGCTCTGCTGATCTCTCCCAACCTGCGTTATCTACTTCATTACCAGAACCGCTGCAATGAACGGAACCCCTGCTGATTTAGGGCCTACCCCTTCGAGTCAATTTGGGAATGATGTAAATCCCTGGAATACTCCCTGTATACACCAAGCTGCGGCCTCTGTGCCGCCATGCAAATTACCTCCTATACCACCTCCGTGGTTAGCGTTTCTCCATGACCTTCCTACCAAGACGGATTTTGACACTCTAGTTTCCAAAGTTACTCAGACCTGTAAAGCAGAAATAGCGATGGTACGCCAAGATCCTAAACAACTGACTAACCAGATGGCCACCCAAGAGGATGCCTACAATGATAACCGCCACAACATTTCTCATCTACATGAAATAGTATTAGCACATGGTGTTACACTTAAAGACACTAATGTCACCTGAAAGACTTGGATGATAGAGGTTGTAGGAATAATATAAGAGTGGGAGGCCTACCGGAGGCTACTAAGGATGAGAATTTGCGTATCACTGGAGGCCATCTTCAATCTTATCCTTGGAGAATCTGCTACGCACCACATTTAGCTGGACAGAGCTCATCGAGCTAAAGGGACTATCTCACACCCTAGAGATGTCATCTGCTGTGTCCATGAAGATGGCCATTCTGCGACCCTAAAGTCCTTTGAGGACCTATCTGCTTTCTGTGCTACCCTGCGGGTTGGCAGCTTGGTCATAACAAACACAGACACCTTCCTTCTGCTGGCTCCTCTGGCAACTTATCTAGAGTATCCCCCAAATGCTGACTTTGTTCTCACCTGGCTACGATGTTGCCTTAACAGTAGTCCGTTACATCTGCTGATCTCGTTTTAGGATGGATCTTTTCATACCCATAAGGACTCTTCTTGCACCTTTATTGTTACTTTTATTGGCCCTATTTGATCTACGGGTTGACGACACCTCTATTTTAGTCCTATTACCATTATTGCTTATTACTTGCTCTTATTTGATGCTCTCTCCTGGATCTATACACATATGTGCCATTGGAGATTTAATGAGGCACTCCTCAAGAGGTAGCGGTTTAGGGAGGAGCTCCGTACCCACCTACAGCAGTTTTTTTTAACTGAATGATGGCTCCGTTTCTTCTCAGGCTTTTCTCTGGGAAGCCCACAAGGCTGTTCTGAGGGGACATTGCATTACTTTATCCTCTTGTCTTAAGAAAAATACCACAATAAAATTGACAGAGCTCAAAACTAAGCTGCAGTCTTTGGAATCAACCATGGCGCTTAATCGTACCAGGCATACCCTTAAACAATTAATTGATGTCAGAGCCCACATTAAGGATTTACTCCTAAGTAAAGTAGATAAAATGCTCCTCTACACTAGTCAGAGGAATTACGAAAGAGGTAGCAAACCTCATACTCTTCTTGCCAAACAACTGCGCGACCACACTGAACAATCAACTCCATAAGCCCTCAGGGGAGGAGATGGAAGTGTGACATGTGATCCAGATGTCATTGAAGCTTATTATTCTAAAGTATACTCTCTACCGGACGGATTGCCTAGAAATCCAATTGAGAGAGATGATTGCTTACGCTCTTTTATAGAGCCTTGTCATCTTCCCTCTCTCTCTCCTCCAGAAATTAACTCGCTTAACAAATCCATCACCATAGATGAGCTAGATTCTGTTATTAACCTGTTCGCGCTCCTTGAAGTACTGTACTGTCATGGTAACCACATCGTACGCGCTCCATGGCCATTCCGGTCATCCTCCCAACACATACAGGAGCTGTAACAGCTGCTGTCTCGTACAGCAGTTGCCGCAGCTCTTACAGCGTGGGACCGATCGCGGTGTCCCCGCTGATTAACAACTTAGAAGCCACGTTAAATAGCCATCGCAGCTTCTTAGGGGTTAAACCACCATCGACGAACCGCTACATGATAGCGGGCAGCGATGGTTGCTATGGCAACCAGACACCTAATAATGGCGTCCGGCTATGCCATCTACGGAAGCCTAGTGGGTCCTGACAAAGTCAGGACCCACTATGCTTGCTGTCAGTAAGTAACTGACATCTCTAATACACTGCACTACGCATGTAGTGCAGTGTATTAGAATAGCGATCAGGGCCTACTGTCCTCAAGTCCCCTAGTGGGACAAAGAAAGAAGTGTAAAAAAGTAAAAAAAAGTTGTGTAGAAATAAGAAAATAAAAGCTATAAAAGTAAAAATCTCCCTTTTTCCCTTATCAGTCCTTTTATTATTAATAAAAATAAATACACTACCGTTCAAAAGTTTGAGGTCACCCAGACAATTTTGTGTTTTTCATGAAAACTCACACTTATATTTATCAAATGAGTTGCAAAATGACTAGAAAATATAGTCAAGACATTGACAAGGTTAGAAATAATGATTTTTATTTTGAATAATAATTTTCTCCTTCAAACTCTGCTTTCGTCAAAGAATGCTCCATTTGCAGCAATTACAGCATTGCAGACCTTTGGCATTCTAGCTGTTAATTTGCTGAGGTAATCGGGAGAAATTTCACCCCATGCTTCCAGAAGGCCCTCCCACAAGTTGGATTGGCTTGATGGGCACTTGCATACCATAAGGTCAAGCTGCTCCCACAACAGATCTATGGGGTTGAGATCTGGCCACTCCATTACAGATAGAATACCAGCTGCCTGCTTCTTCCCTAAATAGTTCTTGCATAATTTGGAGGTGTGCTTTGGGTCATTGTCCTGTTGTAGGATGAAATTGGCTCCAATCAAGCGCTGTCCACAGGGTATGGCATGGCGTTGCAAAATGGAGTGATAGCCTTCCTTATTCAAAATCCCTTTTACCTTGTACAAATCTCCCACTTTACCAGCACCAAAGCAACCCCAGACCATCACATTACCTCCACCGTGCTTGACAGATGGTGTCAGGCACTCTTCCAGCATCTTTTCAGTTGTTCTGCATCTCACAAATGTTCTTCTGTGTGATCCAAACACCTCAAACTTCGATTCGTCTGTCCATAACACTTTTTTCCAATCTTCCTCTGTCCAATGTCTGTGTGCTTTTGCCAATATTAATCTTTTCCTTTTATTAGCCAGTCTCATATATGGCTTTTTCTTTGCCACTCTGCCCTGAAGGCCAGCATCCCGGAGTCGCCTCTTCACTGTAGACGTTGACACTGGCGTTTTGCGGGTACTATTTAATGAAGCTGCTAGTTGAGGACCTGTGAGGCATCTATTTCTCAAACTAGAGACTCTAATGTACTTGTCGTGTTGCTCAGTTGTGCAGCGGGGCCTCCCACTTCTCTTTCTACTGTGGTTAGAGCCTGTTTGTGCTGTCCTCTGAAGGGAGTAGTACACACCTTTGTAGGAAATCTTCAGTTTTTTGGCAATCTCTCGCATGGAATAGCCTTCATTTCTAAGAACAAGAATAGACTGTCGAGTTTCACATGAAAGCTCTCTTTTTCTAGCCATTTTGAGAGTTTAATCGAACCCACAAATGTAATGCTCCAGATTCTCAACTAGCTCAAAGGAAGGTCAGTTTTATAGCTTCTCCAAACAGCAAAACTGTTTACAGTGGTGCTAACATAATTGCACAAGGGTTTTTAAGTGTTTTCTAATCATCCATTAGCCTTCTAACAGAGTTAGCAAACACAATGTACCATTAGAACACTGGAGTGCTGGTTGTTGGAAATGGGCCTCTATACACCTATGTAGATATTGCATTAAAAACCAGACGTTTGCAGCTAGAATAATCATTTAGCACATTAACAATGTATAAAGTGTATTTCTGATTAATTTAATGTTATCTTCATTGAAAAAAACTGTGCTTTTCTTTCAAAAATAAGGAAATTTCTAAGTGACCCTAAACTTTTGAACGGTAGTGTAAATAAACAAATAAACTATACATAATTGGTATCGCCGCGTTCGTAACATCCTGTACTAAAAAAGTATTTTGTTATCTATCCCGCGCGGTGAACGCCATAAAAGAAAATTAAAATTTTTTGGTCACTTCACCTCCCAAAACATGGAATAAAAAGAAATCAAAAAGTTGCATGTACTTAAAAATAGTACTGATCAAAACTACAGTTAGTTACACATAAAAACAAGTCCTCACACCTCTTTATTGATGGAAAAATAAAAAAATGTTTTTGCTCTTAGAATATGGCAACACAACAATAAATTATTTTTTATAAAAAGTATTTTATTGTGCAAACGCCAAAAGACATAATAAAACTATAAACATATGGTATTGCTGTAATCGTATGGCCCCGCAGAATAAAGTGAACAT
This sequence comes from Rhinoderma darwinii, assembly GCF_050947455.1. Classification (NCBI taxonomy): domain Eukaryota; kingdom Metazoa; phylum Chordata; class Amphibia; order Anura; family Rhinodermatidae; genus Rhinoderma; species Rhinoderma darwinii. The sequence goes on along the minus strand of NC_134687.1, from coordinate 103,363,191 downwards.
GCCATTTATAACGCTGTAAAAAAATAGAATAAAAAACAATAGTAGAATTGCTTTTTTTTAGTCACCACGCCTCTTAAAAATAGAATAAAAACTGATCAAAAGGTCGCATGCACCCCATGAAAACTACAATAAATTCCTCAAGGTGTCTCGTTTCCAAAATGGCGTCAATTTAAGGGGTTTCCCCTGTACTGGTACCTCAAGCTCTGAAAATATGACATGACGCACAGAAACCAACCCAGCAAAATCTACATTTCCAAAATGGCGCTCCTGCCTTTCTGAGCACTGCTGTTTGTCCAACCAGCCATTTTTGACCACATATGGGGCATTGAAATAATCGGGAGAAATTGCTTTACAAATGTTGGGGTGCTTTTTCTCCTTTATTCCTTGTCAAAATTAAAAATTCGTACCTTTTATCGGAAAAAATAGATTTTCAATTGCACAGCCTAATTCCAGAAAATGTAGCAAAAAAACTGTTGGATCTAAATGCCTACTATACCCGGTGTGGTTTGCCAAATAGGGTCACTTTTGGGAGGTTTTCACTGTTTTGGCACCACAAGACCTAGCACGCTAGAGCCACATGTGGGATATTTCTCAAAACGGAAGAATCTGGGCAATAAGTATTGTGTTGCGTTTCTCTGGTGAAACCTTTTGTTTTACAATAAAAAATTGAATAATAAGGATTTTCTAACAAAAAAATGAAATATGTAAATGTCACCTCTACTTTGCTTTAAATTCCTGTGAAACACCTAAAGGGCTAATAAACTTTCTAAATGCTGTTTTGAATACATTGAGGGGTCTAGTTTCTAAAATGGGGTGTTTGATAGGGATTTCTAATACATAGGACCCTCAAGGCCACTTCAGAACTGAACTGGTACCTAAAAAAAGAGGCTTTTGAAATTGTATTCAAAATATGAGAAATTGCTGCTTATGTTCTAAGCCTTGTAACATCTTAGAGAAAAAAAAAGAATGTTCAAAAAATGATGCCAACATATAGTAGACATAGTCGACTACGCTATTGCTTCCAGCAAAGCGATAGATCCGGTGCACAAGAGAGACAAACGGAGACCATGGGCACTGGATCAGTCACCATTGGAATCAATGGTAATGGAAACAGAAACCTCTTTCCGTTCGTGCCAGTTTGTGTCTATTCAGGGACCCGTTGTGACGGAAAGCTCAGACGGAACGTCAGAAAGGGACCCCAATGAACAGAGCCTTCGTCAGTGTCAATTCGGTCAGTGCTAGTCAGCGTCAGACCGTTTGTTAGTCAGCGTCAGACCATCTGTTAGTCAGCATCAGACCATCTGTTAGTCAGCGTCAGACCGTCTGTTTGTCAATCAGTAAGCGTCAGTTAGTCATCGTCTTTTTGTCAGTGTAGTTAATTGACTCTGCTATTGATTCCGTCGGAAAACCGGAAACCTGCCGGAATGGTGACGAACGGAAACCATTAGCGATGTTTCCGTCGCCATTGATATTAATGGTGACTGAAACGGAAGCTGTGGTTTCACTTTCCGTTACGGGGTTCACCCAACGGAAACCTCCGACGGAACCCCGGAACAGAAAGTGAACGCTGATGTGAACAGGCCCATAGTCAATGTTAGTCAGTTTTAGTGTCATAAAATAAAAAAAAACAAAAAAAACATTAGGTCAGTGATCAGTCAATCAGCGTCAGTTAGTGTTAGTCAGTTAGCTTCAGTCAGTCTGTGATTGTCAATGAGTCAGTTGCGTCAGTCATTGTGTGTCTGTCAATCAGTCAGCGTCAGTTAGTCAGTCTTTTTGTCAGTGTGGTTTTAGTGTCACAAAATAAAATGTTAGTGTTAGTATTTAGTGTTTTATGTAAAAAAAAAAAAGTTATATTATAACATTTTTTGTATACAGCTCTATAGTATACAAGTGCACATATACATTTACTATAAATAATAAAAATGACCCGCAAAACATTTACTGCAGAGGAGGCGTATGAAATGCTTGCATCGGACACAGATACTGCGAGTGATGCTGGGCCCGCTTTTGTTCTATCCTCCTCCTCAAGCGACACTGAGGAACCTCCTCGCGGTCGCAGGAGGGTTAGTGTTCAGTCTACATCTGCACCTGTACACAATTGGTTGCCCCAACCTCCTACACCCCCCAACTACCGGCCTTTACTGCTGCTGCAGGGGTCCAAGTTCAGACAGCAGGACTGTCCGAAATTGAGTTTTTCATTTATTTTTTTCCAGACAGCATTGTGGAAAAAATTGTTGAGCAGACAAATCTCTGTGCTCAACAATTTATTGACGCGAACCACAGTAGTTTTCATGCCAGGTTATACAGGTGGCATCCCACCAACACAACAGAAATGATGCAGTACTGGGGATTATTCCTGAATATGGATCTAACAAAGAAGCCATCGCTGAGGGCCTATTAGTTCACAGATATTCTGTACCACTGCCCCTTATACCACACCACAATGCAATACAAAAGTTGATTCACTACAATGATAATTCCCAGTGCCCCCCACCAAGGATGACCCCAATTTCGACCGCCTATAAGCCTTATTTCACATTTGGCCAAAAATGTTCATCTTCCTATTCCCCTGGAAGAGAAATGTGATGATCAGTAACAATATTTTGAAAACTAAATTACACGTGAAAGACACCGATCGCAATACGCTTTTGAGATACGAGAGTTGCCACCCTAAAAATATGATTAGATCATTACCTTACAGCGAGATGATTAGGATAAAACGGATTACAGATGATCATGATGATCTGACTAAATTATTGGATTCTTCAAAAAACTATGGGGTTAAAAAGTGATCACACCCCTAGAAAAATTCGTTGAAGGGCGTCGTTTCCAAAATGGGGTCACTTTTGGGGGGTTTCCACTGTTCTGGTCCGTCCTGTGCATTGCAAATGTGATATGGCACCGAAAACTATTCCAGCAAAATCCGCGCTCCAAAATCCAAATGGCGCTCTTTCTCTTCTGAGCCCTCCTGTGGGTTTAAACATCAGTATTTACCACATATGGGGTATTGCCGTAATCGGGAGAAATTGTTTTACAAATGTTGGGGTGCTTCTTCTCCTTTATTCCTTGTAAAAATTAAAAATGGCTACGTTTTTTCGGAAACAAAGTAGATTTTCATCTTCACACACTATTTAAAATTGATTTAGCAAAACAATTGTGTGTTCAAAATGCTAACTATACCCCTAGAAAGATTCCTTGAGGGGTGCAGTTTCCAAAATGGGGTCACGTTTGGGGGTTATTTACAGTTTTGGCACCACAAGAATTCTTCAAACCTGAAATGGTGCCTAAAATATATTCTAAAAAAAAGGAGGCCCCAAAATCCACTAGGGGCTCCTTTGCTTCTGAGGTCACTGTTTCAGTCCAGTAGCACACTAGGGCCACATCTGGGATATTTCTAAAAGCTGCAGAATCTGGGCAATAAATATTGAGTTGCATTTCTCAGGTAAAACCGTCTGTGTTACAGAAAAAAAATTATCACCTATGAATTTTGGCAAAACAAAATGAAATTTGGAAACTTCACCTCTAATTTGTTTAATTCCTGTGAAATGCCTAAAAGGTTAAAACACTTTCTAAATGCTGTTTTGAATACATTGAGTGGTGAGGTTTTCAAAATGAGGTGATTCATGGGGACTTTCTAATATACAAGGCCCTCAAAGCCACTTCAGATCTGAACTGGTCCCTGAAAAAATAGCCTTTTTAAATTTTATTGATAATATGAGAAATTGCTGCTAAAGTTCTAAGCCTTGTAACGTCCTAGAAAAATAAAATGATGTTCAAAAAATGGTGCAAACATAAAGTAGACATATGGGATATGCGAAATAGTAACTATTTTTAGTGGTATTATTATCTCTCTTCCAAGCAGATACATTTAAATTTAGAAAAATGCTAATTTTTGCAAATTTTCTCAAAATGTTGATATTTTTCACAAATAAATATTGAATTTATCGACCACATTTTTCCACTAAAATAAAGTACAATATGTCACAAGAAAACAGTCTCAGAATCACTTAGGATAGGTAAAAGCATTCCCAAGTTATTACCACATAAAGTAACACATTTGAAAAAATTGGCCTCGTCCTCAAGGCCAAAGCATGCTCAGTCCTGAAGGGGTTAACACGGCCACTGACCAACTACCTACACATTCATATATGCAACGCTGGGACCTGGTAGACCCGTTCACAATACCATTACTATGTAACGAACCATTAGGTAAAGCTGGGACCTGGTAGTCCCATTCACAATACCATTACTATGTGATGAACCATTAGGGTTTGTTCACACGTCTTAACAAATTATGTCCGAAATTACGGAGCTGTTTTCAGGTGAAAAAAGCTTCTGAATTTCGAACTCGCGTTTTTTTGCCATCCATTACAGACCTAATTGGAGCTGTATTTCAATGGAGTCAATGAAAAACGGCACTTTGACGCAGGCGTCTTTTTACACGCCGTCTTTTGACAGCGACGCGTAAAATGACACCTCATCTGAACAGAACATCGTAAAACCCATTGCAAGCAATGGGCAGATGTTTGCAGGCGTAATGGAGCCGACTTTTCAGGCGTAATTCGAGGCGTAAAACGCCAGAATTATGTCTGAAAATAGGCCGTGTGAACATACCCTTAGGGGGAAGACTGCAAAACATTTGGTGTGCACAATCTATAGAGTGAATCAATACAAAATATTAACCCCTTCCTGCAAATTGGCGTTGCTGTACGTCCAGATTGATAGTGCATTCCCGCAATAGGGCGTACAGTCATGTCCTGTAGATGAAGCTGTCACAGGAGCTGTGCTCGCTTCATCTTCATGGGGTGTCAGCTGTAATATACAGCTCACACCCCGCTGCAATGGCAGCAATCACAGTTACTGCCGATTGCAGCCATTTAACCCCTTAAATGCGGCAATCAACTGCCACATTTAAGTGGTTGACAGAGGGAGGGGGCTCTCTCTGTATCCCACTGCACCCTCCGGCAAGCTATCGCAGGTGCCGATGGTTACTATGGCAACCAGGATGCCTAGCAACGGCTTCCTGGTCGGTCAGGTACAGAAGCCTATTAGGTCCTGCCCAAAGCAGGACCTAATAGGCTAACTGTCAGATGAAGAATGACAGTTACAATACTCTGCACTACATAAGTAGTGGAGTGTATTGTACAGGGGATCAGAAGATCAGATTTTCAAGTCCCCAAGTAAGTGTAAAAATAAAAGTAAAAAAAAAGTAAAATAAAATGTTTAAGAAAAATAAATAAATAAAAAGTACTTTATAATTGGAAACAATGAAAAAAACTATACATAATGTGTATCGCCGCGTTCAGAACAACCTGAACTATAAAAACTTTGTTATTTTTACCGCACAGTGCACACCGTAATTGTTTTTTTATAAAAAGCAATGACCTCATTTCTTTTTTTTTCTTGTCTCAATAAAAATGTAATAAAAAGTGATCAAAAAGTCGCAAGTAACCCAAAATAATATACACAAAAACGACAGTTCGTTATGCTAAAAAACAACGTCGATATTAACTGAAAAATAAAAAGTTATGGCTGTCAGAAAATGGCGAGACTAAAACATGAATCTTTTAGAAAAGAGTATTTTTATTGTGGGAAAGCAGTAAAAAATAAAAAAAAACAATATAAATTTAGTATCGCTGTAATCGTATTGACCTGCAGAATAAAGTTAACATGTTGTTTATATTGCACAATGAACACTGTAAAAAAATTTAAAGAAAGGACTAGAATTGCTGTTTTTTGGTTTCCTTGTCTCCCAAAAAAAGGAATAAATGTATAAAAGAAAAATGCATGTAGGCCAAAAAGGAACAAATAAAAACTACAGCTCGTTCCATAAAAAACAAGCACTCACAAAGCTCCGTCAACGGAAAAATAATACGTTATGACTCAATATGGCCCAGACACATTTTTTAGGTTCAGTAGTTTTTCATTAAAACCCCACATCATCATTTGCTAGACCCTACAGGTGGACCCTGTAGATGCAACGGAGATGTGGAAACTTTAGGCCCTCGTGCTGCTTATAGGGCTAGTGAAGAGGTCAAAGATTAGGCAATACTGGAGCGCAGATATTTTGTATAATACCCAAAAAACCCAGGCCTGTGCATAAAGGATTGGTTCAAAGCGTGCCACACCAATCCATGGATTATGAATTTTATTATTCATTCACCCCATTATTACATCATCCTTTTAAGCCCTGATGTACACCACCCAGCTTACATATACCCTGATGTACTCCGAACAAATTATTTATGCCCCCACATTATAAGCTGAAATACCAGTAAAACCCCAAACAAAACTACTACCAAGCAAAATCTGCGCTCCAAAAGCAAAATGGCGATCCTTCTGAGCTTGGCAGTGTGCCCAAACAGCATTTTTGACCACATATGGGGTATTACTGTACTCTGGAAAACCCGCTTAGCATTTATGGGGTGTGTGTCTCCAGCGGAACAAGCTGGGCACGACACATTGGGCACTCAAATGGCATATCTGTGGAAAAATGGTAATTTTCAATCTGCAACGTCCATTGTGTACTAATTTTTGCAAAGCACTTGTTGGGTCAAAATACTCACTACACTTCTTGATGAATTCCTTGAGGGATGTAGTTTCCAAAATGGGGTAATTTTTCAGGGGTTTCCACTGTACCGGTACCTTAGCTCAATGCAACATGGTGTCTGAAAACGAATCTTGTAAAATCTCCACTCCAAAAACCAAAAGGCGCTTCTTCCCTTTAGAGCCCTCCTGTGTGTCCAAATAGCCATTTACGACCACATATGGGGTTCTGCCTTACTTGGGAGAAATTGCGTGATACATTTTGGGGTGTCTTTTTTCCTGTATTCCTTGTAAAAATGAAAACTGTTGAACTAAAGCGACATATTATTGGAAAAAATGTAGATTAAAATGTTCATGGCCCAACTCTAAAAAAATCTATAAAACACCTGTGGGGTCAAAATATTCACTACAACCCTAATTTAAACCCTTAAGGGGTAAATTCTCGAAAATGGGGTCATATCTGGGGAATTTGTACTGTACTGGTACCTCAGGAAGCTTTGCACATGCGACATGGCGCCCAGAAACCAATTCAGCAAAATATGCGCTCAAAAAGCCAAATGGCACTCCTTTCTTATGAATCCTGCTGTGTGTGTCCAAACAGCATTTTGCGATCGCATATGGGGTATTTCTGTATTCGGGAGAAAATGCTTTACAACAATTGAGGTGCTTTTCTCCTATAGTCCTTGTGAAAATGCAAAATTTAGATCTAGAACTACATCTTATTGGAAAAAATAGTATTTGTTTTTTATTTCTAATAAATTTAGCAAAAACCTGTGAGGTCAAAATGCTCACTACACCCCTAGATTCATTCCTCAAGGGGTGTAGTCTACCAAATGGAGTCACTTTAAGGTGTTTTTACTGTACTGGTACCTCAGGGGCTCTGTAAATGAAACATGGCGCCCAGGAATCAATCCAGCAAAATCTGCGCTTAAAATGTCAAATGGTGCTCCTTACCTTCTGAGCCCTGACACTTATCCAAACAGCAGTTGATGACTACATATGACATATTTCTCAACTCTGAAGAAGTTGCTTTACAATTGTTGGGGTGTGCTTTTTTTCTTTTATTTTTTGAGACAATGACCATTTTTGAACTACAGCTACGTCTTATTGGAAAAAAAAAAAATTCATTTTCACTGCCCATTTCTATTAAAATATATGAGGCACTTGTGGGGTCAAAATGCTCACTACACCCCTAGATGAATTACTCAAGGAGTGTAGTATTCCAAATGGAGTAACTTTTGAGGAGTTGCTACAATATTGGTACCATAGAGGCTTTGCAAAAGCGACATGGTGCTGAGAAACCAATTCAGCAAAATCTGCGCTCCGAAAGCCTAACCGTGTGCCTTCCTTTCTGAGCCCTGCCGTGTGCCCAAACAGCAGTTTATGACCACACCTAGGGTATTTCCCTACTCTGGAGAAGTTGCTTTACATATATTGGGGTTCTTTTTCTCCTTTACTTGATGAGAAAATGAAAAATTTTGAACTAAAGCTACGTCTTAGTGGAAAAAAATGAAATTATTCATTTTCACTGCTCAATTCTAATAAAATCTATGGAACACATGTGTGGTTAAAATGCTGACTACACTCCTAGATGAATTCCTTGTGGAGTGCAGTTCCCAAAATGGGGTCTTTTTGAGGTGTTTCTTTGTTTTGACACCACAAAACCCCTTGTAACCTGACATGGTGCCTAAAATATAATATAATAAAAAGAAGGACCCAAAATCTTCTAGGTGATCTTTTGCTCCTGAGGCCTGTGTTTCAGTCCAGTAGCACACTAGGGCCACATTTGGGATATTTCTAAAAACTGCAGAATCTTGGCAATAAATATTGAGTTGTGTTTCTCTGGTAAAATCAGAAAAAACTTGATTAGAATTGAATTTCTGAAAAAAAAAAATTACCTTGTAAATTTCACCTCAACTTTGCTGTGAAACGCCTAAAGGGTTAAGGAAATTTCTAAGTGCTGTTTTCAATACTTTGAGGGGTGAAGTTTTTAAAATGGGGTGATTTATGTGGGTTTCCCAAAATATGGGCCCCTCAAAGCTACTTCAGAACTGAACTGGGCCTTATAAAAATGGGCTTTAGAAATTTTCTTGAAAATGTGAGAAATTGCTGCTAAACTTATAAGCCTTGTAATGTCCTAGAAAAATAAAAGAATGTTCAAATAAACGATGCCAACATAAAGTAGACATGTGGAAATGTTAATTAGTAAATAGTTTGTGTGGTCTTACTATCTGTCTTACGTGCAGATACATTCAAATTTAGAAAAATGCTAATTTTTGTAAGCAATGAATTTATTGATCAAATTTTCCCCCTGACATAAAGTACAATTTGTCACGAGAAAACAATCTCAGAATCGCTTGGCTAGGTGAAAGCATTCCAAAGTTATTACCACATAAAGTGACACATGTCAGATTTTAAAAATGGGGCTGTGTCATTTAGTCCAAAAGTGGCTGCGGCGGGAAGGAGTTAATGCAATCCCTCCTGATTGTTGGATATGTCAAATTACTAAGGGGTCTCACTGGGGTGCAGTTAGACAGCTCATACATAGTGTACTTCAAGTAGACATTCTACTAGAACCTTTGTCATTTTTGCTTAATGTCATGCCCGCTCCTATTGGCAAAAAAACCTTTAGCAATTTTCTTCCATATTTTGATGGCAACTAGATGCCTTATAGTTCACTGCTGGAAACAAACTACACCCCTTACGATTTGTGGGTTGTACTCTAGAATCCAAGATATTAGATGTCTAGAGCATCTTACTGCAGTGGTTTTGGATCACCTAGAGGATTTCTCCACCATCTGGCTCCCCTGTGACATGTTCTCCATCACATATCATCTGTCAATTATGGTGGATACTCCCTAACTTTGTTATAACAAAAGTGACTTGATCTGGAGGTACGATTACATTCCTCCTTATTCTGTTTTCCCGTCTTTCCCTGATGTATATCATGTCTGTCTTTGTGAATTTGTTCTGTTGTTTCTTGCAGTAATATGTGGGCTGTCATAGTCTGCATAGTATTCCATACCTTGTATATCATAAACCTGACTAGTCAATTTTTTTGTGACTTTGCCTGAATTTAACTGCTATATTTTTATATACTTGTAAAAAATTTCGATAAATAGTTAAAAAAAAAAAAGGTTTCTGAACCCTTTTTGTGTTTTACAGGAATTAAAGGAAAGTGGAGGAGAAATGTACAAATGTAATTTTTTTTGCAGAAATTAAATTTCAATGAATTTTTCTCTGTGTTTTCAAGTGTTAAGAGAAAAACACAACCTAATATTTTTTACTCAGATTTTGCACTTTTTAGGAGAATTCCACATGTGGCCCTAGTGTACTACTGGATTCAAACACAGGCCTCAGAAGCAAAGCAGCACCTAATGGATTTTAGAGCTTTCTTTTTATTAGATTATATTTTAGGCATTCGGGCATCATGTCAGGTTGGAAGAGGTCTTGTGGTTCCAAAACTAAGGAAATACCCCCAAAAAAAACATTTTGGAAACTACACCCCTCAAGGAATGTAGTGATAATTTTGACCCCACAGGTTATTCATAGATTTTATTAGAATTGGTCCGTGAAAATGAAAAATGTATCTTTTTCCAATAAGATGTTGTTTTAGCAAAAAAAATTCATTTTGCACAAGGAATAAAGGAGAAAAATTACCCCATATGTGGTCACAAACTGTTCTTTGGGCACACGGTAGCACTCAGACGGGAAAGAGTTTCTGGGTGCCATGTCACATTTGCAGAGCCCCTGAGAAGTGACTCAATTTAGGAAACAACATCCTTTGAGGAATTTAAATAGGTGTATAGTGAGCATTTTGGCTCCGCAGGTGTTTTTGCTGAATTTGTTAGAATGAGACGTGAAATTTAGAAATTAAATTTTTTTCTATTAAGATGTAGTTTAAGCTAACGATTTTTCCATTTGACAAGGAATATAGGAGGAAAAGCACCCCGATATTTGAGAAGCAATTTCTTCTGAGTCTGACAGTATCCCAAATGTCAATCATAAACTGCTGTTTGGGCACACGGTAGAGCTCAGAAGGGAAGGAGTGCCATTTGATTTTTGGAGCACAGATTTTTCTGGATTGGTGTTCGGATTCCATGTTGCATTTGCAGAGCTCCCTGAAGTACCAACATACAGTGAGAAGTGTTGGTGGATTGATTTTTGGGTGCCATGTCGCAGAGGCTCTGATGTGAAATAATAAAAGAAACCCCTGAGAAGTAACCCAATTTTGGAAACTACACTCCTCAATGCATTTATCAAGGGTTGTAGGGAGCATTTTACAAAAAACAAGGAGAGAAACCAGGTATCTGGTGGGCTGAGATACAAACAAAAACACATCAATATTTCCAAAGGCAAAAAGATTAGCCCTTGTTTCCCAGAATGCTTACTAGTATTGTGGCGTACAGCGTTATTTGGATAACTATAAGTATACAAATGAAGATTAAAAATGCAATGTGAACTGAGAAGTCTCCATACAATGGTACTAATTATATTTCGTTGTCAGTACTGTCTAAGTGCAAAGTCAAACCACCCTCTCTGGTGGCCGTACTACCTATATAAAACAACTAAGATTCGTGGCCGCAATACAAGTAAGCATTCAATAGGTGTCTGGGAAACAAGGGCTAATCTTTTTGCCCTGGGTGATATTGATGTGTTTTTAGTGAGCATTTTGACACCACAGGTGTTTTCCAGAATTTAATGAGCATCGGTTGGCCCAAAGTAAAAATTGCAATTTTTCAATAGAAATTCAATTTCAGTTACAAATATGTTGTGCCCAGCTGGTTCTCCCGGGTATGGCGATGCCATATATGTGGAAGTAAACTGCTGTTTGGGCACAGCATAGGGCTCAGAAGGGAGGAAGCGCAATTTGGCTTTTGAAGTGCAGATTTTGGTACATGTTTTGGTAGTAGTTTTGTTTGGAGTCTTACTGGTGTTTTAGTTTATAATGTGCGAGCATAGGTAAGCTGGGCAGTGCACATCAGGGAATAATAATAAGGTATAATAATGGGGTAAAAACATAATAACATTATAAATGGATGTTTGTTATACTTTGAAAAAATCCTTTCTGCGTAGGCCAGTGTCGCACTGATAAATTATGTACTTTCTTATCCCCCTTTTGCAGTTCTTATCCACCTTTGCAGTTTGGGGAATTTTGCTGGGAAAGTGTTGTCCTGGTATAATACGGGCACCCTCACCTCCAGCAGATATATAGATGTTTGTTATACTTTGAAAAAATCCTTTCTGCGCAGGCCAGTGTCGCACTGATAAATTATGTACTTTCTTATCCCCCTTTTGCAGTTCTTATCCACCTTTGCAGTTTGGGGAATTTTGCTGGGAAAGTGTTGTCCTGGTATAATACGGGCACCCTCACCTCCAGCAGATATATTTGGACCCTCCTCTTCCAGGTTCCCAAATATTTAATCTCCTCTTGAAACAGAAGAAATTTTTGCATCTGGCCTGCACATCTACATCTTTTTTCTTTCTAACCATAACTTTTTTTTATTCTTTCATAGACATAGCGGTATGAGAGCTATTATTTATTATTTATTTCAGTTACTTATATAGCGCCAACATATTACACAGTGCTGTACAGAGGTCCTCTTTTTTACTGTCCCCATTGGAGCTGACAATCTAAATTCCCTATTTGTATGTTTTTGGGGTGTGGAAGGAAACCCACGGGTTGGGGAGAACATACAAAATGCAGATATTGTTTTTAGTTGGATTTGAACCCAAGACCCCAGCACTGCAAGGCAATAGTGCTAAGTTGCTAACCACTGAGCCACCATGCTGCCCTAGCTGTTTTTTGTAGGACAAGCTCAAGTTTTTATTGGTACCATTTTGGGTTACATGTGACTTTTTGATCACTTTTTATTAAATTTTTGGGAAGGCAAAGTGATAAAAAGAAACAATTCCTGCATATTTTTTTTTTTAATGGGGCATTTACCATGCTGTATGAATTACATGTTAACTGTATTTTGAGGGTCAGGACATTTATATCTATACCAAATGTATATAGTTTTTTTTAAGTTTTACTATTTTTACACAATAAAACATTTTTTTTTAACAAAAGCAGGTATCTGGGTCGCCATATTTTGAGATCCAAAACTTTTTTTTGCTTTTAAGTCTATGAAGCTGTGAGAGGGCTTGTTTTGTTGTGGGATGAGCTGTAGTTTTTATTTGTACCATTTTAGGGTACTTGTGACTTTTTAATCACTTTTTGGCCTCGTTTACACGAGCGTGATATACGTGCGTGCGACGCGCGTGTTTTTCACGCGTGTCGTACGCACCTATATTAGTCTATGGGGGCATGCAGACAGTCCGTGAGTTTTGCTCAGCGTGAGTCCGCTGAAAAAAACTCACGACATGTCCTATCTTTGTGCGCTGTTCGCGCATCACGCACTCATTGAAGTCAATGGGTGCATGAAAACCAAACATGCCGCACGGAAGCACTTCTGTGCGAACTCCGTGATTCGCGCAACAGCTGTCAAACTCTGAATGTAAACAGAAAAGCACCACGTGCTTTTCTGTTTACAAACATCCAAATGGAGTGTCATAATGATGGCGGCTGCGAGAAAATCTCGCAGCCACGCATCATACACTGATGACACACAGAGCTGTTAAGTGCCTTTTGCGCACGCAAAACGCCGCATTTTTTGCGTTCGCAAAACTCACACGCTCGTGTAAATCAGGCCCCTATCTTATTTTTGGAGAAGCAAAGTGACCAAAAAAACAGCAATTCCGGCATAATTTTTTTTCTATACAGCGTTTACCATGCGTTGCAAATGACATGTTAACTTTGTTCTGCAGGTCAGTGCCATACCAGCGATACTAAATTTGAATAGTTGTTTATTGTTTTATAACTTTTTGCACCACAAAATCACTTTTTTTGTAAAAATAATGTATTTTTTGTGTCGCCATGTTCTGAGAACCATAACTTTTAATCATTTTTGTTGATGGAGATGTAAGAGGGCTTGTTGCAGGGCGAGCTGCAGTTTTCATTAGTACACGTTTTGGATACATGCTGTCACGGAGCGGGGTGTGGACCCACTGGGCCATACCACATAGTGTGATAGCCGCTGGCCAACTAGGTACAAAACAATGTCTATAGTCCAGAACGGGTACCTGAGGCAATGCAAACAGCAGCGATGACACAACTTTACTTTCAGATGGCACAGTAGATGGAGCGGAAGACACGACTTGACTTTCACTGTAGATGGCACAGAGGCACAGTAGCACGGGATACAGGGTACAGGCAGCAGTAACGGGTAACACTGGGAACTGGAAAACACTGAGGGACCATTTGCAAGACAAACTTTATGTATACAGCAATGCTCAGGCAAGGATCAAGTGGGCAGAGCCCTTTTTATAGTCCAACAGTATCTGGGCTAATTATTGACTGACAGCTGGACGTGTACTGGCCCTTTAAGGCTGTGCACACGCGGCTGCGCGCGCACTGCGGGAATCAGTCCCCGAACCTGGAAGAGAGTGCCGGCATCGCCCTGGAGGGAGATGTCGCCGAGAACACAGAAGTCCATGGCCGGGGCCGTCAGAGGGTAAGTCTGAACGACGGCTCTCGGCCATAGTCGTTACACATGCTACTATTTGATCACTTTTTATTTCCGTTTTTTGAAGGCAAGGTAACCAAAAAAAATAATCTATTCTGCCAATGTATTTTTCAGTTCCCTTTTTACAGCATTCACCGTGCGGGATAAATAACGTTATATTTTTTTATAGCTCAGGCCGTTACAGACGTAATGATACCAATTATGTATAGTTTTTTTATTTTTATTACCTTTTCCATTAATAAAGAACTTGATAATGGCAATTTTTTATTTTATTACTTGTAACTTTTATCTTTTTTTATTTTTGTACAATATTGTTTTTTAACTTTTTTTTTATTTCCACTAGGTCCAACTGTCTGTTCCCTATTCTAATACAATTTAAAATGTTGTGATCTGCTTATTCTGGTAAGCTGTGACTGCTATAAACTGTCTCTCTGAAGCTGAACACCTGCAGTAACCCCCAGCCTGTGTTGTACACATCATTAGACTGGATGACCTGGAATCTGGGCTTGCATCTGCATCGAATGCAAGATGATATGTCCATGTTGGTCCAGTGTGTTATTGGTGAATTTCAACTTTTTAAAATAGATGACATTCTTCATCCGGAGTTGTGCGCCAGGAGTTAGGGAGTCAGGGTGAATATAGGTCCTGCATGGTGGGTGTGGTTCTGCTTTTCCGACAGCCTCCCACAGATTCTTGCTCCACTTATATCTGCAGTTGTGTAGGGGGACAAAAGTCTACTAGCACCACATATTTAGTGTCAGGATGCAGCCCAAAGAGTTTAGTCTTGCACTTTGGGAACATCCGCCATCCAGATTTGGTGATGGTCATCTCTGTGCATTTCTCATGGAACTGACTCCATAGATCCAAGTCCTTCAGCGATGCAGTGACAGAGTTGGGAATGTACAGGAAATCTTGATTGGTGAAACAGTCCATGTCTGTTGCGGGTTTCACATCTGAAGTGCTTGCAGCTCAAACACTCATGCGTCGCTGAATATTAATGCAAATATACTAGTGATGGTGTGGGCTGAGCTTCTGTTCCATCGCCATCATCTTTTTGCTACTGTACGACATATGTCGGGAACATCTCGCCACTCGTGACGTACAGTTACGACAAATGTCGGAAAAAGGTTAAATGTGTATAATATTGCCTAGTATAGAAAATATATTCCAGTAACCCGGATAAAATACTTTACTGCACGAATTATTAAATTATTTGTTATTTCTTATCAGCTAAAGTAAATTGAAATAAAAAATGCTTTCTTTCAAATTGGATGTTCAATTCCATCCTCAAATGCAATCACCATTCAGAATTTCTATTTCTAAGCTCTGCATGAACTCATTAATTATAATAGCTGTAATTATCAGTAAGAAAAAAGTGTCTAGAGCTTTTCCTTAACCTTCTACATTAATCTCAAGAAAACCTTGGCTCCCTAAAACTTTATGAAGGAAAAAGAAAAATGCTACAGTCATTCATTACTACTAAAGTTATTGCATTTCTATCATACGCTATACTTGAAACTGTAAGATTCAATGAGACATTCATTACGTTATTTACTGCATAAATATTATATACAATCTGCTAAATGTGTAAATAATAGTCATTATTAATAGGCAATGAATTTGTCACTAAATCAAGATATAATGTATAAAGTATATACAATGATACATAACATATAATTCTTTGATGATGAGAATGAGTAAATAGACTGGAAGTATGAAATTTTTCTGCATAAATGCAAAAAATATGAGGCTTATCGGCACTGGATCAAACATCTTGGATGCAATGCAGTGTGGGCTGCTTGCCACCCATGTTCTGACTTTGTTTTATATCTCTCATTCCTGTTGAGTCCTATACCAGTTTTGGCAAAATAAATTTGAGTGGTAAACACATTGTACTTAGCAGTATGAGCTCAACCAGTGGTGTAGCTAAAGAATCATGGGCCCTGGTGCAAGAATTCAGCATGGGCCCCTCTACCACTCCTCAACACCACAAGACCCCTGCGCACGCCTATGCCCAGTCGCCTTGCCCAACAGCCCCATGGATGTCCCCACAGTATAATGCCCCCAATAACTGTCTCCAACAGTATAATGCCCCCACACAGTATATTGCCACCCATAGCTGCCCCATACAGTATAATGCACACCATAAAGTATAATTCTCCCTCAGCAGCCACCATATCACCCCCCTCTCATACCCAGTATAATGCCCCCATATGTGCCTAATAGAAAAATAATCACATCATTACTTACCTATGCCCGTTTCCATGATGGTGGAGAGCCTTCTCCTCCTCTGCACTGTGCTGTCAGTGACTCGGTGCAGAGAGGCACGATTACCTCACTCATCCAGCATTGAATTGAACTCTATCTGCGTTCAGTTGGAAGCGAGACCAGTGCGGTCAGTGCTGTGTGGCAACAGGGGCCCTGTGTGCCCCCCAAGCTCAGGGACCCAGTCACAACCGCGACCGTTGCGACTCCTACAGCTATGCCACTGAGCTCAGCTTTGCTCTCAGAAAAAACTGTATGTGACCTAATGTCTGAATACACAAAGCACTGTAGGATCTGCTAAAAGTTTAACATAGTATTAAAGATTACGCTAAACGATTTCACAAGATGAAAAGTTTTGTACATAATCATTGTCTTTTATCAGACTGGCAGGTAATGTAAATGAAAACACCACGTCAGCATTGATTCTCCATTGGGGACTTGTACCCCGGTTTACAATAGCTGCGACTTGGAGCGATTCTTTGTCACTGAATATTTAATAAAAGTACACTTGCATCATAATAACTGAGTATTGTTCATCTTGTGTTATTCTGTAATATACAATAGTGGGTTTTATTCAAGGTGCACCCTTAATTTCAGTGACTTACACAATGGGACAGTAAAGTGTCCAACACATATCTTGTCAGTTGTCGTTCATTTTGTGCAAACAGTTCCGTTGATGTGTCTTCATCATGTCGTTACTTTTTAATATGTCCCAATGCAAAATACTACACGTTTTCTAAATAATGCCACATACATAGCTATATGAGATTTGAAAAGGGCACATGATCTCAGACGTTATTTTGCATCCAGTTAGTACTATACTGTCCAATTATAAATACCCGGAAACTATTTAAACACTAAAGCTACGGTAGGCCTGCCAAGTATTACTAGCCTTCCAACAAGATATGTCTGAAGAATTTACATAGAGAATCATCATATAGATGTGACATCCTGTAGCTACATGTAATTGCTACATGACAATCCCCAAGTTACATTTTTCGAAATGAATGAAATCCCATGCTACTGCAACAAACACAACATAATACAATTGCATCTGGAAATTTTATTGTTCTAGTCAGTCAATTTTTGTTTTATTTTATTTTTATTTATTTTTTAAATACCATGTTAGAAATCACATTTGGTGAAGTCTGTAACACATTATCTGTCCACGTGCAGCCCTTGCCTTACAAAGGCTTCCTGTAATTCAGAATTCAATTGCTTTGTCTTCCCCCATTCATTAGAGACAGCAAATTAAAATTCTTAATCTTAAATTCCAACATTTGTCCTAATGGCACAGGATTTCTGCTAAAGCGTGTAAGTTAATACATTCATTGACCTCTGCAGAGTGTTCACTGGACTGATCATTACTTCTCTTCAGCTAAAAGCAGAATGCTTGCCACTCATTTACAAATTCTAAAACAATGTTTCTTAACATGCTGGTGTGAGGTTAACGTTTACCTCACAAGAGCCATCGCACATAGGCATATTTGACTTTATAATGGAAGTTCTAGAGCAGACTAATTCTGGAATCACTAAATCTCGTCAGCTATTGCCTTGCATTCCTAAACATTCTTGTCTCTCAATTTAAATTTGAGTTTACAGAACGATTTCCCGGCCTTACCGACATCTTTTATAGATTTTTTTTTTTCTACATTGAAGAAGCAGTGTAAATAGAAAGTGAACAGTTCTTTAACCCCTTAATGACCGGGCCTGAAAAGACCTTAATGACGAAGCCAGATTTGTTAAATCTGGTATGTCTGACTTTATCAGAGAATAACTCTGCGAAAGTTTTGAATATCCAAGTAATTCTGACAATGTTTTTTAGTCACATGTTGTACTTTATTTTAGTGGTAAAAGTAGACTGATAAGATTTGCGGAAATTAATGAAAAAAATAGAAAAATTGAAGAAATGTTGTAAAAATTATAATTTTTCCCTATTTTTAACTGCAATATGTCACATATGTACACACATACTGTACAATTTTTTTTATTAAATATATATTTCCATTGCTTTACTCTATTTTGGCAGCACTTTTGAAAAAAAAAAAAATTTTTTTGAGCAATTTAGAAGACTTACAAGTTTAGTAATGATTTTATAACTTTTGAAGTACATTTTGTTTTCCTGCACCAAGCCAGGTTTTCAGAGGCTCATAGGTGTCAGAATAGTGGAAACCCCCACAAGTGAGACCATTTTGAAAACTACACCCCTTAAGGTATTTATTAAGGGGTGTTGTAAGTATTTTGACCCCACAGTTTTTTTGTAAGAATTCATGCAAAGCAGGCGTAAAAAAATATAATTTAACTTTTTTCATAAAAGTATCACTTTGAAGACCGATTTCTTTGTAAAGCGACCATCAGAATGAAGAAACACACCCCAAAATCTATCACCCTGTTTCTCCTGTTTTTAAAAAATGCCCACATTGTGACCCTAATGCGTTGCCTGGACACACGGCAGGGCCCGAAAGGAAGGGAGCAACCAGAGGCATTCAGGTCTCATATTTTGCTTGAAAATGTTTTAGGCCCCACTGTACATTTGGAGAGGTTTTGAACTACCAGAATGATAGAAACTCCCCATAAACGACCCCATTTAGAAAACTAGACCCCTTAAGGTATTTACCTAGGGCTGTAGTGAGTATTTTGACCCCACAGTTTTTTGCTAAATTGAATGCATAGCAGGTGAAATTAAAAAAAAAACAACACTTTTTATATAAAAGTATCACTTTGAAGACCGATTTCTTTGTAAAGCGACAATGAGAATGAAGAAACACCCCTCAAAATCTATCACCCTGTTTCTCCTGTTTTCAAAAATGCCACCATTGTGTCCCTAATGTGTTGCCTGGACACACGGCAGGGCCCGAAATGGAGGTAGCACCCGAAGACTTTCAGGACACACATTTTGCTTGAAAATGTTTCAGGTCCCATTACACATTTATAGAGGCACTGAGCTGCCAAAAAGATAGAAACTCCCCATAAATGACCCCATTTTGAAAACTATACCACTTAAGGTATTCATCTAGGTGTGTACTAAGTATTTTGACCCCACAGTTTTCGCAGGAATTAATGCAAAGCAGGTTGAAAGAAAATTTTATTTCACATTTTTTCACAAATGTGTCATTTTAAGGTCAGATTTCTTGTACAGAGGACATGAGAATAAGGAAATGCACCAGAAAATGTATCACCCTGTTTCTCCTGTGTTCAAAAATATCCCCATTGTGGCCCTAATGTGTTTCCTGGACACACGGCAGGACCCAAAAGGAAGGGAGCACCCGGAGGCTTTCAGGACACACATTTTGCTTTGAAAATGGGAGGATTCTACTTTTCTAGATTGAGAAATAGATGTCCCTAACAGTTTCTACACCCTATGACTATGTCGTGCTAAGAAAGCAGCTGTCCTGAAATCATGTCAGTCCATAGAAATTATGTATATCAACCCGCTCTGATATATAGTAAGTTAGAGTGGGAAAATGTATTAAACTGTTGGCGGAAAAAGGCAATATATCCAAAAAAAAGGAGGAAGAATGTATCCAGCTATGTGGAAAACTAGAGCATGTTCACAGGATGAAAGAAAATTTGTAGGGCTGTAATGACTTTATTATTCAAAGTGACTGGTCATACAACGTCTCTTTAGCTCCATCAATCCCTATATAAGGGACGAATGTGCCAAGTGACGCGGTACACCATAACAAGCCCCTGCCCGGCAAGGTAGGAACCGCCATGTGCACAAAACAACCAATCACCTGTAGAATATATAAAGGGGCAGTGTCCCACACCGTATGTATAGATACAGTAAAGGACCACTACTCCCCAAATTAATGTCGCTATTTCTAGAAGTATTGTCGGGTGTAAGAGGTCCACCAAAAACCCGAACAAAACTGTAATAAAGCCCATAGTGTATTGATAAGGACAAAACAGGGACTTATGCATAGACCAGACTTGGAAGGACAAGCGGAACAATAATATCGTGACTCACTTCGCTGTCCTCGTTTGCTGCAGACCCGACACCGTTTTTGGGGTATTTTTGGTTAGATGTTGAAGGGATGGGGTGTAAAAAATGTTTTTCAACAAGTCGGTGTACATCCTCTGACTCATGGACTACTCTCTGGTCTGCAGATTGAAATAGGAGATCTTCAATCACTTTCTCCTGAAATTCAAAGAATGTTGCCCTGCCCGCTGATTTTTTGTACAGGACAAATGCGTTCTGCATCGCAACCTGAATTTGTTATAGCCGATGACACACACAGGCTTTTGTCTATCTGCAGAGGCCCCACGTTCTCTAATAGTTGCTGTTGCACTTGAATGGACAGTGCTGATCATGTAGACGTCCTTTCGGTCACAAAATTTTAAAGCCAGCATCTTCTCAATTTGAAAAGTGCATGACTCCCCCTTTCGTAGTTTTTTATCCACAAGTTGACGTGGGAAACCTTTGCGATTCCTGCGTATTGTGCCACAGGCTCCGGTGTTGGCACAATGAAGGGCGCTAAACAATGGCACACTGGTATAAAAACTGTCCGTGTATACATGATAACCCTTGTGTAGGAAAGGGACAATTAAATCCCACACAATCTTACCAGTGGTACCAATATTTGGAGGGCACCCTGGTGGATTAAATTCACTGTCTTTACCCTCGTAGATCTTAAATGCACATGTGTAGCCAGTAGTGCTTTCACATAACTTGTAGATCTTTACCCCGTATTTTGCACATTTTGAGGATATGAATTGACGGAATGAGAGACGCCCTTTGAAATTTGTGGGATTCCACAACCTGGCATTAGGTGACAAAGGCTTATTGGCAATGTACTGCCTGGCATACAAATTTGTTTCCTGCACAAAATGTTCCAAAACTTGGTCCGTAATAAAAATATTAAAATAATTTAGTGGTGAAAAATTACTGACATTGGGACTTATGCCAGGAGTAGCAATAAAGTCATTTATGGTGGGAGAAAATAAACTCGTGGGTTACCACACTAAATCAGTTTGGTGGGGTTGTGCAATTTCAGGGGCTGCACTTTGAACGGACGTTGTGGCAACTGCGCCGTCTCCCATATCACTGGTGCTGGGTCTCATATCCATAGAATCCCTTGAAGCGACACTTTCGCTGTCGCTTTCAAGTAAGGCTGGGTTCACACGACCTATTTTCAGACGTAAACGAGGTATATTATGCCTCGTCTTACGTCTGAAAATAGGGCTACAATACGTCGGCAAACATCTGCCCATTCATTTGAATGGGTTTGCCGACGTACTGTGCAGACAACCTGTCATTTACGCGTCGTCGTTTGACTGCTGTCAAACGACGACGCGTAAAAATACAGCCTCGTCAAAAGAAGTGCAGGACACTTCTTTGGACGTTTTTGGAGCCGTTTTCTCATAGACTCCAATGAAAACAGCTCCAAAAACGGACTTAAAAAACGCAGCGAAAACGCAGCGAAAACCGTGAGTTGCTCAAAAAACGTCTGAAAATCAGGGTCTGTTTTCCCTTGAAAACAGCTCCGTATTTTCAGACGTTTTTGGTCACTACGTGTGCACATACCCTAAAAGCTCAACTTTAGATGCAGAATCCGTATCTGAGCATAGCATCTGATAGGCTTCCTCAACGCTGTATCTTCTGGCAGCCATAATGATAATACAGTCTAAACCGCAAATAATAAATGGAACTAGCGGTTTCAATTTTTTTTTTATCAACTAAGGCCTCATGCACACGACCGTAAAAACACCCGTTATTACGGGTCGTAATTACGACCCACAATAACGGGTTCATAGACTTCTGTTACCCACGGGTACCTTCCCGTTTTCTCACGGGAAGGTGCCCGTGCCGTTAAAAAAATAGAACATGTTCTATTTTTCTATTTTACGGGCCGTGCTGCTATACTTTATAATGACAGCACGGCTCGCAAAACCGGCCGACCGCGCCCGGCCGTGCTCGTAATTACGAGTCGTAATTATGAGCACGGTCGTGTGCATGAAGCCTAATCAACTAAGAACACTAAAAGAATGAAACTTTTTTTTTTTTTTTTTTTTTTAATTGTTTTTTTTAAGTTTTTTTTTTTTTCAAACCTAAACCCTACGCCTAACACAAACCGTAAACCCAAGCCCAGAACAGCACCCTACGCCGTCTAAGGCCCCATGCACACAAACGTGAGAATTGCGGCCCCATTCTTTTCTATGGGGCCATGCACACGACCGTAGTTTTTGTGGTCCTTGCACGGCCCGGGAGCCCGGACCGCAGAAAGAACAGGCATGTCTTATTACGGCCCTGTTCTGCGGTCCGGGCTCATTGAAAACAATGGTGGCGGCCATGTGCATGTCCCGCGATTTGCGGGCGGCCTGCGGCTGACAGTCCGCAGCCGGCCGACCCGAAAATCACGGCCGTGCACACGGCTACGGTCGTGTGCATGAGGCCTAACAGCGTACACGCCGTCTAACAGCGTACCCTAAAAAGAAAGTAGTTTATAGTACGATTCTTAGTATATACAGTAAATATATTTATATTTATATATATATATGTATATACTATATACTATAAAATACTGAAAAAAATGTGTTTTTTTTTAATAAACTGTGTAAAGGACAAGTGATTTTGTGTGGGCACACTGACACACTTGTATCTGTTTCTCTCCACAGCTAGAACAATGAGGAGAAACAGATACATGTTTTTACTTTTATTTTACAGTAGTGATCACTATGATTGGATCTCATAGTGATCACAAAAGATCAGGAACCAATACTATTGGCTCCTGATCACTGCTCTAAGAACAGAGCTGCTAGCAACAGCTCGTTCTTAGAGCAGGAGCTGTACGCAATAACAGCATGTGACCGCTGTGATTGGCTGTCACAGCAGTCACGTGCTGTTACGACAAAATTAGCAGGTCCTGATGGCTGTACTAAGAACCGGACCTGTTACTTACAGCCGGTTTTTAGTGCAGATGTCACCAGGATGCCCTTAAACCCCCTCTACTACAGCGATGCCAAAAGGCGTCGCTGTAGACTGAGTACCTGCACCGCCTAACGTCAAAAGACGGTGGGCGGTCGTTAAGGGGTTAAAGTACTCAAATTTAACTACAAGCAATTATGTGGAAAATAAAATGTGATATGCCTAAAAATATTGTAAGTTTCTTATGTGAAAATAGAATCAGAGTGAGCAAAATAAGATCAAATCCTTTATCTGGTATAAGACCTTAATTGGACATGTTTTTAGTACTCTGGAGGAGATTTATCAATAGTGTCATAGTATGCATCAATTTACAAGATGGCAAAAATGGTGCAAATTATATCAATATGGCTCACATGGCTTAATACATTTGGCAGAACTTGCTAAGCATGTTAAACCCAAAATGGTACTTTTGACTCCAAAGTCAGCTACAAACAGTGCTGTCCTGCTCGACCTTAGGTACCCATTACTGTGTCAGAGTCTGGGCCCACTAGAAAATCCTCTGGTACTCTGATGGGCCTGTGACTATAATGTCTAATCAAAATTGTGTCATTCTTACAAAATTGGAGATAAAACGTATGTTGTTATTTTGTTTTATACATGTTCCCAGGGTGCTCAGCATTAACCTTTTTTTATAGCTTCCGTATCCTCTAACTTAGTTTGTAAGGTCCAACAGGTAATACCCTTTTTTCATTGCTTAGCCCATTAGTGACCACGCATTGGTGTTTTTACGGAGGTCACTAACAGCTTTCATTCTGATGCATTAGCCTTTTTACAGTGCTGCATCAGAATAAAGCAGCGCTGTCGGGAGCAGTAAAATGATTGCATAGTAAAGTACCCTAGTGGGACTAAAAATAAAGTTAAAGAAAGTTTAATAAAGTTTATAATAAATAATACAAATCCCAAGTAAAACAAAAATGAAAAACTCTTTCCCCTTACAAAATGCTTTATTATGAAAAAACTGAAAAAATAAAAAAACGTAAACATATTTGGTATCGCCGTGTCCATAACGAACTCAACTCTAAAACTCTTACATTATTTAACCCATGCGGTGAACGGTGTAAAATATAAAATAAAAAACATTGCCAGAATTGATTTTTTTCTGTTCATCCTGCCTTCAAAAAATTTGATAAAAATCGCTCAAAAAGTTGTATGTACTCCAAAATGGTGCCAATAAAAACTACAAGTCATCCCGCAAAAAAATAAAAGCCCTCATACAGCTATGTCAGCGGAAAAATAAAAAAGTTATGGCTCTAAAAATATGGTGACCCAAAAACAAATAATTTTTAAACAAAAAGTGTTTTTACTGTGTAAAAGTAGTAAAACACAAGAAAACTACACAAATTTGGTATCACCGCAATTGTAATGACCCGATGAATAAAGTTATTATGTTGTTTATACCAAATGATAATTGGCATAAATTTAAGATGCAAAAAAGAATGACAACATTTTTATCTATTCCCCCCCCCCAAGAAAAAGTTCATAAAAGTTAATCAATAAATTATGTGTACCCCAAAATGGTGCTATTAAACAATAGAACTGGTCCCATAAAAAAAAAAAGTCCTTATACAGCTATGTTGAAGGAAAAATAAAAAAGTTAGAGTTTTTTTTAATGTGATGATGTAAAAATTTAAAAAATTGCTTGGTCATTAGGGCCTAAAATAGGCTGGTTATTATTATTATTATTATTATTATTATTATAATTATTAGTGTTTTGAGTGAAGTCATGTTATGTATACAGTATGAGGCAAAATTTCCAACCCCATCACAATAGTTAAGCTATGAACACAACTAAAAATGTGTGCCCTCCATCTATTAACTTTGTCATTCAAAAAATATATAACTTGATATTTCCAGACTACTATTTAGAAAAAGCTAGTCACTCAGGATTCTGTGCTTTGCCATGATAAGCTAAAATGTAGAATATTAGTGCCCTAAAAGTTATACTTTAATTATGGAAAGGTCTTTTTTACACAATGGCCGTGTCTCTTGTGTATATTACTCAAAAGATGATGGATGGTATAAAGAAACTCCATTTTGCTTGCTTTGTCTATTTAAGCTGTGACCATGTCTCTTGTGAGGAAGTCTCAGGAAATAACAGGTGCGTGGTTAAACTGAGCCGTTTGTTTTTTCTGGAGAAGTAATTGCATTAGAAAATACAGTTGATGCCCAAGTAGAGAATTAGAAGTATTGAAGTTAATTAAATATAGGCACAGATTAATTAAAATTCCCATTCTAAAGTAATTTATTTTTAGATGAATTATTGTTTTAAAATTGAATAACTAATATGACTAAAGTTTAGAGTGTTGTGTCTTTTCTTTGTCCTTGAGAAGGACATTGTGCCTTGTTGAAACAAATTCATAATACATTAAATATTCACAAAGGGAAGATATGATGTTATAGAGTAAAAGAGAATGTTTCGTCAGTTGCATACTTGCTAAGTGTTAGTTCCGGAACATAAAGTGACCTTTACATGTTGCAATTTGACATGGGAAAAACATGTTTTTTTGTCCCCAATTGATAAGCGATGGTATCATCAATCCAGTTAATTTATTTTATGTCAGACCAAAGTGAGCCTGTACATGATTGAAAGTCCTTTTTGTCATCTCTTGTTCATTTGACCCGTAAAAGATCCTGCTGTCTATTCTGTATTGCCGTTCTGACTCCTTGGAGAAATGAAAGGCTGTCATCCAAAAAGAATGCTATTATTTTTGTTCTTACTTTTTCAATTATCAATAAAATAGTTTTTCTTATTTCATATTTTAATACAATGACTAAACACAAAAAATATTCTAAAATGACAGTTTTATTTCCAATAGAAAGGGCATTGTATAGAAAATCATCCATCTCACTCTAAGGCTGGGTTCACACGACCTATTTTCAGACGTAAACGAGGCGTATTATGCCTCATTTTATGTCTGAAAATAGGGCTACAATACGTCGGCAAACATCTGCCCATTCATTTGAATGGGTTTGCCGACGTACTGTGCCGCCGACCTGTAATTTACGCGTCGTCGTTTGACAGCTGTCAAACTACGACGCGTAAATTGACTGCCTCGGCAAAAAGTGCAGGACACTTCTTTGCAATGTAATTTGAGCCGTTCTTCATTGAAGTCAATGAAGAGCAGCTCAAGATTAGAGGCGTCAAAGACGCCTCGCATAATACGAGGAGCAGCATTTACGTCTGAAACAACGCAGCTGTTTTCTCCTGAAAACAGTCTGTCTTTTCAGACGTAAAAGCCTCTCATCGTGTGCACATACCCTTAAAGGAGCACTCTCACAAAATGTTTTATTCTCTGGACCATTACTGAGGCACAATGTGTAAATTGTGGTGAAGGTAATTTTCTTACTGGTGGCTGTATTTGTGGGTTATCCTCTACATACTGGTCGTCAGCTGTGTCATGTGACCAGCAATAGGACTCTCCAACTGCCACAACATCTTATCTGTGGACAGGAAGTCAGTTTCTCTATTCATTACTATCTCAGCCTCGATGGGAGTCTTAGGCCTTATTTACATGAGCGTATTTAACGTCGGTGATATGCGCGTGAAAATCACACGCGTCATACGGACCTATGTTAGTCAATGGTGCCGTTCAGACAGGCCGTGATTTTCACGCAGCGTATGACCGCTGCGTAAAACTCACGGCATGTCCTATACTTGGCCATTATCGCGCATCACGCACCCATTGAAGTCAAAGGGTGGGTGAAAATTACACACGGCACACGGAAGCACTTCTGCGTGTCGCGTGTGATTCGCGCAACAGCTGATAAAGATATGAAGGAAAAAATAAAAGCACTTCCTTCATTTCTTTTTCTAAACAGCAAAACCGCGTGCCATAAGGCTGGCATATGCGTGAAAATCACGCGGCCACGCACCATTCACTGATGACACACGGAACTGCAACGCACACAAAATGCAGCATTTTTTTTGTGCACGCAAAACCCATACGCTCATATGAATCCGGCCTTATAGGAATGAATGGAGAAACTAACTTCCTGTCCACACATGAAATGTTGTGGCAGTTGGAGAGTCCTATTGCTGGTCACATGACACAGCTGAGGACCAGAGAGGAGAGGATAACGCACAAATCCAGCCATCGGGAAGAAAATTACCTTCACCACAATTTACATAATGTGCCTTTCTAACTGGCCAGGGAATAAAAAAATTGTGTGAGAGTTCTTCTTTAATGCACCCACTTACTCCTTGCCTCATTCGGAGCAGTGTGCTGTCGGATTTATGTCAGAATTTGCAACACAGCCAGCTATGTACAGTAATTACACAGACTCTACCGCAGCAAAATGGTAGCAAATGTTGCATGAATGCTATTTAGAATGTTTCAGCGCAAAGATGTACATAGCCTTTAAAGAGAATTATCAGAAAGCTTGGTTAGACTATAGGTAACATTCCCTCAAATAGTTAAATATATCTTTATTTATCTATAAAGGGGCAATGCAATTACATGGCTCTCTCACTCTCAAGAAGAAATCTTAGAATGTGGCTTAAGCTAGCCATACACATTAGAATAAAGACATCTCAACCCAATGATATTGGACAAGGTTCTAATGTGTATGGGGGTCCACTGAATGTTCTCTGATAGAATACTTCGGGGATCGAACATGCCCACTTTAAAATGTCTAATTCTTTGTTTCCCCGGAAGGTGAAGGAGTCCGAAGCTGAAACTTTTGGAAAAGTCAGGCCTAATGCATGGGTGTCTAACAGCGGCTCATTCTCCACTCCCCATTTACTTGCGTGACTGAACCGGACATATGTGTATATAGTTGATTTAGAAGCGATTGCTCTCAGTCAAATAGGCATTCAACCAATTTGCAATGGCAAGCAATAGTATTGGATAACCAGACACACCCATTTGTTTTGGTGTATTGGACTTTCTCAGCACAAAACATAGATCTGTTCAGCTGTTAAATGCTTATGATTTAGCCTACCACAGGATAAATATGTAGTTAGCTTTTCTCTAGAGATGAGAGAAAGTGCCCCTAAAACTCATATCTGACTCCCTGGTGTATTCTAGGACTGTATCCAAGGTATAGCCAACCCCTTTCAAGCACTTTAATACGGAGCCAGCATGTAATGGCTATAAAGTGGCAGCAACATATATGTGTAAAGGGAGAGTTAACTGCAGTGCAGTTTTGGAAGAGTGCCTGAGGTTAAGTGATCCTTTTTCTAATCCATAAAATGGTGGCTTGTGTTCGCCAATGGCCACCCTTTTGCTGTGAGTCGTTCATCAAAAAGCCTAAAAGTTACAAAATTCAGTAAATTCAAAACTTTTGGAAAAATCAGTCCAAATTCGATTTTCTTGAATCTTTCGCTTATCTCTACTCTACTCTAAAGGATTGAAATTATCTAACTATTGCAACAATTTGAAAGCTTGAATCAAGTAATAGCTATCAAGACATAGGTATCTGCATCCAGACACAGTATTTGTTTTAAATACATATATTTAGCCAATTCCACAATAGGAAATGCACAAATACTTTCTCTAATAGGAATTGAATTATATTATAAAATGCACAAGTATTTATTTATTTATTTATCTTTAACAGCTGCGTTAGTGATTTATGTGGACATCTGCAACAGCAACTTGGGTCCACTGAGAGTTTACAGATTATCCCTTTGGATAAAGAAAG
Organism: Rhinoderma darwinii; assembly: GCF_050947455.1. Lineage (NCBI taxonomy): Eukaryota > Metazoa > Chordata > Amphibia > Anura > Rhinodermatidae > Rhinoderma > Rhinoderma darwinii. The sequence continues at coordinate 103,334,241 of NC_134687.1, read as the reverse complement.
TGTGTGCGGTATCATTAACATAGCCGATTACATAACCCTTAGGCTGTAGTGTTAGATAAGTGTTGATACCCAGTAGCCACATTGCAGCTGCAGTAATAGAATATACATTCCCTGAAGTATTCTTCTTGAGCTTTTGTGCAACTAAAGATTAGTAGAGTAATGTATAAAATATGATGTTGTGGGTAAGATGGTACTGTACTTCTTGAGTGCATTATTCTCCTCATTGCATTTTGGATATCTAACAAACTGACGTTTAATAACTAATCTGTTGCATCCATCAATATAACAGTATGCAGCATATATGGTATTTGTGTCATCTGCCTAATTTAACCAACACATTTTGAATGTAATAATCGAGCCCTCACCTTTTTAACATTGTCACATAGCTTAATGCTTGACAATGTGTTGTTGGCAATCAAATCCAGTAATAAATGCTCAAAGACTGTGGGAAAACTTAATACCTAATAAGAATAAATGACTAGGACTGATATCTAGCCTTGACATAACTGATAGCCACATCTTCCATTATTATCACCACACTGAAGAATTCAGAAGGTTCATTGTTCCTTATCCTGTCATTGACTGTACTATAGTAAAATAGATAAATTGTGCCTAAAGCTGTTAATAGAATAACTTTTTTACCAAAATAGCTTAACTGTTAACATCCATCCTCCCTTAACATGCAGAACCAGATGAAAATTGAAAATTAACCCCTTAGGGACCGGCCTTAACCCCCTCCTGACATTTGACATACATTTCCATTTTAGTTAGAAAGGGGGGAGTATAGAACAGGCTCACGAGATGAGTCATTTCCAAATAGAGTGGGTGTCAGCTGTATATTACAGCTGACAACCCTCTCTAACAATTAAGACCAGAGATCTAAGCCATTAGACATAGGAGTGGCCCCCTCTATCCCCCCCTGCAATGTGCCGATGGGTTGTCATAGCAACTGGGAGCTTAATGAATGCCACTATGTCTGCCATTAGTACTCCTATTAAGTCCTGCAAGAGGCATGGCTTAATAGGAGATGGCAAAAAATGCATTACGCTGCAATGGAAGTATTGCAATTTATTGTGCAAGCGATCTAAAAATCAGAGTTCAGAAACCCCCCTTTTCCCATTTTTCCCCAAAAGTAATGAAAACAATAAAAAAAGTTATTGGTATCTTGCCGCATCCATATTAGTTTGAACTACTGCACTATAATATTATTTATCCTGCATAAACAGCGTAAAAAAAAAAACCACCAGAATTGCTCTTTTATTGTCACCTTGCCTCCCAAAAAAAGGAATAAAAAGTGATCAAAAAGTTGTATGTATTGTAAAATGGTACCAATAAAAACAAAGCTTAATCAACGGAAAATATTAAATATCTATGGGTCTCAGAGTATGGGGACATAAATTCTTAATTTAGTTTCGAACAAATTATTTTTATTTTGTAAAAGTAGTAAAACTAAATAAAAATCTAAATTTGGTATGACTGAATAAAGTTAATATGTTATCTTTACCGCATTGTGAATGCCATAAAAACGAGACCCAAGAAACAGAGGAGGAATTGATGGTTTTTTTTTTTATTCCACCCCACAAAATAATGTTTAAAAATGTCCCAGTACTTTACATGGTACATTAACCACTTTCTGCCGCAACCATTTTTTAGATTTTGATTTCAATTTTTTGCTCCCCACCTTCCAAAAGTCATAACTTTTTTTATTTTTCCATCGATATGGCCATATGAGGGCTTGATTTTTCATTAGTAGCCCTAGGGGACTTGAACCAACGATCATTAAATCGCTAGCACTATATACTGCAATATATTGCAGTATATTGTATTTATGACAGGCTTCTATTAATAGGAGTGCAAAGATGGCAGACCTGTGCCTTGATTAGGCCACCAGGATGCCATGCCAACCATCGGCAGCCAATGATCGTATCGCGTGGGCGATAGGCTGTTAGAGGGGGATATTGACCGCGGCATCTAAGGTGTTAAAGGTCCGGGATTACAGTTTTCTCTGATCCAAGCTGTAACAGCGGGAGCCAGGCTGTCAAACACCACCGGGCTCCTGCTGTTTATTATACGGGCACTGCTTAACGTAAGGCATTCCATGATGTACATGTACGTCATGGAGTGTTAAGTGGTTAAAAATTTAACATGGTGGTGGAAAGTTGATTTAGTAATCAAAAGCCTTGCTTGTCTTCAGGGTAAACAATAGAATAGAAGACAATGTCAACCAGTCCAATTCATTTTTTAAGCAAGCATAGACATCCCTGGGTGTCTAACAGTTTTACATGCACATTACTTTGGCAGTAGATCCTGCCATTTGTAGACAAATCTGCCATAATATCTAAAAGGTACTTAAGTGTTTTAATCTAGTTCAACCAAGGCATTGGACTTTTCTCAACATAGCTGTTTTATGAAAAAAAAAAAAATTTTTCCCTGGGCGGTTTGGGGGTGCAAGTAATTTATTTCTTAATTTAATTTTCTAAAATGTTTTTATTAATCCCATGACATAAAGGAATAACTTTTCATTAACTTTATTTTATACTTATAATGTATTAGCATAGTTCTGTATGTTTATACATTATACTGTGTCACTATAACACAGGCTGCTGTTAGGGCAACACATGGAGTGCCCTACAGCAGGCTGACAGAACAGACAGCTCTGGGGTCTTTTCTAGGTCCCCAGGGCTGACTGCAGAGGGTACTCCCACTCTCCAATCGCGTCACCGGATTTCCAGTGACGCAATCAAAGAGTGGAGTTCCCTTTTGTGAACCACGGCGATCAAAGAGTTAAACAGCTGGGGTCAGAGATTTTTCCAAAACCTGCTGTATGCAGCAGGCTTAATGTAAGTACAGGAGCTCTTCAATGTCACTGGAGTGCTCATAAGCCTTTTCTACAGTGAAGCCAAAAGACGATGCTGTAGATTCCGGACCTGCACTATGATTGATAAGTGCTTTTAATATTTTGCTATCTTAGACAATTGCAGATCAGAACGAGATGACAGGCAATTGCAGGCAAATTTAATCACGCAATTTCTGCCGTCTTAAAGAGGTTAAATCATGAAAGAATCCGTCTTAGCTTATATTTAGAAACATAGTAGTAAAATTCAATAGAGGTGAGATATTCTTGTGCTGAGGTCCTCTGGCCAGTGAAAGGAGTAGAATATATTTTCTGTACTTTGACATCATCCTGCATGAATGCCATTTTTTCAGACATTCAGGAAAATTTGATAGGACAGCAATTACCTGTCACAGAAAATGTGTGACATTTTGCAGATGTGCTGTCATATCATCCCAGCATTTTCAATCCGAGAGAAAGAAGTTTAGCTTTTAGTACATTTTTACAGTCTACTGTCAGTGCACTCACAAAGTAAAAGTAGCAGAACATCGAGAAGCTGACCATTACATTGTGTAATCCGGAAGCTACAGAGAATTTTAAACAACCACTTAATCAATATTTTAACCACAAAAAAATAATTAAAAAAAAGATTTTGTCATTTTTTAATGATTTTAAAATATTAATTGTACATTTTAACTTTTCCATAACTAGTACAGGTCTATGAATGTGCGCTATTAGGCTGTCTGCTGCCTAAGGCAAACAGTATTAAGGCCATCACTGAATTGGAATCCTGAATTAGAGATGGGAAAGTCCAATAATGAACAGAATAGACAACAAATTTGTGCTACTCTACCTCCCCAGTCAAGCAAGTTCTCACCTGACACTAGGGACGGTATACTCGTGGGTGTAGAGGTATGTCTTCAAGAGTAGAATGCAAAACCATAAACTGAGGGAACTGGGTGCACCAGCAGGAAATAAAATTCAATATAAGGATATATTATTTTTCTGTTGGCCTACTGGTTAAACAGTAAAGAATGGCACACTATAGAATGGATCTGTATCATCTGTGGAAGAAAACTCCTGAAACCATCATATTCCCTTGAAATAGCCTTGCAAGATAATAATTATTATTTTTTTTAATATACAGTGAAACATATTTGAGACTAACACCTAATTTGCAGTAAGAAAATGGGGCCAATATACATATGATATAAGGGTATACTTTACTGAAAAATTTGGTCTAGATCAGGGGTGGTCATCTCAAAGAGGTGGTCTTTTGAAGGGATTCAGTATTTTTTTTTCCTTTAATATGAATCACCACACCTCTGTTACACCTCTAACTTATTTAAAAAAAATCTTGACATATACAGCTTAATATGAATAATATTCCAAGTTGTGGCAATGGGCTGTCAAGATCTTTAGAAGTATGTGCGTTGGGAAATGGACAATTGTGCTCCATAACAAAGAAACAAAGGACCAATTCCTGGTTGATCATATTAGGAAAAAGCTAGTTATCATTTATGTTGGTACTTGCCTTAAAAAAAAAAAATCTGTAAAAAAAACTATACATGTATGTAAATGTTTCTGGAGGTTTGTAGTGTAATACATTCCAAAAAAACTCTAAGCCGTAAATAGCTTCTTTACTTTCCAACGAAGTTAGGTATTCGTATGATGGAATATTTTATTAAATTAGGCTAGTAAAACAAGTGAGTACAAACATAGCCGGCCTTAGATATGTTCTACCAGTGCGGTCGCACAGGCCGCCAGCCGCCACACTGCAAAAGGGACGCCAGTGAGTGTGTGTATCCCCACGCCGTTGCAACTACCAGCGGGGATACACACATTAACGTTCCAGCCAGGCGCTTCTTCACTTAGTGGCCGTCGCTACCGCTGTAGCAGCCGCTGCTAGTGGTGACACCGGGCATGGGGTTGGTGGCGCCGCTAGCAGCTGCTGCAGCTGCTATAGCGGTAGCGATGGCACTATAGCAGAGCAGGGAGGTATCTCCCTGCTCTGCTGTCTACTAGCGTCAATGTAGCTCCCTGATGGAGCGGAAGCCCCGTGTGGCCGGGGATTCCGCTCCTGGAGCGCTGCTTGATGTTTCTGTCCATATATGAACACTGACATCAGGGGAAACTCCTGAAGCGGAATCCCCGGTCACAGCGTTGCAGACTCTATGACCGGGGATTCCACTCCATTAGAAGCCAATGACGTCATGGACACAGACGACAGGAGCTTCTCCTGGAGTGGAATCGACGGTCATAGCGTCTGCAATTCTGTGGGCGGGGATTCCTCCGCAGGAGTTTTCCATGATGTCACTGTCCATATATGGACAGAGGCATCAAGCAGCGCTCCAGGAGCGGAATCCCCGGCCACACGGGGATTCCACTCCTTCAGGGAGCTACAGTGGCGCTATCTATACTGGAAGGGGGGGGGGTTTCTATCTACAAGGGGGCTGTGGGCTGTGTGGCACTACCTGCAAAAAAGGACAACTGTGCAGGAGCACACAAAATACCCAGCTTTCTCGGGTATCAAAGAAAAAGTGTGGAAATAAACTAAGATATAACTTTTATTTAATCTAGCTAAAAGGATTAATCCTTTACTCAGACTAAATAAAAGTTCTATCTTAGTTTATTTCCACACATTTATTTTATAGCTGGGAAAGCTGGGTATTTTGTGTGCTCCTGCACAGTTGTCCTTTTTTGAATGTCTATTGCCCGCCAGCTATCAGGGTAATTTCGTAGTCCTTGCCCTACCTACAAGGGGGCTGTGGGCAGTGTGGCACTACCTAGCAGGGGGCTGTGGGCTGTGGCACTGCCAACCGGGGAGCTGTGGGCTGTGTGGCACTACCAACCAGGGGGCTGTGGGCTGTGTGGCACTACCAACCAGGGGGCTGTGTGGCACTACCTACCAGGGGGCTGTGGGCTGTGTGGCTCTACCAACCAGGGGGCTGTGGACTATGTGGCACTACCAACCATATATGGACACTGACATCAGGGGAAACTCCTGAAGCGGAATCCCCGGTCACAGCGTTGCAGACTCTATGACCGGGGATTCCACTCCAGGAGAAGCCAATGACGTCATGGACACAGACGACAGGAGCTTCTCCTGGAGTGGAATAGACGGTCATAGCATCTGCAATGCTGTGGATGGGGATTCCGCCTCAGGAGTTTTCCCTGATGTCACTGTCCATATATGGACAGAGGCATCAAGCAGCGCTCCAGGAGCGGAATCCCCGGCCACACGGGGATTCCGCTCCTTCAGGGAGCTACAGTGGCGCTATCTATACTGGAAGGGGGGGTTACTATCTACAGGGGGCTGTGGGCTGTGTGCCACTACCTACAAAAGAGAACAACTGTGCAGGAGCACACAAAATACCCAGCTTTCCCGGGTATCAAAAAAAAAAGTGTGGAAATAAACTAAGATATAACTTTTATTTAATCTAGCTAAAAGGATTAATCCTTTACTCAGACTAAATAAAAGTTCTATCTTGGTTTATTTCCACACATTTATTTTATAGCTGGGAAAGCTGGGTATTTTGTGTGCTCCTGCACAGTTATCCTTTTTTGAATGTCTATTGCCCGCCAGCTATCAGGGTCATTTCGTAGTCCTTGCACTACCTACAAGGGGGCTGTGGGCAGTGTGGCACTACCTACCAGGGGGCTGTGGGCTGTAGCACTACCAACCAGGGAGCTGTGGGCTGTGTGGCACTACCAACCAGGGGGCTGTGGGCTGTGTGGCACTACCAACCAGGGGTCTGTGTGGCACTACCTACCAGGGGGCTGTGGGCTGTGTGGCTCTACCAACCAGGGGGCTGTGGGCTATGTGGCACTACCAACCAGGGGGCAGTGGGCTGTGTGGCACTACCAACCAGTGGGCTGTGGGCTGTGTGGCACTACCAACCAGTGGGCTTTGGGGCACTACCAACCAGGGGGCTGTGGGGCACAACCAACCAGTGGGCTGTGTGGCACTACCAACTAGGGGGCTGTGGGGCACTACCAACTAGGGGGCTGTGGGGCACTACCAACCAGGGGGCTGTGCGGCACTCCCTACAGGGGGCTGTGTGGCACATTCTACAGGGGACTGTGTGGCAATATCTACAAGGGGACTGTGTGGCGTTATCTACAAGGGGGCTGTGTGGCGCTATCTACAAGGGGGCTGTGGGCTATGTGGCACTCCCTACCAGGGGTCTTTGCGATACTTCCTACCAGGGGGCTTTGCGGCACTCCCTACAGGGGGCTGTGCGGCACTCCCTACAGGGGGCTGTGCAGCACTTCCTACAGGGGGCTGTGTGGCGCACTCTACAGGGGGCTTTGTGGCGCTATCTGCAAGGGGGCTGTGTGGCGCTATCTACAAGGGGTCTGTGTGGCACTACCTACAAGGGGGCTGTCTGGCGCTACCCACAAGGGGGATGTGTGGTGCTACCTACAAGGGGCTGTGTGGTGCAACCCACAAGGGGGCTGTGTGGCGCTACCCACAAGGGGCTCTGTGGCGCTACCTACAAGGGGCTGTGTGGTGCTACCCACAAGGGGCTGTGTGGCGCTACCTACAAGGGGCTGTGTGGCGCTACCTACAAGGGGCTGTGTGGCGCTACCTACAAGGGGCTGTGTGGCGCTACCTACAAGGGGCTGTGTGGCGCTACCTACAGGGGGAATCTGTGAGTGGGGGGCTGATGGTCTTCAAGTGGTTTCCACCTCTGACCTCCAATTGAAATTAATAGGAGGCAGAAAATACCTGTGGCGCCCGTTTGGAGCTTATTTTCCTGCGTCTTTTGCATTCGCTTCAACAGCTTAAGAAGAAACACAAAAAAAAGGTCACACAAAGCTGTCAGTTGCTGAAGGAATTTTGAGACCGATTTTTTTTGCCTTGCAAAAAACGTGTGTGAACATGCCCTACGAGTGGAGTGCTTGTTCTTAGCCGTTTTCTGTCTTTCTCAAAACAATTTTTGGTAGGGGGGCCCTGAGGAAATTTTGTTTTTCCAGTGCTGCCTCGAGTCTGAAAAGGTTGGAAAACTCTATACTAGGCTACAGAGTCCCGTCATGGAGCAGCTCAGTTCGTCGTGGGAACGGGGCCTAGGTGAGTACAATTTTTGTTTGGGGGCACTGTCTACAAGGGGGAGGTGCGGGGACTGTATGGCATGATCTACAAGGGGGTGGTGGGGGACTGTATGGCACTGTCTACAAGGGGAAGGTGGGGGACTGTATGGCAATGTCTACAAGGGGGATGTAGGGGGCTGTATGGCATGATCTACAAAAAGGAGGTGGGGGATTATGGCACTGTCTACAGGGAGGCTGTATGGAAAAATCTACAGGGGGCACTATACTGTGTGGGGGCCACTAAGCGGACATTATACTGTGTAGGGGTACTAGAGGTGGCATAATACTGTGGGCACAATTAGAGGACAAAATACTGTGTCCTTGAAGGGTTTGTAATATATTATATTATTAAATATTATTATTATTATTATACTGTATGGGGGCACTAAATGGGCATTATAATTTTTTGATGGGGCATTTTTTTTTATGATGGGGTGGGGCACCAAAAGATCATTTCGCACAGGGCGCCATCTATCCTAGGGCCGGCCCTGATTGCAAACCATAGCAAGACAACAGTCATAGCCTAAAACTGGCCATGCACATTAAATAAACATTGTTCACCCTGTCTGTCGATAACTGCCCCTCACTTTTTGTACATTGTATGTTAACTTTTACATTCCAAATACTTTACTTTGCATTCACCTTCTTTAATTGCTGTCTGCCATTTTGATAAACATTCTCATTATTTATATATCCCCTGAAGGAATAAGATGGATTGTACTGACTTCATATAGACCCATGAGATACACAAAGTCTAGCATTGAAAGTGTTTAACATTTAACATACAGATATTTTCCAACTAATATATTATATTTATTTAAAATAAAAAAAATAACAAAAGTTCAATTTGGATAAATACAATAAATGATCAAAATAATTCATGTAAAATTAAGTGATGAGTATATGTGGCATTGAGAGAAATATTGTACTAAGTATGGTTCATTGATCCCTTGTTAAAGATGCTATGAAACATTGTGTGAGTAGTTACTACTGAGGTAAAGGCATGGCTCATTCTATTATTAAATTTGCAGTAACGTTTCCTTTCTTCTCCTGTTCCTTTTCTAAACTGAAAATGTATAATTAGTTATTTTGCATTGTGTTCAATAGAAGTCCAGAATGTTTATGACACATGGGAGTTTTGGTCATCTTGGTTTGTGACTGCCTTGGAAATCTTGTGATATCTTTTGAATTTCATTATAACAATTACTCTTATTATTACAATTTTTGGGGGGACTTGGCAAAAGCAATGAAAATGTGCAGGTTGACCCAATGGGTTATAACATTCAGATCTTCTCCTTTTGTTCTGTCTGTATTTCCAAACCATTAGGCAGTATTGAGGAAGCACATACAAAAATGGTTAGATAAAATAAAAGGAAAGTATCAGTCTGTGTTCACACGCCATGGTCAAATAAAGTTTTTATGTGATTTTTCAAAAATCGCCGTGTAGACTGTGACTGCGAGCACACTTATCACTTTATAATTTACCTCTTTTTCAACACTGAATGAAATGGTAATTCAAGTAGAGTAGACATGTTTTACTAGTATTGCATTATTGGTTTTGAACCCAGAGAAACAAACTTGATATAATATGCCGCTGAAAAATTATGTGATCACTTTTATTCAGTATCTGATCAATGTTAGCCTTTTGTACTTGAGGATGCTATTAAACTTTAATTCTTTCCCTTGCCTCTTACTGTGATGTTGACTTGCTTTCCAATAAAATATTCAGTAATTTTATAATCCTAAAAATCATTTTTCAATTAAGGAAAATTCCCTTGTAATCCAGGTGAAGTTGTTACCAGTGGAAATTCCACTTTAAAGTGCATACATAGTAAAGAGAGTGAACATTACATGAATTATTGAGCATACTTGAAACATTCTGAAGCTTAAACTCATTTTTAACCCTGTCACCCTTATGCCCTTTTCCTTCAATACTTCTGTACCTTAATTTGTTATACCTTTCCTGCAATGTTTCATTTGAAGATTTTAGTACTAAAGAGCATCAGATAACAGCGGCTACATTAAATGTAGTGTCCTATTATACAGCTAGTTATTTATTCTGTCATTCGTTGTCTATGACCTGTGTAAATCTCGCCTACTATTTACCCTCTAAGTTGGCAGCAATTTGAAACCTTTCTCTCAACCCTGCCCAACATGTCATTTATCAAACGGCAAATTGACTATATTCAGACTTTTGTGGCTTGCAGTGCTGAATTAATTATAATTTGTTGCATTGTTAAAATATGCTAAAATAACAGTTTTTTTGAAAGGTTGATTTATTTCTACCAAGCAGATGTCTTAATCGCATATGCTACAGCAAAATGACTTTGTGGTCTTTGATTTCACAAACAATGACTTTAAAGCTTAAATAATTGCTTTATATTAAGAATCACCTTCAACCAATAACGTCACTAGCACCGGGCATCACAGGCATAAGCCCTAGATTTTTAGCCTGGTGCATTATGAGTGGGTAAGAATTTGCTGGAAAAGCAAAGATCATAAGATGCTTCGGCAGCAAACTCTGCGGAGACAAGTCATGACTTGGGAAAAGTAGTCATGGGTCTCTGGGTCAGATGGAGAAAAAGAGAGGAAGTGAATGACTACAGTCAGAGGCATAACAGGAAAGACTGGACCCAATAGCAAACTCTTGACTGGGGCCCCCCACAGATGTCATACGCAGGCCCCATTATAGATAGTGCCTCTGTAGATTGTGCTATACAGCCTCCCTGTAGAACGTGCTATAAAGCCCTGCCTGTAGACCGTGTCACACCCCACTTGCAAATAGCACCCCAACCTCCACTTGTAGATAGTACCATACAGCCCCCTGTAGATATCACCACAAAGCCCTCCTCTATATAGCGCCATACATCTTCCCCTGTATATAGTGCCACATAGCCCCCTCCTTTATATATAGGGCCACAGAGCACCCTCTTAGTAGATAGGGCCACATACACGGACCCCTGTAGATTGCGCCACACACATCCCCCTGTAGATATAGCCACATCCCTCCCCCTTGTAAATAGTGACATACAGCCCCCCTAGTAGATAGTGCCAAATAGCCCCCCTTAGTAGTGCCAGACAGCCCCTTGTATATAGTGCCAAACCGCTCCCACATGTATATAGTGCCACACAGCTCCCTCTTGTGTATAGTGCCACACAGTCCCCCCTTGTATATAGTGCCACACAGCCCCCCAAGTAGTACAAGGAAATGGTGCATCCAAGAAAGTTGTATCATCCTGAAACTAATGGCCAAACTGAGAGGACTAATCAGTCTCTAGAACAATACTTAAGGTGTTTTATCTCGGACTGTCAAAATGATTGGGTCTCCTTCATTCCCCTTGCCGAATTTTCCCTTAATAACCGGGTCAGTAACTCGTCGGGGGTCTCCCCATTCTTCTGTAATTTTGAGTTTAATCCACGGTTCTCCTCCGTTTCACCTGGTGGTTCCAACAATCCCGAGGTAGATGTTGTTCATCGGGAACTGTGCACAGTCTGGGCCCAGGTTCAGAAGAACCTTGAGGCATCCCAGAACATCCAAAAGACTCAGGCAGATAAAAGACGTTCTACTAACCCCTTATTTGTGGTCGGGGATCTGGTGTGGCTGTTTTCTAAAACTTTGCGCCTTAAATTTTTCCCCGGTATATAGTGCCGTACAAAATTATTGAGGTCCTCAACCCTGTCTCCTTCCGGCTGGAGTTACCTCCATCTTTTCAGATACACAACGTGTTCCATGCCTCCCTCTTGAAAAGCTGTCCCCGACATTGGCTTCATCGAGGAAACCTCCGGTCCCTGTTCTTACTCTGGATGGGGTAGAATTCGAGGTAGCCAAGATTGTGGACAGCAGGATGTTCCAAGGCTCCCTCCAATACCTGGTCCATTGGAGAGGATACGGGCCTGAGGAGAGGACTTTGGTACCCGCCCGGGATGTTCACGCCGGTGTATTGCTCAGGAAGTTTCATTTTCAGTTCCCCAACAAGCCAGGCCCACCTAGGAAGGGTCCAGTGGCCCCGCATAAAAGGGGGGGCACTGTAAAGGGCTTGCCAGACCCAGGTTCTGTGTCGACGCCTGGGGCTAATCAGCCCTCATCAGTTCCAAGTTCTGCTAGAGTGACGCGATCTGTTACCACTCAGGCTTGCAGGCTGAGGAGAGGGAGAACCTATCACAGCCTGGCCTGACGGTTCTGCTCCCGCCCTTGGTCTATTTATACCCTCACTTGCAGCATGCTCCTTGCCTGTGATTGTCTGGTTTCCTGGCTCTGCGATTACTGCTATTCACCCGATTGACCGCTGTTTCTTACTTGACCCTGACTTGCCTGACTATTCTTCCGCTCTGATTTTGCTACTACGTACTCCCCTGGTTTGATTCGGCTCGTTCACCACTGCCTGTTGCTCACAGTGTCTCCGTGGACAACTGCCCCTACCCCCCTTGCTTCTGTGTGCCCTTGTCTTGTGTTGTCTGTCTTGCACTTACTGAGCATAGGGACCGTCGCCCAGTTGTACGCCGTCACTTAGGACGGGCCATGCAAGTAGGCAGGGACTGAGTTGCGGGTAGATTAGGGCTCATCTGTCCGTCTCCCTACCCTGATTCATTACACCACCCCTGGAGACAGTGCCCTATATATAGCCCCCCTGTAGATAGTGCCCCACAGGTAACCCACCCCTGTATATAGTATCCCAAATATAGCCCACCCCTGTAGATAGTGCCCTACAAATAGCTTCCCCTACAGATAGTGCTTCACAAATATCCCACCTCTGTAGGTAGTGCCTCACATATAGCTCCCCCTGTATGTAGTGTCCCACATATATCCCACCCCTGTAGACAGTACCCTACAAATAGCTCCCCTATAGATAGTGCTCCACATAAAGCCCACCCCTGTATATAGTGTCCCACATATAACCCACCCCTGTAGATAGTGCCCTACATATAGCTCCCCCTGTATATAGTGCTCCACGTCCCCACATAAAGACCCCTCCTGTTGATAGAGCCCCCACTGTAGATAATGGCACTCCTCACAATTTTAGTAGAAAAAAACACAACTTTACATACTCGCATGATCCCGTTCTTGCGCCGTCTGGGGGCAATGCAAATCTGCGCTCTTCAGAGTAAGTCTGCTGGAGCTGAACAACGCAAGCTGAAAGGTGCTGATCGGCAAGGCAGAATGACTTTCCCCGTCAATCTGCACCTTTCAACCACGGAAGTAGCGCGATAACGCCATCGCGCCGCTAGCTTCGTTGAAAGGCGCTGTTTGGCGGGGCAAATTATTTTAAAAAATATTTTAAAAAGGGACAGTACTACTACTCCTGCGTACAGGAATGTCACTGCTGCTGTCTGGGTAAATAGATGTAAGCATGAGGATCTTTCTCTTGTCATGGAATTTGACAAGCAGCAAGTCCTGATTACAAAGTCCCCTCATTTCCCCAGCTTTTAATTTTTGGTTGACCAGGGACTTTGGCAGGCCTTTTTGATTGCGGCGTATGGTGCCATAGGTCACTGTTTTTTTCTCGGACAGGCACCTGAAGAGGGGTATGCTGGAATAGAAATTGTCCACATATGAGTGGTACCCAATATCAAAAAGAGGGTGCAAATGTTCCCATACAACTTGCCCATACAACGGACCCTCTTATTTGGCAAATATTACCTGAATTGAAGCCGGCCTTTGAAAAGGACTAGGGACTCATCCACAACTTTTTTTCGGTGGTATTGGTCTGTGAAAATAATTTAAAGTGGCCTAATTTTAAAAAGTCGGTCATTGCTGGGGTCACTGCGGTGTGGGTAAAGGGTGTTATCCACGAAATGAAGGGAGTGCAGTATGGTCTCAAATCGCTGCCTTGTCATCACTTCCCTGTACAAAGGTGTGTCGTACAGGGCATCAGATGTCCAATAAGACCTAATTGTGGGTTTCTTAACTAAACCCATCTTCAATAGGAGGCCCCAAAATTTTTAAATGTCTGCCACAACTACTGGTCGCCACACGCTATTTTTGGTGTAATTAGAGGTGGGGTGACTGGCCATAAATTGGGCAGCGTATAAATTGGTCTGCTCAACCATTAGGACTAAAAATTCCTCTCAGAGAAATATATTTTAAAAAGTCCTCCTCCCTAAACCCCTCGATGCCGATTTGGATGCCCGTCACTGAATTAAATTCTGGAACACACGGGGTATATGACTCCATGGGCACCCAATCAGGATCAATGGCACTAGTGCCAGGTGGACAATCGTGCCTGCGGAACCTTGGCTGTGGCTCCTCGTCACTGGTGCTAGTGGACGATGACAAAACTAAAAATTGCTCATCAGTCTCACTTGCGATTTCTGTATCCGAGCAGATCATGGCATAGGCCTCTTCTGCCATATATAGACGCTGAGTTATGCTAATCTTACTAACCTAATTAAGTTTAACGATAACTAAACACTAAACACGACACTATTTTTTTTTTTAGACTTTTTCTTTATATATAAAAGCTAAAACTACCACACTATAAACCTAACGCTAATAAATGTTCCCTAACACTAGCCCTAACTAACTATTTCTAACTAATTGCCCCCTAACAAATGCCCTACACTTAACGCTACCTAATACCCTAAGTAACGCTAACTAAACGCTACTCTATTTTTTTTTTTTTTTTAAATATATAAATGCTAAAACTACCACACTATAAACCTAATGCTAATAAATGTTCCCTAACACTAGCCCTAACCAACAAACTATTTCTAGCTAATTGCCCCCCTAACTGACGCCCTACACTTAACGCTACCCAAATATATATATATATATATACAGGGTGGATTTATTCACCTCAACACAGCAACGTTTTGTCCTGGTGCCGTTACTGTGTTCTCTGTTTTTCTCTATTCTGAATTGGGGAATTGATTCATCCCCTGGTGACAAGCACATGGCCTGATTTTGGAAGTACTGGAGTGCTGTGTTCATCTATCTTTGAACTGTATATATATATATATATATATATATATATATATATATATTTTTTATATATATATTTATTTATTAGCACAAAGGAGGGGGAGGGTAGTAAATGGGATACTGGGGGTGGTAAAGGCTTTTTTTTCTTTCACTTTTATGGAGATAAAGGCACACAGCTCCGATTTCCTCAAAAATCTGACAGGAAGGAGGAGAACGGAGCTGTTTGCTCTGCCTCCCTGCCTTTACATGCTGTGATTGGTCAGTCAGATTTGACTGACCTATCACAGCGATCGCCATACGGGGACCAATGTGATTGGTCCCCTGACGGCTCCTTGTCACGATCTGCTGTCTACGACAGCTGTTGCCCAGGATTTATCACTGTGTGTTTACACACAGTGACAGTTAAAGTGAATGACGGATATATCCGTCGCTCTGCGCGAAGTAACACTCGCCGGCGACGGATATATCCGTTGTTCATCACGAAGGGGTTAACTTGACTTTTTCCAAGGACGTTCCATGACTTTTGTTGTGTAATATCACGCTGCAGCAAATTCTTAGAGTCAAGTTAAAATTTGCTACATCTGAATGTGGCATTGCAACCTGTATTAGGGTATGTTCACACGGGCTATTTTCAGCCATTTTTCAGGCTGTAAACATCCCGAAAAACGGCTGAAAAATCGGAAGCAAAATACCTACAAACATCAACCCATTGATTTTTATGGGAAATATGGCATTCTGTTCCGAAAAAGAAGTGCATGTCACTTCCTGAGCCGTTTTTGGAGCCGTTTTTCATTGACCCAATAGAAAAACAGCTCCAAAAACGGCCGTAAAAACTCCACAAATAACGCTAGTTGCTTAAAAATGCGGCTGAAAATCAGGGGCTGTTTTCCCTTGAAAACAGCTCCATATTTTCAACCGTTTTTTGTTAAGCGTGTGAACATACCCTTATAGTCCAGAGCTGTGTCCACAGTTATATTAGTCATCAATGAGAACAGTTTACGAGCTTGTTTACTATTACAGTTTAGCTGAGCTTTTGAGAAGGCAATTGGAAAGTTAGGTTATGACCACACATAGCAGATTTTAACCTATGCGGATTGTACCCTATTCATTCCAAAGGGTGAAATTTGAAGTTAAAATCTGCTGCATTACTGAAACAGAATAAGCAAATTGAATATCCACAGCATGCTCTGATTTCCGCAGTGATTTTTTTTTAAAACCCCAGTCACACGCATTGTACTTTAAATAGCCATGGATTTCCAGTGCAGATCCACACTGATAATCTGTGGCAACTCTGTCACATATGAATGTGACTTTCGTTTTTACCACATCAGATTACTGTACAGTGTCAAGTGTAACGATTACACCTCCCAGAATAGAAACAACTAGCTCTGTAAAGACAGTAAGCCAGCAAGGACAGCTTCAAGATTTCAGCTCTGAAGCCTGCGGATTGCTCTGTACTATGATACAGGCTGTAACTAAGGGGCACTACAAGAGAATGCAATATATTTACAAACTGTAAAATAGAATGTATATTTACATAATCATACATAATACATTATATATAAAGGAGTACAAATGAGGGCACACACCTCAATGGGTATATAACTATATTAATATGCAATTTTAGAATTTTTCAGTAAACAATAAAAATATGACATCTTGGATTTTTGCAATAATTTGCATTTTTTTGTTGTTGTCATTTCTAGTTTTACCAAATATAAAGTAAAAGAAGCTCAGATATATGCAAGATCTTGCTAAACTTTTTTTCATTGTTGGCTTATTGCAGTTTGATTGAGCCTTCAAATTTAAACTGAACTACCTTTTACATCTTGAAAAAGGATGTTTCCTTAAATCTTTTAATACAGTGAAGACCATCAAAGTATTGCTTTCTAAAGCTTTACAAAACTTCTCAGAAGTAAGGGTTTAAGGTGCTTTTTTCCTGGTACATTATCTCCTAATGGAATTCTCTGCAGTTCCTTTGAAAATCTTCCAACAACTTTTTAGTCCTCAACAAAACTGTTTGAGAGAATTTCAAGCACAAAAATGACAGTTCCACACAACTTCTATTTTTTATGGCATATTTTTTGTAATCTAATAATGTATAGAGAAGAATGGAAGCATATATGTATGTACATGTTTTTCTAGCTGTTTTCTGAATGTTAGTTTTTTTGTTTTTTGAAAAAATGAATACACAGTGAAATCTGTGTTGTTGCCAGAGGTTATTTCTTTGTTTATAGAAGATGATGAGCACCACACAAATGAAGGAGGGTACAAATTTTGTCTTCCTGTCTATTTTACTACATCATTGCAAAATAGTTATGATATTGTATGATATTGTATGTCATGACATTCTGTATACTAACCACTTGCTGTGCATATAGTTGGCAGAAGGGCTATTGTGTCCTCTCAAACATCAGGACTCAGGATAACTGCAACCTCTGCACTGCCAACATCTATACCATTGACTGTAGATATAATTTCATCCCTTCTTATTTCATTCCCTTATCTTTCTCCTCCTTAAATTCCTTGTATTGTCTGCTTAATGGTTTATACTTATGTAACAGTTCATGACACAGATTTATGACATTTAGTGGCTGCATGAACTAAATTGTCATCTGTTTTTAATATCACTGAATTATAAAATATCAATTCTGACTGTAGTGAACCTCTAGATAAAAACGTAAAATTACATAGGACTTCTACCTACTAAAGTCGACCTTTTCTGATCCCCATGCTGAGGAGATATCTTCAGTTTTGTCATGAGCCATCTGGGCATCTTAATAGGAAAACTGTATCCTTTGCTCTCCAGATAAGGCAGTCTGCTGCTTAATAACGAGCCCCCCCCCCCCCCCAAAAAAAAAAGTACGTTATGGAAGATTTACAGGCACTTGAGATGGTAGTAGATTAAAAAACATGGATAATTTTATGCTGTATCACATATACAAAACGACTTGCCTAGCCAGAAAATACTGCATTTTCAATATAACAGGCCTTTGGCTATAAGTTGACATGAATTTTGGAGAGGTAAAATGTAGCGAGCCCAGTTCCCCACCACCAGCGTTTTCGGTTCACCTGTCCTCGGCACAGTCCTTTTCCTCCTCTCTGCTTAGCGAATGGCGGCTGCTTCAGCTGCCAATGCACTTCACTGGGTCCTCAATTTCTATAAAAGCTCCACCTGCCCTGGAACTCATTGCCAGAGCAATTTGGTTCCTTAGTGGTCCCTGTGTTCCTAAGTTATCCCTGATATCTAGTTGATATCCTGTTTACTGACTTCTGTTATTAACTATCCATGCCTGTCAACTTTCCCTGACATATTATTATGTTTATCATTTAGAACCTCTGCTGCCTACCCAGACCTATAAACATCCCTGCACAGGGGTTAAGGGGGTTCCCTTAGACTCTGCTCCCCGGGAGTAGCCCCAAGTTGAATCCCTTGGTGATGAGGAGGGTTCACACTTCCTCTGCTGGCCCTACAACAGCCCAATCCTAGGGCTGTCATTACATAGAATATTCCAACAAATAAATTAGCCACCAATCTTATGATATATGGAATACAATTATGTTTTACATTAGTTTTTTTTAATGTTTTTCTCATTATGGGCTATTGGGTTGAGCACCATGAGAAAACTGATATTTAAGATGGTTTCTCTATTTTTTATTTTGTTTCCTTAGTAAATATGCTCCCTGATAGTCATGCCACAAAGACAACAGGAAATATACTATAGCTTCAAAGCATAGAAAAATAGTTGAGCAAGACATCAGTATGTAGAGGAGCCTTACTGACTTCTAAATGTAGTTACACATTAAGCACTTTCATGTCAACAATAAAAACTATTGAGACATCTCTACTGACTGTTTTGTGACACTGCACAAAATAAAAAACAGATAGGACGATATAGCACAAAATAATACAAAAAGACAACAGAATGTTAAAATGTCATCACTCACATCATGTTAAAATGTACTTGCTATTATTAGCCATGTTTGTATTATTAAAATATATTCAGTCTTGAACTGAGAAACATTTCTTTTGACTACATACCTAAATTTTATCATTTCACACCTTTTCTTGTAACACATGATTGCTTGTTTCACATCACTGACCAATTCTAGAAAGAGCGGCTGGAAATGCATTTGCCAACTCATGAAATCAAATCCATGAACAGAAATACTAGAGCAAAAGTGAAGTCCTACAGGACAGTCACATCTTACATGATTTACACACTGAAATCTTTCAGTTGGCATCTTTATTGCCAGGAATTCATCCATTTCTCTGACTATTACATACTTTTCTATACATTTTATTTCTCTTGAACTTCATATGTATACGTTTTCAGGCTTGAAATTAATTGTACGACTTTACTGTTTAGAAACTATTCACATTAGCACTGCAAATGTGTTTTATGTATCAAACAACATCCACTATGCTGCCATTGCAGTCTTCACTTCTACTCCTTTCATATGTCATTCACGGGTCTTTTCCTATCCTGCTATGCAGGTGCACCATCTTAGGACTCTACTATGATGAGTAGAAGCATAGCTGGCCTAAGACTACTATAAAGATTCTACCTGTGCAAATATTTACTTTGTTGTCCCTCCTCCACATGTCTTCATACAGTACCCTTAAATCAGAATACAGCACCAACACAGCACCTGCGCTAAACGTAAGCACTGCACATACACCACCATCACAGAACTCTCATGAGTGCTATCATACTGTAAATTCCAATAATAATAGGATTACTATGGCGCTCTATGGTTTATTATATGAGTACATGATCATAAAAAAAATTAACCCACTAAAGACATAAGTGACATTTGAAGGATGTCTATTAATGAATGGGAACTGCCAGTGACTGTATGAGAGAGAGAGAGAGAAACATCTTACTATTTAGCCACTCACATATTAATTCATAAGGAATTGTGTAAAAGTAGTAGTACATGAGAATGGTGACTACTACAGGCAGGAACTCATTGTGCATTTTTTAATGATTTTATAGGCAAATACATTTATGGATATTTTTCACTGATTTATTATTTAAATAATGACAATAATAATAATATTATCATGTTTAATTTGATTTAGGCCTCATGCCCATGACAATGCCATCACATGCAAATTTATGGTGACATTCCTCCCCAGAAGTAATGTACATACGGCATCCGATAAAATCTGGAGTCCAGATGCAATTCATATAAAATTGAAAGCATAGGAAGGTACAGTAAGGGCCCATATACTTATCGGAGCCATATTACAGCACTGTACAACTTATGAGGTCTAGATGCAACACCTTTCTTGAATTAGCTCACTATTAAGTTAGACAAATTGATACTTACAATATTGCAGTGTTATCTTTTTTAGATATATTGTTTTTAGCTGAAAGTTCATCCAGTTCTATGCACCTTGTATTATTCATATACCAAAGAAGGTTTAGTACTAAACAAAATGCTGGACTGGATTATCTATGGCTATAAATTCCACAATAATCTTGTTATAGAATCACCAGTTAAGAAATTCCCAGGGTGGAAGTTTATATAATTGCTAGGTGAGCGATTCCCCAAAGGCTGCTGGAGACTGTCAGGAATGAGCGTGCAAATAAATCTACAACCCCAAAGCCGTCACAACTCTGATCAACAGAATCTAAGGATACTCTATGGTTTTCTTCAGAGTCCACTACAAAGCAGGTTGGACTTTGCAGCATAGAACCCAGTTTGTTTTAACAGAGTTCCATGTTGCATAAGAGGTGCAATGCAGGCAATACCAGAGCAGATAACAAGACAGCCCGAGGGTAAACAGAAAGTCCAAATCACAAAGCTAGTAGATATCAGGGATTGCAGAGGTCAAAACCAGCTGGGAGCATAAAATCCAAATTAGTAACCAAAGGGTAAAGCCAGAGACAAGCCGATGTCTTGTTCTGAAAAGTGCAAATAGTCAAAGGTACAGGGTATAGTCAGTAGCTTGATCAAACACATGGAAACTAGGAAAATCACAAGCAAAGAAAATAGAATTAAGCCAGATTTAAATACTCCACCCTTCAATCTGAGAGGAAGAAAGACAGAGAAGTGGAATAGACTCAACAACTAAAACCAGAACCGCCCAGAAGCTAGACTAGTAGTCATGATAATCTTAAAGGGACGGACGTTTTCTAACACATCTACTGTAACATAACACTTGCTTTTACAGGAAGCTAGAACTGGAAGCGATATTCGTACATTACCAGAAAAAAGGCAATGACTGTAGTATAGTCTTAAGACTGTACTACGCAGAATTATCTTCAAATGCAAAATGTCACTTTTTTTGTATCACAGCTAAACATCTCTAAATAGAAGTCCCAAAAACAAACCTACAAATGCAATACAATTAATTATCGTTGGATAAATTCTGACAGAATCCCCATAAACGGATGTTTTTTTTCAGCTCATACTTTATCTTTGATGTGAAAGAAATTAAACCAATTACTTTAAGCAGTCTGAAGCAATGCACTGTTGTGTAACTCTACTACAGCTCCCTGCCGAGTTTTTTATTCCATTAGCAAATATTATTTAAATATAGTAAAATATGACAGCACATGACCCTTTTTACAGTACCTTTAGATCTTTATGTTAAAGCCTCAGTATTTAAATATTTACTGTAATAAATGTATTGTAATAAAGCAATATGCATTATAGCCTAGCGTTTTGCTCCATTAAAATATAGCAAATGTAATGTATTAAGAGCAGTTATTTCCAGATAAATTACAGGGCTTAAGTCTTCATGTTCAGTAGCTTATAAATTTAGTCCACAATACTCAGGGAAGAATAAAACTTTAGACAGAATCTGCAGACTGGACTTTATTTAGAGGTTAATAACTAGCACTGCAGTCCAAAGAAATAAGTCACTGCTGCCATGGCTAAGTTGTATATTTATGTGTATCATACACATCAGATGTCAGATTTCAGATTACATTCTATTTGATGACTCTCATCGTTCTCTTTATTTTTCATTAATCTTTGTTTGATTGCAATGTTGAAGAGATAGGCAATCCGTTTAGATGATGTTCATTAACTTTATAGCATTTACCAGCCATCACTGCAAACACCAGATTACAAGCTGACTCCAAAATGCAGGCCAGAAATGTAATGCTTCATTGAATTTTAGATCAGTCATTGTGTACAATGAACTCTAGTGATTCTCAGTTAAATCTATTTGTGGAATATATTTCCATTGACAAGCTGCATGGCTTTTTTAAAACGATCTGCCAGTTTCAAGTCAGGTATAATGTGGTTTAATTCTAGTGTATCACTTCTTACTAGCCAGCTGAATGGATAATCATGGCAAACAAAATGTTATTTAATGCTTTGGAATTTATTGCTATGCATCTTTGGGTTCAATACAGTTCCTCCTTCTTCAGCCTCACATCATTAATTGCAAGTAATAGAATTAAAATAATTTTAACTTATTTAAAAAAATGCTGTATTCAATCATACTAAAGTGGTATGTGTCACAGTTCGTGGGTATGTGGACCCACTAGGCCGCAACGCCATAGCAGGGAGGCAGCTGGCCAAACAACAGGGAACCCCAGGAATACAAAGTCCCGCACAGGAGTACCTGGATAATCCAGACAGTGGCCGTAGCTCTGGCACGGATGGAGGTGGGTGAAGCAGGTAACGCCAGACGTGGTGGATGACAGCAGGTGCCGCAGGTTGCTACAGACGTGGCGAATCCCTCATGTCCTGGCAGATGACACAGGACGTGGCGGATGACACAGATGCCGCAGGTTGCGCCAGATGTGGCGAATCCCTCTGGACGTGGCAGATGACACAGGACATGGCAGATGACACAGATGCAGTAGACACGACTCCAACTAGTAGGCACAGAAACAAGAACACAGCACAGGATACAGCTACAGGTAACAGGGCACGGGTAATAACTGGAACGGGAAACACTAAGGGACCATTTGCAAGACAGACTTGGGAATACTAACAATGCTCAGGCAAGGATCAGAAGGGCTGGGGCCTTCTTATAGGTCAGGATATCATGTGAGTTGATGATGATTTCCTTCATTTGCGCGCTGGCCTCTTAAGAGTGAGCACGAGCGTGCGCGCGCACCCTACGGGACACAGCGGACCGGAGCGGAAGTGAGTGCTGGTGTCTTCTAGGAAGGAGAAGGGGACCAGCGCTCACAATTTAATTTTCAAATTCCAATTTTGGCCTTTTTATGCTGCTCTTGACACTTTTATGGAAATGGTCGTGGCTCCCTAAAATGGGCAACACCACAATGGGCCAACAAATTTAGAAAAAATGTAAACCTTAGATAACTGGCATAAAATATAGTGTAAATGTACGCCAGCTCTTAGCTGGCCTAGATTTCACTGTGCGGGGCATAGCAAGGTGGAGGCCTGTGCCTGGCCACATACCTTACCCCCCCCCCCCAATATGACCCATCCCCCCTTTCGAACCATTAATTAAATAATAATAAAATACAAATTAACTCTCACCTCACCGCTCCTCTTTTCCCCTCAGTGTCCCCTTAGGCTCATTCAGCGTGCGGCGACTCATACAAGATCCTGACGCATTCCAGCACAAGGACATTGGATGTGACGCAGAACTGATGAAATTGAAGTGCTGTGTCGCATGTAAGGCACTGACGCTGTAAGGACATTGTATGAACCGCAGTGCACTGTGAGAGCCTGAGTGTGACGATGAGGGTGTGGACCCACTGGACCGTACCGCGTAGCGTAATGGCAGCTGACCAAACAGGTAAGTACAGAGTCTATAGTCCAGAGAGGGTACCTGTGGCAACTTGGACAGCAGTAAGGCAGGCTCGGCTGGGACCAGGTGGCAGGTAGACGTCAGGCGTGGCACAGCAGAACAGGCGTGGTATGCTGCACAACACGACAACAGCTCAGCACGGTACTGGATCTGGATAGCACGGGAAATAGGATACAGGAAACACTTGGAAACTGGAAGACACTAGTGGACCATTAGCAAGACGGACTTTGGGAAACGAACAACTCTCAGGCAAAGAACAAGAGGGCAGAGTCCTTTTTATAGCCTAGTAGCCTTCTGGGCTAGATTGCAGACTTCCTGCAATATGCGCGCACTGGCCCTTTAAGGCCGTGCACGCGCGGGCTCATGCCCCACCGGGACACAGTCTCGAAACCAGGAAGTGAGTGCCAGCGCCTCACAGGAGGATGACGCTGCAAGGAACTCAGATGTCCATGGCCATGGCCATTGAGGGGTAAGCCAGAACGACGGGCCGTGGCCATAGACATTACACTAAGAAGACACGAAGGGGAAAAAAGGACCAGTAGGTAAGGCGAGTATACTTATTTTTTATTGTATGTCCGATCAGGAAATTGGTGGCACACACGCTCGTTAAAGCAAATTTGTGGCACATGGCAACTTTATTAAACGTTTTTTAATGATTTTTTTGGTCCCACAAGGGGATTTTTTTATGCAATCATTTGATTGCTTTTATAATTCACATCAATTCACTGCAATACTACTGTAATGTCAATGTAAAACGAACAGGCATCTGTTAGGCCACACCTCTGGCATGGCCTAAAAGGCATTCACTAAAGGCAGACCTGGGGGCCTTTGTTAGGCCCCTCGCTGCCATAAAAACCATTCGCACCCCGTGATCGCATCACGGGTTTGCCAATGGGGTGAGAGAGGTAGCGCCCCCCCTCTAAAACCTCTCAGATGCAGCGGTCGCAATTGATCGCCGCATCTGAGGGGTTAAACTAGCGGGATTGATACTGATTTTGATCCCGTCGGTTCGAGCAAGTCTGCTGCAAGCCCTCAGTTACCTCTGTTAGCTGACAGCAGGGAGCATTTACTGCTCCCGGCGGCAGCATTGTAAAAAGGCATCAGAATAAAGCCCGTTAGTGACCGCTGTAATAACACCTATGTACGGTCACTAACGGGTTAAACCTTGTTGCTTACTTTTACATCCTCCTCCATTTTCTTATCTAAATCCCGTAATGAATGTTTTTATTCTGGCTGTCGTAGCTACATTCAGGGTCATATATATTTGTAAGCATGTAATCAGAATTTTGCCTCTAGTTTATACTAGAAATAATAATATGACAAATACTATATTTCATATGTAACGTATACTTATCTTGCAGATGTTTTTGTTACATAAAAAGAAGTATAAATATAGCAGAGACATATACATGTCCCTGGACCTAACAATGGCAAGCCAGACTGAAAACAGCTATTGTTAAGACTGTCAGCTGCAATCGGAGACCTTGAAAATGATGCAAAAATTAAATTATATTTAAGACAAAGTGCCTAATTTTTATTTCATGACGAGCAGCTTTTCTTTTCTTTTTTTTTTTTTTAAAAAGAAAAAAAGTACAGAACCTCTTTAGGAGGTAAGTAGAGCTCTTGGATGGGCACCTCCAAAAGTACCCTGATTGGAGGGTCCTATCTGGCACACATTGGCTTTATCTCATTAGTTCCCATACAAAAGCTCTTACCAAGAAATCCAATTGATGTTAATAGAAAAATGGCAACAAACTCATCATCAGTCTCAATTGGCTTCTCTGTAAGTAATGGAAGTCTAAGGCTGGGTTCACACTGAGTTTTTGGACGAGTATTTTGACGTGGAAACCGCACCGCAAAACTCGTCAAAAACCCCGAAAATGCCTCCCATTGATTTCAATGGGAGGCGGAGGCGTCTTTTTCCCGGGAGAAAGAAGGGACATGCCCTATCTTCGGGTGTGTACACCTCTGACCTCCCATTGACATCAATGGGAGGCAGAAAAAGCGTATTTTGCAGAGTTTCTATGCCCGCGGCTCTCAATGGCCGTGGGCAAAAAACGCAGCGAAAATCGGTGTGCAGGGAGAGGAAAATCTGCCTCAAACTTACAAGCGGAATTTTGAAGCAGAATTTCCGCCTGCAAAAAACTCTGAGCGAAGCCAGCCTTAAAGTCAGAGCTAAAGATTCTGGCTCTTTATTAAGCGACAATATAACCTTAATTCAGAGTATTGATAAGGGTGCTTTTTTATGGTCCCTCACTGATATAACCATTTAGCATCTCTAAAAGCAAATCAGCTTTTCCTAAAACTCTTTTTGAATATAAACCAATTGACCATCTAAAAAGAAGAAACAAATAACATATTGTTAAAATATATATATATTTTATATTTAATCCTTATTAATGATCTATTAACAATTTATTGAGGCATATTAGAAAATAGCGCTAATGGGGATTTTCAAGCACCTTACATGTGCATTAGAGCTCCATTGAACTCATTGCAGCTTCAATTAATATACAGTAGCTTTCAGATAGAGAAATCTCCGATCTATGAGCCAAAGTGTACTGAAAACCTCTTCATTTCAGTAATCAGGTCATCGATCCTCACCAATGCTACCTTGTGACATATCTCAATAACATCCAAGAAAAGTGAATAGACAACAATATCCGATAAGAAGAACTTTCTGTATGCACATGATATTGAATACTGTAAATTACCTGCTTTGTTAGGAAGGCAAGACCTGGGACAAAGGGACTGTCCTGGTTTGTCGAACTTGCATCTCCTCAATTTTTTCAATTTGTGCAAAGTTTGTGCTGTGTCTTAACTTGTTACTTGACTTGTCTTGACATGACATGTAAAAAGATGTTCACACAGCATATTTTACAGGCTGGAAAATACTAGGCTGATTTCAAAAGGAAAAACAGCGTTTTTTTTTATATTGAATACCCATAACTGTACTTGTGGACATGTCACACATCCAAAAAGGAAAAAATACAACAACAAGTACACATTTGTACCTTGTAATAATGACAATACTTTATTCAAATGCACATAAAAACATATTGGCCATCAGGACCTAAAATAGGACAAACAATTAAAATGCATTGATGTGGAGAACTCAAAGCCTATTATGAGTAGAATGTACTTAGAGGAATGCAAGATCTGAATATATAGAGGGTAACTCAGGAAGGCATGTAGAAATAAGGAAATTCAAAAACCACAAGTGTGTTACATACAACCATGCCTTCACAAGAGAACAATTGAACCAAAACAAGTATGGAGAGGGGAAGGCATATCACACGCTGGTATACGTATGAGTGTGAAGATATAAACAAGAGGTAACCGCAGTAAAACCTAATCCCAAAAACGATACCAACCAGTGTATGTCATGGTAAGCCTATGAATGAACACCACACCGCGAGCCCCGACGCGCGTTTCGCGGTAGCTTTATCAAGGTCTTAACTTGTTACTTGACTTGTCTTGACATGACATGTAAAAAGATGTTCACACAGCATATTTTACAGGCTGGAAAATACTAGGCTGATTTCAAAAGGAAAAACAGCGTTTTTTTTTTTAATATTGCAAGCATATTTGAAGTATATTTGAGCCATATTTTTGGAGCATTTCTGAAGCGTCAATGGAATAGACATCAATGGAAAAAATCAGCTTTTAGGAACCTTTAAAAGGTGACACTTTTTTTTTTACAAAGTATTTTTTTAAATTCTGCGTTGCAAAAATATGCCTCGTATAAACTACCCAGCATATTTCCTATTGACATCAGTGGGAATCTGTTTGCAGATGTATTTTAAGTGTATTTTGGCAAGTAATATAACCATCTTACCCATCAAAATATGCCTGAAAATATGCTGTGTGAACATAGAGTTCACACATTGCAGTTCTGATGCCCCAAATCCTACTGTATACATCTAGTCTGGTAACACCACACTACAAAGAACCTATAACTTATCTCGTTTTCCCCCCAAAAAAGTTTTAGAGACTTTCACATAAAATCAGATTTAATCTCCAATGTTAATAAAATGTCTGAATCACCAATGGCAATATAGTATCTCAGTCTATTTTAAATTGATACAGAACCACATTACTTATGCTGCATGAGCCAGCAGTATTCATACAAAATCCAAAGATGGTAAATCATCAATAATCATTACTTAACAAGCTGTTCAAATAAATTATTGAGGTTACCATGAGGGCATTTATATAAACTACATAATGTCTTACCAAATTATCTTTTTCACAAAGTAATAATTGCATTTATCAGTATTTTGTACACATTAATAGCAGGATGTTCTGCTTTACAAAATACAAACATGTAGCTACATAGAACTCAGCAATACCTCCAATTGTGCAATTGATTTTGGCTACTGTATTAATCTTCAAGTAAGAATTAAGCAAAACATTGTAATTGCCTTGTTACTATCCCCGTACCAAAAAGAATATGGGGATTTTGTGGGCACAGAGAGAGCAGTAAAGGCTTACTTGAAATGTTATTGAAGATCAGATTGCCGAGGTTGTCTACAGTCTCCTTCCAGCTATGCAGCAGAACCTTAGCTGGATCATTAATCGCATGTCTCTTCTGTTTAACAAAATTGAAGATCCCTGTCCACTTAAATCAGGTTCATTCTGTGAATCTTCAAGAAGTACTTTATTTAAAATAGATTGCATCTATAAATATACATTTTCAAGGGAGCCATTGAAAATAGATGAATAGAAAATAAATTGTCTATTTTCTTCTTCATAATCTAATCACAGCCAAGCTTTGCCCACTTTGCTACACTCTGTGTCTTCAATAAGTAGTTGTCACTAGCAGAAGGGCATCCGGATTAAGTATTAGAATGAAGTAGAAAACGATGTCTTCCCTACCCAAAATTCAGAAACTTTTTACAGGAAATTGCAAATATGTTAAAGGAGAAAAATAATTTGTATTATAACAACATTTTTCAACAATATTTAAAGAGAACACGTCACTTCAAAACATGCAGTATGATCAGTGGGATGCATGTTTTTAGAGCAGGAGGAGCAGAGCAGATTGATATATACTGTAGTTGTGTGTGAAAGATACAGGGTAACCTGTCATTTATTGATTTAAATCTCTGCTCCATCAACACTTAAGAGTCCTGTAAGCGATCCTACTCTGTGATCGGCAGCTATTTCAGTATTCACACTCATACAGGGAAGGCTGGTTGAGAGCGCACCCTGGACTCTTTAGCCCATGGTGAGTAAGGATGTAAATGAATGGATTATAGTTTATCTTAAATCTTTCCTCACAAAACTATATATCAATTTTCTCAGCTCCTCCTGCTCTATTACATGCTGCCTGCAGATCAGACAGCTTATAAAATGTGACAGGTTCCTTTTAACTGGGGTCTATGATTCAGGGATTGCATGTCTCTGAATGTAATTTGGACTTTGGGAGGCTGCAAAATCAATGCCAGAATGTGGGACTTGTGAAAATTGTGTTCCACACCACAACTCGGCTGAAAATAAATTCAACACTGAATAAAAGTTTTCATGCCTAAGATTTCCCATGCCTCAGGGATTTATATGGAGGTAAATGCTACCAAAGCTGATTGTTTAAGGCAATAGGGTATTCAGTTTTGAGCATAGTTACTTTATTTTAAAAATAATTAACTGAAAACACTGTATGCACAATCTACATTTCTCCCCGGCCAAGATAGCATCAGGAAGCCAGGTGCCCTAAATGTCATAGTCTAGAAGCTGATAACCTGCATCTACTATGGATGTGCCCAAAAATAAACATGTTCTGGGAAGAGATCTGTAATGATATTTTTGGGATTTTTCAAGTAAGAATATCTCTAGACCCTTGGATTTGTTAATTGGGAGCTCTGGAGGTGGAAGAGGGATCTGCGGGGAGAACTATGGCAGTGGGCAAATTACTTTATTATGCTAGGAAGTGTATTTTATTGAATTGGAAGAGTAAAAGCCCTCCATCGTTAGATAAATGGGTTAAATACACCAATAGAATTATAATGTTGGAAAAGAATGATTTTAGAAAGAAGTGGAAGATCTCTTTTTTCTTCTCAGGTTGGGCCCCTTAGATTCAGTGTCGGTTTGAGGCCCTGGAAAGGGAAGTATTGGAGGAGATATAGCGGAGGGGGAGGAGAAAGTGGTTTGGAGATATTATTATTTAAATTATTTTTTTATTTTTTTTGTTTGGGATGGGGGTTTATAATGTTTGTCATAACTGCTATGATGTTTTATGAAGAAACTAAGCAGCTGTACATTGTTGGTTCATATTTTTTTGTGCTGAGTTAAAACTATCTAGTGATATGCTCTGTTTTTTTATAGGGGTTATAGAGTATATGTACTCAGTAAGGTCGTGGTAAGAATGTGGAACTATAATATATGGGCCATTTGTTTCTATGGTACTAGTGCATAGAAATGAGCACAATGAATGTAGGTTGTTGGTTTCGGATCATGTTGCTAATATTTATCGTTGTATACGCGATATGTACAGTTGTTTTTTTTTGTATTTGAAATTTGTTTTAAAAATAAAAGAAGACTTGGGAAAAAAAAAACACTGTATGCTTTTAAAATAAAATAAGTATCATATTACTTACGTCCATTGTGGTTTCAAAACTGCCATAAATAGTAAACACAAATAACCCTTTAAATGTATAAAGACTCTATTACATTGTTAGGTTATTCATAGATTTACTCAGTACAGAAGAGCAAATTTATTCTCCAAACAGACAATTTACTTCTGGGGCATTTATGCTAAGAAAATATGTTTTTTTAACATTGGTTCTTTTAGTGTATGTGTTGTGTATAGCAGTGTCTTATAGCTGGTAGATGTATCAAGTGTATAGCTAATAACAGTTTGTATGTACTACCGTTTCCTTTCATAGCAGAGTGTCAGAATCTAAAAAATATCATAGCATATAGTGACCACTAAGTTAATTGCATACAAAAGAATCACATTACTGAGGGACTAGATTTTTAAATGCTCACACTGGTAATATTTTTTTGATACTAGAAATAAATGTTACTAGGGGTTGGAATCAAATGGGATTTGTTCTGCAAATTTAGCATTTGCATTTCTCAGAGTGGCTTTAATTATTACGGCATTGTATTCATTATATTCATTATATTATTTTGTCTTGTACTATTATGTTTGTATTTTTTTTTTTTATTCAACTTATCATTAACCCCTATCCGCACCAGGACGTAACTGTACGTCGTTGCGGGAAGTTACTTCCCGCACGAGGACGTACAGTTACTGAGTTAATCCCGGTGCACACTGTCGGCGACAGTGTGCACCGGGAACCAGGAGGTCAGCTGTCGCCGACAGCTGACACTCCCCTCTTGCCGGCCAGCGGTCCTTTGCCGCTGATTTCGGCGCATTAACCCCTTAAATTCGGCGATCGGGTGCAATCGCCGAATTTTAGGGGTTTCTAACATATCGGCAGACCCCCGTCCGAAATCGCGGGGTCTGCCGATAGTTAGTATGGCAAACGGAAGCCAAACAATGGCTTCCGGGTCTGCCATGGACAGAAGCCCATCAGGACCAACCTTCGGCTGGTCCTGATAGGCTTCCTGTCAGAGTGACAGGAAGTCACTGTGTCGTTCCCGATGCACACTGTCGGCGACAGTGTGCATCGGGAACTTGGAGATCAGCTGTCCCCGACAGCGGACACTCTCCAGTGTTGCCGATCAGCGGCTCATCGCCGCTGATTTCGGCAATTAACCCGTTACATGCGGGGCTCGATTGCAATCTCCGCATGTAGCGGGTTTGTAGCGCATCAGCAGCCCCCATGCAATCGTGGGGGCTTCTGATGCTTGTGATGGCACCTGGGGGCCAGACAACGGCCCCCAGGTCTGCCATGTATGTCAGCCTATGAGGATCAGCCTCTGCTGATCCTCGTAGACCAACTGTCAAAGTGACTGTGACGTCACACTGACAGTTGGAATACATTACACTACCTAGGTAGTGTAATGTATTCTAGCAGCGATCAGAGCTGCAGGTCAAAAAAAGAAAGTGTAAAAAGTAAAAAAAAAAGTTAATAAACAAAAATATAAAGTGTAAAAAGTAAGAAAAAGTTAATAAAAATGTTTTATAAAAGTGTAAAAATAAAAGGTTTTGTTTTCCTATAATAAATCATTTATTATAGGGAAAAAATGAAAACGTTAAAAAAAAGTACACATATTTGGTATCGCCGCGTTCGTAACGACCCAATCTATGAAACTATAATGTTAATTTTTCCGCACGGTGAACGCCACAAACAAAATAAACTGAAAACTGTCAGCATCGCTATTTTTTGGTCACCACCCCTCCCAAGATATAGAATAAAAATTGATCAAAAAGTTGCATTTACCCCAAAATGGTACCAATAAAAACTACAACCCGTCCCGCAAAAAACAAGACCTCCCACAGCTTTTTTGACGAAAAAATAAAAAAGTTACGGCTCAGAATAGCGTGTCCCAGAAAATAAATTATTTTATAGAAACTTCATTTTATTGTGCAAACGCTGCAAAACTTAAAAAAAACTATACACATATGGTATCGGCGTAATCGTACCGACCGACAGAATAAATTAAAACGTAATTTATTGAGCACGGTGAACGCTGTAATAAATAAAGAATTTAAAGCGCCAAAATCGCTGTTTTTTGGTCACCCTAGCTCTAAAAAACATCCTGAGGGGCCAAACTGCTCACTATACCCCTAGAAAAATTCCTTGAGGGGTGTAGATTCCAAAATAGGGTGACTTTTGGGGGGTTTCCACTGTTTTGGTCCCTCCGGGGCGTTGCAAACCCGACATGGCACTGAAAACCAATCCAGCAAAATCTGCTTCCAAAATCCAAAAGGCGCTCCCTCCCTTCTGAGCCCTGCTGTGGGTCCAAACATCAGTTTACGACCACATATGGGGTATTGCCGTAATCGGGAGAAATTGCTTTACAAATGTTGGGCGGCTTTTTCTCCTTTATTCCTTGTAAAAATGAAAAAATTCTATGTTTCCACAGAAAAATAGGTGATTTTCATCTTCACAGACTAATTCCACTAAATTCTGCAAAAAAACTGTGGGGTCAAAATGCTAACTATACCCCTAGAAAAATGCCTTGAGGGGTGTAGTTTCCAAAATGGGGTCACTTTGGGGGGGTTTCGGCTGTTTAGGTACCACAAGACCTCCTCAAACCTGACATGGTGCCTAAAATATATTCCTAAAAAAAGGAGGCCCCGAAATCCACTAGCTGCTCCTTTGCTTCTGAGGCCTGTGCTTCAGTCCATTAGGACACTAGGGCCACATGTTGGATATTTCTAAAATCTGCAGAATCTGGGCAATAAATATTTGAGTTGCGTTTCCCTGGTAAAACCTTCTGTGTTACAGATTTTTTTTTATTACAAATGAATTTCGGCAAAAAAAATGAAATTTGCAAATTTCACCTCTACTTTGCCTTAATTCCTGTGAAACGCCTAAAGGGTTAAAATATTTTCTGAATGTGGTTTTGAATACCTTGAGGGGTACAGTTTTCAAAATGGGGTGATTTATGGGGACTTTCTAATATATAAGGCCCTCAAAGCCACTTCAGAACTGAACTGGTCCCTGAAAAAATAGCCTTTTGAAATTTTATTGAAAATATGAGAAATTGCTGCTAAATTTCTAAGCCTCGTAACGTCCTAGAAAAATAAAAGTACGTGAAAAAAAATGATGCAAACATAAAGTAGACATATAGGAAATGGTAACTAGTAACTATTTTGTGTGGTATTACTATGTGTTTCACAAGCAAATACATTTAAATTTAGAAAAATGCTAATTTTTGCACATTTTTGCTAAAATTTGAAGTTTTTCACAAATAAATATTGAATTTATCGACCAAATTTTTTCACTAACATAAAGTACAATATGTCACGAGAAAACAATCTCAGAATCGCTTGGATAGGTAAAAGCATTCCGGAGTTATTACCACATAAAGTGACACATGTCAGATTTGAAAAAATAGGCTGTGTCCTGAAGGCCAAAACAGGCTGTGTCCTAAAGGGGTTAAGGTAATCATGAGCTGGTTTTATTATGACAAGGTAAGGGACTCTAATTGTCTGAGTTTCCCAATTATTCTGATTTTAACAGATCAATAGGCTCTTTTTATTATAATAATAATAATAATTATTATTATTATTATTATTATTATTATTATTATTATTATTATTATTAAACAAAAACAAAAAAGTCAGAATAGACACTCATGGGATCCAGATAGCTAAAGTATGAAAAACATCAACTGCACATTTGTCATTTTTGTCATTCAAATATACCAATTCCACATAATCACAAAATTCACACCGTACACTATTGACCATAGGGTTCTTTTACAGAGCTTCTTCCAAACTTCATAGACAGTAATCAGTTGCCATAGTTCATGTGGAAAACCTACTCGGCCAAGCAGAATTTTTGCACTTTGGTAAACTGCATAATGATCCCAAAATATGGCACTCTAAAAAGCGTCTATGAGCATATTTTAAAAACATTCCAGGTGGCGTCCATGTATTAGGTTAGAAGTGAAACCTCATTACCTTATTATAAATTCAAGGTGTTGGTAAGCCATGTCATAGATCATTGTATTTATATCTATCTAATAATGCAGAGTACATACTAAGTTGAGGTAAGTACAAAAGACCACAAAGGAAAGCAAACACAACAGTGATGTTCACTTTTCTTCTTGTTTTGTTCTACACTTTATAAGACTGTAATGCATTTTTGAGGATAGTGACATCTCAACCGTGTATGTTAATTTGCTGGACAGATTTCTTGCAGGTATCCCAGGAGCCAGGCAATGTTCCAGATCAGCTTATTTTGTTTGAAAATAGAATTCTGTATTCAAATGGCATTTCAATTTTGAACATCTTTATGTAATACCCATAGGCATATTAGAAAGGATAGTTTTTCATATTATAAAATTAGATGTATATTGGATGTTATTACATTTGTCAAGCTTCGACACAACAGTTTCATAACTTACTTCACCCTGGTGAGTAGATCAAACATTAGTAACTTCAACATGTCCAGTTTCATTCCACCAACTGCACTTAGTGCGGTTATTTTTGCAATACTAAGAATAATTTGATTTCAGTCATAAAGTATGAAAATAACTTTTGGACTTTGCAGAGATTTTTGAATGTGTTTCTTCATACAGGGCAAACAGAATAGCCTTGAATTGAATCTGTCCTATTTCTAGTCATATTTTTTGATTAACAAAATAATTGCATAGCCATAAAAAGAGCATTTTTTGTAATTGATGGTGACAAGCTTTGTTTTATGGATTTGTCATGGATAATTTAAAACTGGGATTGTTTCCTGAAAAAAAAATCTAATAATATAAATAAAATATAGCTGGCATAAGGATGAATCTCCTATAATATTGGAAGGTTGCATAATGCATTTTCATTGCATTGATCATATGTAACATGAAAGACTAAGCTTTTTATTTTAAAATACCAACTTTGCTAACATAACAATTCCATAAAAAAGGATCAACTTTTTCCCCTGGTTGAGGTCTTGTGGATTTTCCCAATTTGTTGGGCATTAATATGCATTAGAAAATCAATTTTCCAGGTTTGATATTGACTTTTGTTGAAGCTATGGCAAAAAATAGGTGAATTGATTCTCCTGTTGTGTTCTATGACTTGCAAAACTGTTGAATTGATTCACTCATCTTTATATCAGGGACAATCGGCAAAACAAATGTCAAACTTTATTATATACACATATGCTTTTTTTAAATGTGTTTTCCCACAAGAGCAAATTATGGCATATTGCTAGGATATGCCATAACTTGCTGCTCGCTGGGGTCCGACCCCTGAGCCCCCTCCACTCAGCAAGGGTGTAACTTATGTAAGATCTGAAGAGGAATGGGGAACATTTAAATGCACTTTGGTATGTAAATGTAAAGGATTTGCCAGACACAGCTTCTGTGTCAACGCCCGTGGGCAATCAGTCTGCACCTGCTCCTATGTCTGTGAGACTGACTCCATCTTCCACCACTCAGGATGGCAGGCTTAGGAGTGGGAGAACCGATCACAGCCTGGCCAGACTGAGCTAGCTCCCGCCCACTGTCTATTTATACCTGCCTTTCCTGTTCCTCCTTTGCCTGTGATTCTTCTATGCTTGTTTCCTGGCTTGCTGCTGCTGCTTGTACTACTCATCATCTGCTTGTTATTGACCTTGGCTTTCTGACCACTCTCCTGCTCAGCGTTTTGTACCTCATTCTCTCCTGGTTTGACTTGGCTCGTTCACTACTCTTGTTGCTCACGGTGTCTCCGTGGGCAGCTGCCCCGTTTTCCCTAGCTTCTGTGTACCCTTGTCTGTTTGTCTGTCTTGCACTTACTGAGCGTAGGGACCGTCGCCCAGTTGTACCCCGTCGCTTAGGATGGGTCCATGCAAGTAAGCAGGGACTGAGTGGCGGGTAGATTAGGGCTCACCTGTCTGTCTCCCTACCCTGTCATTACATAATCACAGGCCCATATACCTAGTCTACCCAGGTCCCTGACACATCTATGGACCCCCTTGAGACCCTGGCTCAGCAGATGCAGGGCCTCTCCCTACAGGTCCAGGCCCTGGCTCAGAGGGACAACCTGCGTGATGCTTCCCTGGTAGTGCCCCTCACCTCACCTCTCGAACCCCACCTCAAGTTGCCTGACCGGTTCTCAGGGGACCGGAAGACTTTTCTCTCCTTTCGGGAGAGTTGTAGGCTCTATTTCTGCTTAAAGCCCCACTCCTCAGGTTCTGAGAGCCAGCAGGTGGGTATAATTATGTCCCGGCTCCAGGACGGGCAACAAGAATGGGCCTTCTCCTTGGCTCCTGACTCCCCTGAACTTTCCTCCGTTGATCTTTTCTTTTCTGCTCTCGGGCTCATTTATGACGAGACTGACAAGACTGCCTTTGCCGAGAGTCAGCTGGTGACTTTACATCAGGGTAAGAGACCTGTAGAGGAGTATTGTTCTGACTTTAGGAAGTGGTGTGTAGCTTCTCGGTGGAATGACCCTGCCTTGAGGTGCCAGTTTAGGTTGGGACTGTTGAACGCCCTGAAATACCTGCTAGTTAGCTATCCCTCTGCTGACTCCCTAGATCAGGTTATGGCTTTAGCGGTACGACTTGACAGACGTCTCAGGGAACGACTACTTGAACGTTTTTGTGCCTTCTCCTCTGACTCCCCAATGATGCCTCCCGAGGTTCCGTTGCTTCGTTCTTCCACGGAAGACTCGGATATACCTATGCAACAGGGGCCTCCGTGTCCCCCCAATAACGTAGATAGTTCCGCAGGAATAATGGTCTTTGCTTCTACTGTGGGGATGACAAGCATCAAGTGAACAACTGTCCTAGGTGTAAGAATAAGCAGCCGGAAGAACTTCCGCGCCTAAGTGATCATCGAGGAGGTCACTTGGGCGCACAGGTATTTCCCGTAAAGATGAAACCTAATAAAATCTTGCTTCCCTTTCAGGTCTCTTTTGGTGAAAGGTCTGCTACCGGCAGTGCCTTCGTGGATTCAGGGTCTTCTGCTAATATTATGTCTGTGGAATTTGCTATGTCTCTAGCTATGCCATTGATTGATTTGCCTAAACCTGTCCCGGTAGGGGGTATCGACTCCACTCCTCTTGCTAATGGTTATTTTACACAGCATACCCCTGTTTTTGAACTCCTTGTTGGCTCCATGCATTTCGAGCAGTGCTCTGTACTGGTGATGCACGGATTATCGTCCGATTTGGTTTTAGGCCTTCCCTGGTTGCAGATGCATAATCCCATGTTTAACTGGAATACTGGGGATCTTACCAAATGGGGTAATGAATGCATGACGTCATGTTTTTCTGTTAATTCTATTTCTCTCCCTGAGGAGGTGAACACTCTACCTGAGTTTGTTCAGGACTTCGCTGATGTTTTCTCTAAAGAGGCCTCTGAAGTGTTACCTCCTCATAGAGAATACGATTGCGCAATCGATTTGGTACCAGGAGCTAAGCTCCCTAAGGGTAGGATATTCAATCTCTCTTGTCCCGAACGTGAAGCCATGAGAGAGTATATCCAGGAATGCCTGGCCAAGGGTTACATTCGCCCCTCTACTTCTCCGGTAGGTGCTGGCTTCTTCTTCGTAGGGAAGAAGGATGGTGGTCTTAGGCCGTGCATCGACTACCGGAACTTGAATAAGGTCACTGTAAGGAACCAGTACCCCCTTCCTTTGATTCCTGATCTCTTCAATCAGGTTCAGGGGGCCCAATGGTTCTCTAAGTTTGATCTACGGGGGGCTTATAACCTTATCCGCATCAAAGAAGGGGATGAGTGGAAGACTGCGTTTAACATGCCCGAAGGTCATTTCGAATACCTCGTCATGCCCTTTGGGTTGTGTAATGCTCCCGCGGTCTTCCAGAATTTCATAAATGAGATTTTAAGAGACTACCTGGGGGTATTTCTTGTAGTGTACCTTGATGACATACTTGTGTTTTCTAAGGACTGGTCCTCCCACATTGAGCATGTCAGGAAGGTGCTAAAGGTCCTTCGGGAAAACAAACTGTTTGCTAATCCCGAAAAATGTGTGTTTGGGGTGCAAGAGATACCATTTTTTGGGTCAAATCCTCACTCCTCATGAATTCCGCATGGACCCCGCCAAGGTCCAGGCTGTGGCGGAATGGGTCCAACCTGCCTCCCTGAAGGCGTTACAGTGCTTCCTGGGATTCGCTAATTATTACAGGAGATTTATTGCTAACTTCTCGGTCATCGCTAAGCCTCTTACGGATCTCACTCGCAAAGGTGCTGATCTCCTCCACTGGCCTCCTGAGGCTGTCCAGGCTTTTGAGGTCCTTAAGAAGTGCTTTATCTCGGCCCCAGTGCTGGTTCAGCCCAACCAAATGGAGCCATTCATCATGGAGGTTGACGCCTCCGAGGTGGGAGTGGGTTCTGTCTTGTCCCAGAGTACCAGGTCCCTCACCCATCTGCGTCCCTGTGCCTACTTCTCCAGGAAGTTTTCGCCCACTGAGAGTAACTATGATATTGGCAACCGCGAACTCTTAGCCATTAAATGGGAATTTGAAGAGTGGCACCACTTCCTGGAGGGGGCTAGGCACCAGGTAACGGTCCTTACCGACCACAAGAATCTGGTTTTCTTAGAATCTGCCCGGAGGCTAAACCCGAGACAAGCTCGATGGGCGTTATTTTTTACCAGATTAAACTTTTTGGTCAGCTATAGGGCTGGATCTAAAAATATTAAGGCTGACTCACTGTCGCGTAGCTTCATGGCCAGCCCTCCTTCGGAGGAAGATCCTGCTTGTGTTTTGCCTCCAGGTATAATCATTTCCTCTATTGATTCTGATTTAGTCTCCGAAATTGCGGCTGATCAATGTTCAGCTCACGGGAACCTTCCTGAGAACAAGCTGTTTGTTCCCCTGCAACTCCGGCTAACGGTACTTAGGGAAAATCATGACTCTGCACTATCTGGCCATCCAGGCATCCTGGGCACCAAGCACCTCATTGCCAGAAACTACTGGTGGCCTGGGTTGCTTAAAGATGTTAAGGCCTACGTCGCCGCTTGTGAGGTTTGTGCTAGGTCCAAGACTCCCAGGTCCCGACCAGCGGGCTTACTATGTTCTTTGCCCATTCCCCAGAGACCTTGGACCCATATCTCCATGGATTTTATCACCGATTTGCCTCCATCTCAAGGCAAGTCGGTGGTGTGGGTTGTAGTAGACCTCTTCAGTAAGATGTGCCAATTTGTGCCCCTCAAGAAACTACCCAATGCTAAGACGTTAGCTACCTTGTTTGTCAAACACATCCTGCGTCTCCATGGGGTTCCTGTCAATATTGTTTCTGACAGAGGGGTACAATTTGTTTCATTGTTTTGGAGAGCTTTCAGTAAAAAGTTGGAGATTGATCTGTCCTTCTCCTCGGCTTTCCATCCTGAAACTAATGGCCAAACGGAGAGGACTAATCAGTCTCTAGAACAATATTTAATGTGCTTTATCTCTGACTGTCAACATGATTGGGTCTCATTCATTCCCCTCGCCAAATTTTCCCTTAATAACCGGGTCAGTAACTCGTCAGGGTTCTCCCCCTTTTTCTGTAATTTTGGGTTTAATCCACGGTTCTCCTCCATTTCACCTGGTAGTTCCAACAATCCCGAGGTAGATGTCGTTCATCAGGAACTGTGCACAGTCTGGGCCCAGGTTCAGAAGAACCTAGAGGCGTCCCAGAGCATACAAAAAAGTCAGGCAGATAGAAGACGTTCTGCTAACCCCTTGTTTATGGTCGGGGATCTGGTGTGGCTATCGTCTAAGAACTTGCGCCTTAAGGTCCCATCCAAGAAGTTTGCTCCCCGATTTATAGGGCCGTACAAGGTCATTGAAGTCCTCAATCCTGTCTCCTTCCGACTGGAGTTGCCCCGTCTTTTCGAGTGCACAACGTCTTTCATGCCTCCCTCCTTAAACGCTGCTCCCCGTCCTTGGCTCCCTCGAGGAAACCTCCAGTCCCTGTTCTCACAGATGAGGGGGTAGAATTCGAGGTGGCCAAGATTGTGGACAGCAGGATGGTCCAAGGCTCCCTCCAGTACCTGGTCCATTGGAGGGGATACGGGCCTGAGGAGAGGACTTGGGTACCCACCCGGGATGTTCACGCTGGGGTATTGCTCAGGAGGTTCCACCTTCGTTTCCCCAATAAACCAGGTCCATCTAGAAAGGGTCCGGTGGCCCCTCATAAAAGGGGGGGTACTGTAAAGGATTTGCCAGACACAGATTCTGTGTCAACGCCCGTGGGCAATCAGTCTGCACCTGCTCCTATGTCTGTGAGACTGACTCCATCTTCCACCACTCAGGATGGCAGGCTTAGGAGTGGGAGAGCCTATCACAGCCTGGCCAGACGGAGCTAGCTCCCGCCCACTGTCTATTTATACCTGCCTTTCCTGTTCCTCCTTTGCCTGTGATTCTTCTATGCTTGTTTCCTGGCTTGCTGCTGCTGCTTGTACTACTCATCATCTGCTTGTTATTGACCTTGGCTTTCTGACCACTCTCCTGCTCAGCGTTTTGTACCTCATTCTCTCCTGGTTTGACTCGGCTCGTTCACTACTCTTGTTGCTCTTGGTGTCTCCGTGGGTAGCTGCCCCGTTTTCCCTAGCTTCTGTGTACCCTTGTCTGTTTGTCTGTCTTGCACTTAATGAGCATAGGGACCATCGCCCAGTTGTACCCCGTCGCTTAGGATGGGTCGTTGCACGTAGGCAGGGACTGAGTGTCGGGTAGATTAGGGCTCACCTGTCTGTCTCCCTACCCTGTCATTACAGTAAAGAATTTAGCTTCCTTTGTAATTTAGGAATGGGGCAGGAATGATTCGAGATTTGGAGAGAATGCCTAATACGAAATCTGAGGGATATGAATAGATAATACAAAGCAAGTACCTCATGCCATACAGAAGGGGGAGATAGCTTTAGAGAAGTGAATCTCAACAGGTTTACCTCTTGCCAAGTAAAAAAAATAATCTATTAGGTGTTATTATGTAGCTCTAGTCTTGATCAGAACTCTGACTTGAAGGAGTTATAACTCTGTTTAACTTAGAACTGAATGTGCTCTAAATTTGTAATATAAAAGTTTCCTCATTTTTATTATGGCCCCTACAAGTAGTTAAATCTGAAATTCATGCCTTTGGATCAAAAAGATTGTGCTAACCTGAGCTAGGATGACATGCTTTATATTAAAACTTTTGGAGAGTAGGAGAGTCCTTGAATTGTGCTTCACATTCTCTCATGTTCGAGTAAATGTTTCTTAAGAGAAAATATTAAATAAATGGAGAATAGAAAAAATCCTATAGTTTTTGCAGAATTCTAGCAATATATATGTGTATATATGATTTTATTTATATATATATATATATATATATATATATATATATAAGTTATGTATAACTCAGCGTCTCCATAATAAAATATTATATATAAGGATTTTTAAGTAGTTCATACAGTTTGCAGTGTAATTTAGATGTAGCCGTCTTTACCTTGACTTTTAACGCATTAAGTACAAAGTGGCAAGATCCTTTATTTTTATTTATCCTTGAGTTTTTCAATGACTTTTCAATGGCTTTTGATATGTGATATCACGCTGCAGCAAGTTATCAGAGTCAAGATAAAGATGGCTACATCTGTATAATCATGTACAATGTACATAACTGCCTTTTTGCTTTTTAATTCTAGCTCAAGACAGGGATAAATAAATTATTGATCTAGTGGGATCAATTGTCTAATTCGGTGCTCTGTGTGGAGTACATGTAAACCAAGTTACATACTAATAAGTATTTCTGCACAGACAAAGAAATGATGGGTCAGGGAGTAGATAATTTGAGCAATACTAATCTAAAGACAAGTTATAGATAAATGATGACAAATTTTATTTGTCGCTTCTTGTAAAGTGATTTTTCTGTGTATTTTGAAAACGAAAAAATGCATGTTGTACTTTATTCTTAGTGAACCAAGAGTATAATATAGAGGTACTACAAGAAAATTATTTCATTTAGGTAATTGTTTAACAATAGCAATGTATCAGTGTGTCAAGACAGGACATCTACTGCATATCTACTGTAAGATTCCATTGGCATGTGAATCGGTTCGGGTCTTTGCACACATATTTCAGTATCTTTGGCTAGGTTAACATATAGGGTAGTTACTGGTGCGTTTTAGGACTACACCACTACAATTCTATGATTATTGGGCCATTTATTACTTTAAATAAAAATTGAAGGCAATGGATAGAAAATATTTTTGCACGCATTTTTCTCCTTTTAAAGTGATTGGAAAATATTTCACAAAATCACATCTAGAGCATACTGCAATTAAGAAAAAAAAATCAGGTCTAAAATGGCATTAATAA
Organism: Rhinoderma darwinii; assembly: GCF_050947455.1. Classification (NCBI taxonomy): domain Eukaryota; kingdom Metazoa; phylum Chordata; class Amphibia; order Anura; family Rhinodermatidae; genus Rhinoderma; species Rhinoderma darwinii. Next base: position 103,291,787 of record NC_134687.1, on the reverse strand, counting down.
TATCATTGGGGCAGATTTTTTTTTAAAATTGGCACAAGCACTATAAATATATTATTACAAGTTACTGTTTTTTTTGCTGTTCTGCTTTGCAAATTCATGTTTATAAAGTGCTAGCAAAATAACTCCCCTCCAGAAAGCAGAAAACTGTATCTTTAGTGCCATCCATAGGTGACTTCTCTTTATGTCAATGTCTGACCCTGTCTAGAGCTTCCAAACATGACAAATTTCAGAGTTGTTGCTCTTCATCAGTACAGAGTATGGTTCTGATTAGCTGACCGAGACGCCTTTAAGGGTATGTGCACACGACCAATTTTCAGGCGTAATGGAGGCGTTTTACGCCTCGAATTATGCCTGAAAAGACGGCTCCAATACGTCGGCAAACATCTGCCCATTGCTTGCAATGGGTCTTACGATGTGCTGTGCAGACAAGCTGTCATTTTACGCGTCGCTGTCAAAAGACGGCACGTAAAATTATGGCCGCGTCGAAGTGCAGGACACTTCTTGGGACGGAATTGGAGCCGTTTTTCATTGACTCCAATGAAGAACAGCTCCAATTACGTACGTAAAAGACGCCGCGAAAAACACGAGTACATGCAATTACATCTGAAATTCAGGAGCTGTTTTCTCCTGAAAACAGTTCCGTAATTTCAGACGTAATTGGCGTTGTTGTGTGCACATACCCTTAAGCAGCTCTTGGAAGGTACTGATTCCCCTAGCGATGATCCAGCAGGTAGGAAGTAAAGTGCAATGCTACCTAGGAAAAGTACAGATGTAGCCAAGTTTATTTTGACCCTGATAACTTGCTGCAGCGTGATATCACACAATAAAAGCAATTGCAAAAGTCAAGTTAGTTTCTTGAAAAGTCAAGTTAGTTTCTTGACACTGTGTATTTAATGCGTTAAATGTCAATATAAAAAAGGCTACATGTGTATGCACAATAGCTTTCCTCCAGAAGGAAGGAAACTGTCTCTCTAGTGCCCCCTATAGGTGACTTCCCTGTCAATCAATGTCCTACTTTATATAGAGCCTTGAAACATCATTCAGGTCAATAGCCAAATCAGAGACACCCATCTGTGATGCTCTTGAAGCAGCTTTTGGAAGTTAGTGATTGCATCTAACCAGAAGAGTATGTGCACACACAAAATAAAAAACGTCTCAAAATACGGAGCTGTTTTCAGACTTTTTTTAATCAAAGCGTTTTTTGCTGCGTTTTTAACGGCCGTTTTTGGAGCTGTTTTTCTATAGAGTCTATGACAAAACGGCTCCAAAAATGGCTGAAGAAGGGACATGCTCTTCTATTTTGCGGCGGTTTTTTATGCGGCCATTTTGAAAAACGGGCGCGTAAAAATGCCGTTTTTCACATTGAAATCAATAGGCAGATGTTTTGAGGCGTTCTGCTTCCAATTTTTCAGCCATTTTTCGGGACGTTTACGGCTCGAAATATGGCTGAAAACACTCCGTGTGAACATACCCGAACTCTGCTTTGTACTGACGAGAAGCAGCAACTCTGAAACAGAGCAGTCTATAGATGGATGTCTCTGGTTTGTCCTATAGAAAATGCCACTGGACTTAAAAATGGCACAAAAATGCGACAAGCCAAAATGCTTTGTATGTCATGTTTTTTTTAAGGCTGGGTTCACATGACCTATTTTCAGACGTAAATATGGCATATTATGCCTCGTTTTACGTCTGAAAATAAGGCTACAATACGTCGACAAACATCTGCCCATTCATTTGAATGGGTTTGCTGACGTACTGTGCAGACAACCTGTAATTTACGCGTCGTCGTTTGACAGCTGTCAAACGACGAAGCGTAAAAATACAGCCTCGTCAAAAGAAGTGCAGGACACTTCTTTCAGACGTAATTTGAGCCGTTCTTCATTGAACTCAATGAAGAACAGCTCAAGATTTGCGGCTGTCAGAGAAGCCTCGCAAAATGCGAGGAGGAGCATTTACGTCTGAAACGAGGCAGCTGTTTTCTCCTGAAAACAGTCTGTCTTTTTAGACGTAAAAGCCTGCTACCGTGTGCACATACCCTTATATTTTACTATAGACTGTAAAGTAAGATCTGGCACAGCATTTTTGACCTGAAAATAACCCAGTTAAAAATGCCAATGAAACATCACACTAAAATGCAGCAAAACGCTGTGTGAATCCAGCCATAATGTGATTAATCAGGACCATATAAAACTCATAAAAAAACGCATAAAAAACAACAGCAGCATAAAAACTCGGTATATACTGTCAGTTGTTATAATTATATTTGATCCAATCAAGTCCATTCGTTTATTGCACATAATTGCATGCTGCACAGAATTTTCGTCTTATCTTAGTTTTTTGTCACTGCTCTCTTTATATAGTAGAAGTGTTTTTTGTTGTTTTTTTGCTAATTACAAGGTACTGGATTTTCTTTCAGTTCTGACTTATAGTTAGTTTAATACTGAGCTATTTGATGCTCAAAACAAGAAATATTGATCTCCATGCAGACTCCAATATTGTGCTGAATTAAATGACAACTTTACATGTGTATTCAGCATTGTGAGAAACTAGACATGGACCGCACATCCACAATATATACGTTGATCTGAGCCGCTAGGCATAATTTATACACATGAACATGAGGATCTTTGTTAATATTTTCATCAAACTGTATAAGCCCCCCTGCCAATCCACGGCGACCTCCCCCAAAGTGGGTCCCTACTCTATCGGTTGCACCACCGCAAATGCTGGCCACTGCCACCGCAGCACCACTCCTGCAGAGGGAGCAACCCAGGGGCCCAAAAGCACCCATGCTATCAGGCTGTGCCAAGCCTCCTTGTCTCTGGGCCACGTCCCTCCACAAGTGCAGCACTACAGCAACAGACGCCACCCCACAGCACCACCACTTTACATGTGAATTCCTTATGCTGCCTATTTGCAAATGACATCTCGGCCAACCCAGATATTTATTAATGGTTCATAATGGTCCTGCAGGGACCCTTAGCTATCAGTTGTGATCTGTGGGGAAACCTGTTCAGCGCCACCACAGGTGAAATTAAGCATTACTCAGTTCCCTATCAAACCAGTTAGTTGTCTGTATAAGAAAACCCTAATAAGGTATATGAAACTGAGTTTTGTAACCTGAACAACACCTTTAAGAAACCAGATGGTTTATAAAAGTTCAGCTTGTAAAAAGAATGAGTGCATCACTGACAGCTACCAAAAGTCCTTAAAATTGGAGATAGAGAAACTGGAGACAAATTTTTTTTTAACTTCCACTCAGTGAAATAAAAAAGACTACATTACAGTTAGCTTCTACTACTACTGAAACCTGCTCTAGAACTTGTTTCTGAACAGTAGTCCATTCTAGAAATAGTTTTATGAGCTGTGGGGTAGCTTAAAAAATAGGTTTTAGACATCAGTAAAATTAAAAAACCTATATCTACAAATCAGCGCAACAGAAAAAGTAAAAGATGTTTGTCCAAACTTGCAGATTTTGCCCCCTCTCTCAAAGCATGGGAGCCCTATCAGGGAAAATGAAGGAAAAACAAGTTCTGTTAAATCAATAACTGTCTATTTTTTATCCCTACTCTTTCCCGGTCTTATGATAGAAAAATTGCGATGCTTATTTAACAGTATATAAATATATAGAGCTCATACAAGGAACCTGTCACCAGTACAGACCCCACTTGAAAAGGGCATTTGCAAATGCGAGGAAAGTGGAAAGATGTATATCAATAGGCATTGCTTCTTATATCTATCTTGCTGTACAGTACTCTAATAGTGCCCACATTCCCAGGATATTATGATTTATCACCAACTTACTACATACAGTGCCTATTTAGTAACATACATTACTCAGTAACATAGTGTAGCATAGTTTTTGCCCAGTGTACCATACTTGTACAGAGACATCCACAGAACGTCAATCAGTACCCACATACTTTGGCTGCAAAGAGCTCAAAGAAAGCCATATGTTCCCCACACAAAACAGGGTCCACATAGTACTAAACAGTTCCCAGAGAGTGCCAAATAGCACCAATAGTGCCAAACATAGTACCACATTGTACACCCATACATCCAGGAGCGTAGCTAAAGGCCCATGGGACCGGTGCAAAAGTTCTTCTTAGGCCCCACCCAACTTCTCTGTAACTTTCAGCTGCATCGCTGGGTCTCTTTAGTAAACCATCAATGCAGAACTAGCAGCTGGGGGCGATGTTAGGGCTTTAAAAGATCAGGGAAACAAGCTGCAAGACATATGTTTTGCCCCCCCAAAAATGTATTTATATATATATATATATATATATATATATATATATATATATATATATATATATATATATATATATATATAGAGAGAGAGAGAGAGGAGAAGGCAGCAGCACTCACAAAGCAATCATTGGTCGGGTGCCAAGCAAAAACGTCCCGATCCTTGGACGGAATGTCAGATATAGCAAAAGAAACTTCGCAGCACTCCAAGTTGAAAAAAATGGTGGTTTATTCAATCCAAATATAACAGCAACGTTTCAATCCTACAATAGGATCTTTCTCAAGGCTTGAGAAAGATCCTATTGTAGGATTGAAACGTTGCTGTTATATTTGGATTGAATAAACCACCATTTTTTTCAACTTGGAGTTCTGCGAAGTTTATTTTGCTATATATATATATATATATATATATATATATATATATATATATATATATGTATATATATATATATATCCACACATTTTAGGATTAGATATGTTGGCTTAGCAGACAGTATCACACATGGTAGGGTTACATACATCGGCTTAGCAGACAGTATCACACATGGTAGGGTTACATACATCGGCTTAGCAGACAGTATCAGAAAATATAGGCTTAGATAGAGGAGCCAGCAGACAGTCTCACACATGATAGGATTACAGCGGCTCAGCAGAAGGTATCACATATGATAGGATTAGATGCATCGTCTCGCCACATAGTATCACACATTATAGGATTAGATAAAGGGCCCAGAAGACAGTATCATACATGATAGGCTTAGATACAGGGCCCAGAACAGTATCCCACATGATAGTCATAGATACAGGGCCAAGCGGATAGTGTCACACATGATATGCTTAGATACAGGGCCCAGCAGACAGTATAATAAACAAAAGAATAAAGAAAAGAAAAAATATTTTCCCTGACAACTAATCCTATTTTCTGCACTACTAACAGAAGGTATTGAATTGTTCTATTCACATAATTCCTAATAATGAAAATAAACTTTATTAAAGGCACGTAGCCTATATTCTAAAAACAACCCATGAGCCCAGAAACGTTATCACTCATGTAGATGTAATGGTCGGTCTCTGCTAACAGCAGTAGAATTAATATACGGTCTATACTTGAGGGAAGCGTCTGGATATCACTATCCCAGGATTTATTCTGAGCTGATGGTATGTTAAAAACATTCAACAAATCCCCCCTGACATGTTTCACCGAGATGGCATCCTTTAGGGGTACAATGGGGCAATGGCGACAGAAATAGCAAGTCTGAGGCTTATAAAACCTCGTAGAACGTCACTAGAGGAGAACAGGTGCACAGGAGTCAATCAGGTGAATTGGTGTATCGTTGGTCATTCAGACACATTTGATAGACAGCGGACTTAGCCAATACATAAAGCTCCTATAAGTGCCAATTGCTTCTTATAGACGGAGCATGCTCGGTTGCACCAAAGCACACAGAGTCTACGTATGGGTTACTGCGGACTGCGCATGCGTAAAAACGTAGTGCCATCAGATAACGCTGCCAGATAGCAGTACAGCTGAAATCATGGATATCTATTCTATTGGATAGGACATACAGTTATAAATAGACACTTTCTACAAGAAGAAGCCCAGGACACATTTACTGAGACTCAACTGGAATAAGTAATAATTGTTAGCATTAAATAGAGCTGTTGCAACTCCTATATTAATGATAAATCAAAGTATACATAGCTAGCAGTAATACACAGACTCTAGTATACAACAAAAAATCACAGATAAAGGAGTCCAGTTATAAAATGGCAGCTACAGAAAATATAAACACTAAATTGTCTGTCCTTGTTCAGAAGAACAAAAGGAAAAGTTACATGTAATGAACATATATTAATGTTATAGATCTCTCCCCGTCTCAACAGATAAATTCACTTATTACCGGTAGATAAAAGATTTTTTTTTAACATTTTTTAATCATCACTGGGTAATTAATTTATACAAAAACTGCTTTTACAACATACAGTAATGTGCATTTAGCATATGTTATATATACACGGAACATTTCTAAAATATATTGATGATTTCAGATGAAGGCAGAAAATGTAAAGCCTTCGCTAAATCTATTTGGACTCAGACTATTAAGGCCTCTTCCTGCAATCATTTCCTGACCAGATTTCCCCGTCTAGGGCCTAAATTCTTCTGACATATCCCCAAAATTTTAAGACTTTGGGGTCACCTTGTGTACAACCCTGGCATGTCGAGACAGTGGTGTATCAGCTTAAGTATTAACTCCTTCCCGACATTTGACGTATCCATATGCCAAAGTCGGGTAGGGGAAGTATGGAGCGGGCTCACGCAGTGAGCTCGCTTCATACGATGCCGATGTCGGCTGTATGTTACAGCCGACACTTCAGAGTAACTAGCGGCATCGCGCTCGAGCGCGATCCCGCTAGTTTAACTCGTTAAATGCTGCGGTCAATACTGACCGCAGCATTTAAATCGTCAGAAAGAGGGGGGCGACCCCCTCTAACAGGTCATCGCGCCCACCGCAACGCAATCTCGGGGGGGGCGATGGTTGCTATGGCTGCCTCGGGGCTTAATGAACGCCCCCAGGTCCGCCATCTTTGTACACCTATTAAGCCTTGCCTCCGGCAGGGCTTAATAGGTGCCTGTCAGAATCACGATACATTAGTATTGCAGTATATCATACAAGCGATCTAACGATCGCTGGTTGAAGTACCCTAGCGGGACTAATAAAAAAAAAGTAAAAATGAGTTAAATAAAGTTTTATTTGGTGTAAAAAAAAAAAAAATATATTAAAAGTTCAAAAAACCCCCCTTTTCCCATTTTCCCCCTAAAGCATAGTAAAACAATAAATAAATAAACATAATTGGTATTGCCGCGTCCGCAAAAGTCTGAACTATTACAATATATCATTATTTAACCCGCACGGTGAACGCCGTAAAAAAAAAAATTCTAAACGCCAGAATGTCTATTTTTTGGTCACCTCATCTCGCACAAAAAATGAAATAAAAAGTGATCAAACCGTTGCATGCACTCCAAAATGGTATTATTAAAAACTACAGCTTATGCCGCAAAAAATAAGCCCTCATACCACTTAATCGACGGAAAAATAAAAAAGTTGTGGCTCTCGGAATTTGGCGACGCAGAATAAATTTTCTATTTTACACTTAGGTTTTTACATGTAAAAGTAGTAAAATATAGAAAAAACAATATATATTTGGTATTGCCGTAATCGTATTGACCCACAGAATAAAGTTAACATGTTGTTTTAATTGCACAGTGAATTCTGTAAAAACAGCGCTCAAAAAACCATGGAGGAATCGCTGTTTTTTTTTCATTTTCTACCCCACAAATAATTTGTTTCCCGTTTCCTAGTACATTATATGGCAAAATAAATGGTGCTACGAAAAACTACAACTCGTCCTGCAAAAATCAAGCCCTAGTACTATATCGACGGAAAAATAAAGACGTTATGGCTTCTGGAATGTGGGGAGGAGAAAACAAAAATGAAAATCTGAAAGTTGTTTACGACGGGAAGGGGTTAATTGAGGAGATGTGTTTTTTCTAAATCCATCTCCTTAATTTCTGAATAGTTTTCCATACATAAATGTTTGGACATGGGCAAATAGCCCCATAGACAACTCCAGAACTTTGACAATTTAGAAACTGTCTGGTGGTGTAGATCTTACCATCTACTGGATTTCTAAAATTCTTCACACTCTGATTAGCAAGATGGCTATGAACGAGAATATCATAAATATTTTGTCCTCTCCGGTATGTTACAGATGGTTTTCTTGTAATGACTCCTTGCAAATCTGGATCCACGTACAGTAAAGGCCAGAATCTACGGAGTATTTGAGTAACTTGATAGGTATGTGTATCGAAAGTTCCAATGCATCTTATTATTGTAGGTGAACCATTGATTAAGTGACATGTTACTAAATTCAATTTCTCAGTGCATGTAAAGACACAAGAGAATCATCCATGAAACATGGAGTAATTAACTATTAGCTAGAAACACATTTGTGCCTCCCGGGGCAAGGCATAGCTTTCAAGTGAAAAAACATTCCTGTACTTCTGCTTTTGTCTGAGAACGCTCTGATTGGATAATAAAACTGTGATATGACAACCTTTTAATGACAGTCAATACTCCAATACACTTGTAATACATAGATCATTTTGTTGTGTCAATAACTTTCAAGTATAATAACTTACATAATGTTCTAATAACATATCAAATTGAAGTTAGATTGCATAAAAAGCTTGAAAACAATTAATATGCAAAATACTTCTGTCTAATCTCCCATGTAAGCAGACTTCACTGACTTTCCATAAAGTAATTGTAAAAGACAAGACGGGTGTAGACAAGAATTAAAAAGTGGATTAACTTTATATTTGAATTATTTTAATTCATTTTAGAACAGAGTGCTTAGTACAATCTAGCCACTGGAGAGTAAATCAGTCTGATGTTATTCTCTTCAGATCATCTGCTGCTTCCTCAGCTGAAGCTAAGTGTAAGGAAGAGCCGAGCATCTGGATACAATTCAGCTTTGTGGCATAGTGCTAGGACAGGAGTTATGGAAGAAAGCCTCCACTCTGTAAGATACATTTCAAGGAACGGCATAGTCCTATAAACTGAAATATACCAGCAATAATATTCCCCTAGTAGTAAAATGACATTTAGTGTATACTTTAATACACCACTATTATGCCCAATTATGTCTGAATTTGTCCTCAAACATGTTACACATATATATGAGACATTTTCCGAGACTTTGCATTACATTTATTTTGTTTTCTTTTCCAACAGTTTCATAGTGACTTGTCACAATTATGCAGAAAAATTATGAATGTTTAAACTGATTTCTGACTTACTGAGGTTGGGCACATGTACATCAGGTTAGACCAGGTGCAGAGTGTATGACTTGTTTAGAACACTTTATTGTTTAAGACACATTTAGCAAGTTGAGAGACATTTCAAAGAATACTAAGTATTAACCAAAAACAGCTAAACGTCATATGCGTGCATGTGCCCAGATTTATCAATATGGCAGTGAAGGCATGAATATGTTAATATAATAAGCATTAGTTGTTTGTTAGTAGTTGGCCTGTATACCAAAAATATGCCATAAGCAGTGATATGCCTTTGCTAGTTGCCCAGTAGCAGTAGTCAGGGCTGGTGTCAGCACCCGACGAACCCGGGCAAGTGTCGGGGCCCACTACTTTTGGGGGGGTCCACTCGGCCGCCGGGTGCTGACGCTGGCGTCGTCACGGCATCACTGTCTATATATGGACAGTGATGTAAACAGAAAAGACGCAGTCCCAGGCAGAGCGCTAGCGGCTCTGCTCCGGGACTCCGTCTCTGGGAAAGCCCCTGACATCACTGTCCATATATGGACAGTGATGTCAGGAGGACTGAAGGAGTCTCAGACAGACCGCTAGAAGCGGCTCTGCTCCGGGACTCTGTCTCTGGGAAAGCCCCTAACATCACTGTCCATATATGGACAGTGCTGTCAGGAGCAGAGCAGTGTCCCAGGCAGTGGCGTAGCTATAGGGGTCGCAACGGTCACAACTGCAACTGGGCTCCTAAGCCCCGTTGCCACACAGTGCTGACTGCGCTGGTCCTGCTTCCAACTGAATCTGCGTCCGCAGGATGCACATTCAGTTGGGTTCAATGCTGGAGCCTCACTCCAGCATTCGCTGTGCCATGACTGGCTCGGCGCAGGCAGGCGCGATGTAGTGACGTTATTGCGCCTGTCTGCGCCGAGTCACTCACAGCACAGTGCAGAGAAGGATCTCCTCCACCTGTCGTGGGAACAAGAATAGGTAAGCAATTATGTTATTATTTTTCTATTAGGTAAATACATATGGGGGCATTATACTGGGTATGGGAGGGGGGCTCATATGGTAGCTGCTTAGGGGGCATTATACTGTATGGGACAGATATGGGGGTATTATAATGTATGGGGGCATTATTCTGTATGGGACAGCCATGGGGGGCATTATACTGTAACGGGGACATTATACTGTATGGGACAGCTATGGGGGGCATTATACTGTATGGGGGCATTATACTGTATAGGGCAGCTATGGGGGGCATTATACTGTATGGGGGCATTATACTGTATGGGGCAGCTACGGGGGCATTAATCTCTATGGGGGGCATTATACTGTATGTGGAAGCTATGGAGAGCATTATACTGTATGGTTTTGATCTCTGCAACTCCTGGTATACATCTGTTTTGCAATTTGGACTTTTAGTCTCTTCTGGTTTGAACAAGCTTTTGAGCTTGTTTATTACCCCTCAGGCTTTCTGGTTATCCGTTCTGGTATTGCCTGCAAGTGCACCACCTGTCCAACAACTTATTCTGTAAAAGCAACCTGGGTTCTATGCGGCCAAATCCAACTTGCCTTGCATAAGCACAAGTCCTTAAAATTGTCTTTTCCATTATGGAACCTATACGCGGTCTGGTGGAACAGATGAACGGTCTTACTCAGCTGGTACAAGATCAGTCTGAAAGGATTCAACACTATGAAACTGCGCAGGTCCAAGCAGTCGTTCCAGCTGCAACTCCGATTGAACCTAAGATGAACTTACCTGATTGTTTTTCCGGTGATCATAAGGGTATGTGCACACGACCTCTTTTCAGACGTAATGGAGGCGTTTTACGCCTCAAATTACGCCTGAAAAGACGGCTCCAATACGTCTGCAAACATCTGCCCATTGCTTGCAAAGGGTTTTACGATGTTCTGTGCAGACGAGCTGTCATTTTACGCGTCGCTGTCAAAATACGGCGCATAAAATAACGGCTGGTCAAAAGAAGTGCAGGACACTTCTTGGGACGTTTTTGGAGCCGTTTTTTCATAGACTATTTAAAACAGCTCCAGAAATGGCCGTAAAAAACGCAGGGAAAAACGCAGCGAAAAACGCGAGTTGCTCAAAAAACGTCTGAAAATCAGGAGCTGTTTTCCCTTGAAAACAGCTCCGTATTTTCAGACGTATTTTTATTAATCGTGTGAACATACCCTAAGTCTCTCATTAACTTTCTTGAGAGTTATAAATTGTATTTTCGTTTAAGGCCTTTTTCCTCTGGAACTGAGCAGCAACGAGTTGGTCTCGTGATTTCCCTATTGCAGGGAGATCCTCAAACCTGGGCCTTTTTGTTGAGACCTGATGCCACTGAATTTTTCTCTGTTGAGACCTGCTTTGCGGCCCCAGGTTTATTATATGGTGAACCAGATAACACTGCAGTGGCAGAGTCCAATTTGCTATCACTCCAGCAAGGACGGCGTCCTGTCGAGGTTTACTGTTCGGAATTCTGTCTGTTCCTTCACAGTGGAATGATGCAGCGCTCCGTTCTGCCGAGGCCTTTCTGAAACCTTAAAAGATCCTCTGGTAAATTACCCTCTGCCCTTGACTTTAGAACATGCTATGACTCTCTTTCGTCTTGACCGATGTCTACGAGAGCGCAAAAATGAACGTTCAGAAATGGTCTCTCCTCTTCCCTGCGCTGAGATCCCTCTATTTATCTCACAGGAGCCCATACAGTTGGGGTTCACGATGTCTGCTCAAGAACTGTTCTAAATTTCCATTCATATTTCTGGTCAGGCTTTCGTAGATTGTGGTTCTGCGGGTAATTTTGGGGATTTTCAGGTTGCTAAAAAATTGACTATTCCCCTATTTTAACTGAGAAACCCTGTCAAAGTAAAATATGCCATTCCATTTGATTGCCTCAACTCCCTGATTCCAAAACGTTGTCTAAATTATTTATTGATCAAGTGGTTCGTCTGCATGGAATTCCAGAAAATATCTCTATCTCTGATAGAGGTGGAGAATTTGTGGCTAACTTCTGGAGAGCTTTCTGAAACTTTCACACTGAGACTAATGGTCAAACCGAGCACTTTAATCAAACCTTAGCACAATATCTTAGGTGTTATATTTTGGATAACCAGGCTGAATGGGTCTCGTATCTTCCATTAGTGGAATTTGCTATAAATAATCGCCACCATGTTTCTCTTGATGCCTCGCCGTTTTTCTGTAATTATGGTTTTCATCCTCATTTTGCTTCATTTTTCGCCTCTTCTAGCGATAACCCTGAGGTGGAAGTTGAATCAAATAAACTGTGCACAGTTTTGGCTCAGGTTCAATCGAACCTGAAGAATTCACAATTAATTCAAAGTAAAAATGCTGACAAAAAACATACGGTGGGTCCTGTGTTCCGTGTGGGACAAAATATATGGCTTTCTACTAAGAATCTTCGATTGAAAGAACCATCTCGTAAGTTTTCTCTTTGGTTTATTGGTCCATACGAAATTGTTGAAGTTATAAGTCCTGTGTCTTTTCGCTTGGCTCTTCCTCCTTCTTTTATAATTCATGATGTTTTTCACAAATCTCTTCTTAACAAATTTGTACCACCATCTAAACCACTCAAGAAACCTCCTCCTCCAGTTCAGGCAGAAGGAGATATGGAATTTCAGATTCAAAGAATTGTGATTTCCATAAGAGTCAGGGGTACAGTCCAGTACTTGGAGCACTAGAAGGGGTATGGGCCAGAAAAAACAAACTTGGGTACCAGCTTACTTAGTTTATGCTGATCGTTTAGTTAAAGTTTTTCATTTGAAGTTTCCTTTGAAACCTAGCCTGAGGTTTAAAGGTCTGGTGGCCCCTCGTAGAAAGGGGGGCAGTGTTAGGAAACGTCCTTCACTTTAGGGTTCTCATGACTAATAACCAAGCTTCTCGGTGGCCCTGGTTTGAAATGCGGAGCCAATCTGTTTTCTCTGTCGGCAACCTATCAGGACCAAGGGTGGAGTATTTGAGTCTGTTCAGTTTCTTGTTTGTTGCTTGTGATTTTCTTGTGAATGCATGTGTCTGATCAAGCTCCTGGTTACACCCAGAATTACCTTGAATACTTGGACACTTTGAACTGGAATTCAGCTTTGTCTTTTGGAATTAGCCTCTGCTCACTTATTTGGATATTCTGCTCACAGCTGGTTTCAACCGCTGCAACTCCTGGTATACTGTTTTGCAATTCTGACTTTTAGCCTCTCCTGGTTTGAACTCTGCTTGTTTATTACCCTTCTGGCATTCTGGTGATCCGTTCTGGTATTGCCTGCAAGTACACCGCCTGTTCAACACCTTATTCTGTAAAAGCAACCTGGGTTCTATGCGGCCAAATCCAACCTGCCTTGTGGCGGTCTCTGATAAGTAGCCTTAGTGTCTGCTGACTAGAGTGGTGATGGGCTTGAGATAGCTGATTTACTTGTATGCTTGATCCAGACAGTCTCCAGCTGCCTTTGGGGAATTGCTTGTATAGCAATTCCATAAACTTCCACTCTGGGGAATTGCTCAAGTAGTGATTCCTTGACAGCACCATGTTGCCAGAGTGCACATCTGCCATAGATGCATGGCAGATGTTGCTAACGGTTAATATAAAAAATATATATGTATAGATAAGCTGTTTTGTAATTTCCATACAACATTACATGATAAACCATATACCAGCAAGCCACTTATGTTACCATCTGTCTAGTGTATGAGCTCTGTAATGGCATTTTCACAATAAAATTGGAGCATGCTGACAATAGAAAATGAGACACAGAAGTAGCTGGAAGACATTTGGTGTTCTGTAAGACTGCCAACGTTGTTGCCCTTGATTGTCATCTATGCACTGTTCCCTGTCAGTTTTATCCCAAGAACTATTGAAAACTTGACAGGGAATGTCACTAGATCAGAGCATATTTCAAATATCATTGTACATGTCTCCAGTAGTCTCATTTAAAGTTGGGCCAGTACAGTTGGCGTCTGAGTCGACAAACCACAGAAATCAAGCTTCCCTGCTGGTGAAATATTGACTGTAAGTCATATCACAGGAAGAAATTATTTTTCTGCAGTGTTTCAATTATTGATTATGTGCTTAGCTGTCCCAAACCTGGCATGGCAATAAACTAATGGGTTACAAATACGAAAGAAAGAAAATAAATAGACATGAAGTCTATTAGACAGTATTGCTATGTAAAGGGTATGTGAATAACACATCAGACTTACTCCTGATAGCCTCATCCTTGTTTATGTGACACACCATTCTGAAAATGTCACTTGACATTTCGATAGAAAGTGATGCTGCTGTTCAGTCAGCATTGTATACAAATTTTTGGCAAGCTTATTATAATTTCAAGTTGCTAATGAATTCCACTGGGATACAAGATTTCAAGAATTGCAAATCCCATTAGAATAAGTTGCACAGCAGAGAATGGCAATGTAAAGATATTTTTTCTTCAAACCAAAGCATCTTTATGCACCTCTGATATATTACACGCTGGTGTCATTCAAGAAGCTTCATAAAGTTCATGAAAATCTCTAATACCCAAAAAGTATGTTTCTGCAAATTGATTGCTCTATGCAGAACCAAATATTTGAATAAGAAATTGAAACCCATATATGTATTATATTTTGCTAATGTATTATGCAGTATTAAATTATCAAAATAAGCAGTAAATACAAATTTCATTCGGAAACTAAAATGTAGCAATCCAACAAACTATAAAGCATATGGAAAGAAGACCCAGTGCAAATAATAGCTATACAATAGGTAAAACTACTGTTTGGTTTTATTTGATCATATATTTTTTTCACATTGTACCAACTATTAGCACAGTTGCCTCGCAGGGGTGCTGCGTTTGAATCCAACCCAGGTTAACATTTGCATGGAGCTGGTATGTTCTCTCTATGTTTGCATGGTACTTTGGTTTTCTCAAAAAAATATACTGATAGGTTAAAGGCGTATTACCATCTTAGACATTTATGGTATATCCCTCGCTGTGTTACACACCATCTGTAACTTCCATTCACTTCTATGGGAATTACGGAAACAGCGTAGCACATTGAGGTCAGCTGATTTTGTACTCCAGGCCGCCTTACATGGCAAAGACGGGGTCGGGGTCCCCCTGTTCTTGAAATTAATTTGGGTCCCAGAGTTGGGTATCCTGTAGATATGCCATGAATATTTAAGACAGGAATATCCCTTAAATTGGCTACGTATGAAACTTTCCCTGGTGTGTATGTATGTGTTTATAATCGGGTAATCAGATTGGAGACAGGGATGGATGTCATGGCCATCACTGTACAGCGATGCAGAATATGTTGGTGCTATATAAGCAATGGTAAAATAAATAAATAACCACATCATCAACCTCTTAATGACCAGGCGTGAAAAGGCCTTAATAACTAGTTAAAACATTTTATTTTTTTCATTGACATGGCTGTATGAGACCTTGTTTTATGTAAAAATTCCCTCTGTCATTTATATAATAATTTTTTTACGGCGTGAATAGAGGCGATTCTCTGCATTGTTTTTTTTTTGTTATATTTTATCTCGTTCACGATTCACACTACCCTGTTTATTATAACGGTCGATGCGATCGAAGAGGGGAGTCCCCTTTGATCATGCCGGAGTCACAAACCGCGACAATCAAAGCATTAAACAGCTGGGGCCAGAATTTTTTCCTATCCCAGATGTGTTCAGGAGGCTGCTCGAAGTTCAGGAACTGTTAGTTACAGCTCCTGCTTAGAGGATAAGCACTCACAGGAGTGCTCATCAGCCTCTTCTAAAGCGACGCCAACAGACGTCGCTATAGACAAAGGACCTGCACCGCCTGCCGTCAAAAGATGGTGGGCGGTCTTTAAGAAGTTAAAAGACAATGTATAGATAATGCTAGAGCAACCAGCCATCTAACCATCACCTGTATATTATAACCTCGTCTTACAACGCACCATATATATACAGTACAACACGGGAGGTAATTCTTGCACAAAGTCGTACATGGATGGTATCATCCATTAGTAGCAGTGGAATTACTATCTATCCTGGCCATTTACCCTTTAGATGTCACCGTCAAAGTGGTTTTAAAGAGGTAGAGAGCTCCCTCTGGCAACTCTACGTTGTGGTTGGGGGGGAGCTGATAGATTGCTATGGCAGACGAGGGCCAAACAAAGTCCCACATGTCTGCCATGTCTAGGAGTCTGTTAGACCCTGCCCGTGTCCATAACAAAAAGATTTTGTTGTGCAAAAATGTGAATAATAATACCGCTAATTTTACCACACGGTGAACAGCGTAAAAACAAATACCAAAAGACTATGACAGAATTGCTATTTTTTTCCATTCCCCTGACAATTTTTTTAATTTTAGTTCAACAATAACTTCTATATACCCCAAAATGGTACCATTTAATAAAACAGCTCACCCCTCATAAAAATTAGCCTTCATATACTGTAGCTATAATTATTGGAAAAATAAAAAAGTTATCCCTTTCGAAACACATGTTCTGCAAAAGGGAAAAAAAATCTGGCAACCTGAAGGTGTAATATAGTTTGGGTCCTTAGGGGATTAAATGGCTTCAGCTCATAAAAGATTTGAATAATACCAATACAGTATCTTGAGAATGATTTGCTCATGAAGTTTTATAGCAGTCAGTGGACATCCACTTCAAAGTGTGAGGATATGTTCACACGTGCACATCCGTTACGGCTGAAATGACGGAGCTGTTTTCAGGTGAAAACAGCTCCTGAATTTCAGACGTAATGGCATGTGCAGGCGTTTTTTGCAACGTCCATTACGGACGTAATTGGAGCTGTTTTTCTATGGAGTCAATGGAAAATGGCTCCAATTACATCCCAAGAAGTGACATGCACTTCTTTGACGCGGGCATCTTTTTTATGCGCTGTCTTTTGACAGCGGCACGTAAAAAAAAATGACCGTCTGCACAGTCCATCGTAAAACCCATTAAAATGAATGGGCAGATGTTTGCCGACGCTTTCAAGCAATATTTTCGGCCGTAATTCCAGGCGTAAAACACCTGAATTATGTCCGTAAATAGTGCGTGTGAACATACCCTTAGGGTGCAGTCACACAAAGGCAGGATATGTTGCACAAATTTTCTGCGACTGAAAATCAGTTCCATCCATCTGAATCTGTTTTTTTTCTGCAGCAGATGCTTCAATTTCTACAAGTTCCATTCAGATTAATGGACCAGATTTTCAGTCATAGAAAATCTCTGCAACAAAATCTGCCTCCTGTTACTGCACTCTTAGGCCTCATGCACACAAACGTAAAAACGCCCGTAATTGCGAGCCGTAATTACAGGCCTATAGACTTCTATGCTTACGGGGCTCCCGTAATTCCGGGTGGCTACGGGTGTGAACCCGTAATTACGGGAGCGTTGCTAGGCGACGTCAGGGGATAGTCACTGTCCAGGGTGCTGAAAGAGTTAACTGATCGGCAGTAACACTCAGCACACGGGACAGTGACTGCCGCTGGAGTTAATAGTATTAAAAGTTAACTTACCCAGAACTCTTCTTCTTCTTCTTCCTCCAGTCCAGCCTCCCGGGATGACATTTCATCCCATGTGACCGCTGCAGCCAATCACAGGCCAATCACTGGCTGCAGCGGTCACATGGACTGCAGCGTCATCGAGGGAGGTCGGACTGGATGTCAAGAGAGGGACGCGTCACCAAGACAACGGCCGGGTAAGTATAAATTTCTTTTACTTTTACTTTGGAAAGGGCTGTCCCTTCTCTCTATCTTGCACTGATAGAGAGAAGGGCTGCCGATTAGTGCAGTTCAATTTTGCAGCGAAAACGTGCCCGTAAATACGGGTGGAATACTGGTGACACCGGACCCGTATTTACCGGCACGGGTCCGTAACTACTGGTGCAATACGGGTCGAATACGTGTGACCAAGGACCCATATTTACGCCAGTATTTACGGTAGGACAAAAATACGTTCGTGTGCATGAGGCCTTAGGCTGGGTTCCCACGTAGCATAAACGCTGTGGAATTTCTGCAACGGAATTATGTGCAGGAATTCCGCAGCCTTTACAGTAGTAGCATAGTGAATGTGATTTGAATAAATCTCATGCACACTCTGCAGCAAAAATCTGCAGTGAAAATGTTCATGCATTAACTTGCGGTGCAGATTTTAAGTCCATAGCATGACAATTGATGTGCTACTGTTGTGTGTTTTCCCCAGTGAATTCCATTGGGATTTAATAGCTGCAACAAAGAGCCAATGCTGCAAATCTGCCGCAAAAATCACAAAAAATCAAAAACATTTTTATGGTTTATGAATAAAAAAGATAATACAGCCCAGCTGCTGTCATAGCAACACTTTATTCTGTTCCCCGTTCAAGCCGGCCTCCTGGGTTGAAGTTTCATCTAATGTGACTGCTGCAGCCAATCACAGGCTGCAGTGGTCACATTGGCTGTGGCGTCATCCCTGGAGGCCGGACTGCACGGAGAACAGAGGGACGCATCGCCATGATGATAGTCGGAAGTAAATATAGACATTTTTTTTTTTTTAAGTGCTGGTGTCCGCTGCGAAGATTCTTCCCGAAAAACTGCACCTCAATTTGGTGTGGATTTTTGGGCGGAATTCTCTGCGGGTTCTGGGTCGCATATGCTGCGTATCCGACTAGTGGGAACCCAGCCTAAGATTACTAATTTGTTTGTGGAAACATGTCTCAGCATCTGAGTTCTTTAAATCATCTTGGTCTTTAAATAATATATAATTATTGTTCGCTGAACCCCAGTAATGACTACATGGATACCATATTCTGCAATGCATTGTTAATAGAATTGGTAATAATAATTATTTACACATTCATACATCAAAGATATTGCAAGAATTATCTTTTTTTTTTTTACAACAGAATACGGCATAGTTCCAGTGCAGCTCAATTTTTTTTATTCTTTGTCTTGCCTGATTTAAATCTCGAGTCCATGTAAGGTGAGCTTTGACACCCCCACCTTACACTCTGTCACACCCTCCTTCCCTCTAATTGTTGCCCCATCACAAATTATTCTGGTCCTGAGTGAGCTCCTCGTCTTGAATGTCTGAGTGATAGAAAGAGAGAGCTCTTGTCCCTGGGCATCCAGGTGAGTGAGAGGGCACCTGACATAGGATACTTGTTGAAGTCATTGAATGCATGGCTTGGGTTTCTGGACAAGTGAGCAACTGCTTAGAACTGGCTGTGATACAAGTGAGCAACTGCTTGGCCCTCAGTGGTTAATTCAGCGCCTTGCCCTGGATGTCTGATTGAGTTATTCACTGCCTGACCCTGTGTGTGTGAGTTAGCAAACCCTGTGCTCTGAGGGCATGAGTGAGTGACCAAAACACTAGAATGCAGAATGCAAAAACATCATATAGTCCTCAATTCCAGTGTCAAAAGCGTTCTTATAAATGTTTCCATAATGTTGTCGGCTATGATTAAGGAAAGGATGGCTGATTTTTCTTCACAAAGTATTTATCCAATTTTAGTAATAGCATCTAATTTTAGCAGAGCCTTGATTTTATTGGAGTATAAAGATGAAACCTAACAAAGTAGTCTGTGGATTGTTCATTAATTACATAATTATATCTACATAAGTATTAGAATAATTAAATATCCACATAAATATTTTGTAAGAAATAGAAGGTATAAGTTATAGTGTTGCTATATTTTATAATATTCTTATTATAAAGGTATATTAAATTCTGTTTTAGGTCCACAGCTCCTGATAATTTATAATAGAAAATGGGTAGAGATAATGGCAATCTATATTCAGGGTGACATTCACATATGTCAGACAGAGTGTTGACATTTAATGAAAAA
Source organism: Rhinoderma darwinii (assembly GCF_050947455.1). Lineage (NCBI taxonomy): Eukaryota > Metazoa > Chordata > Amphibia > Anura > Rhinodermatidae > Rhinoderma > Rhinoderma darwinii. The sequence continues at coordinate 103,271,906 of NC_134687.1, read as the reverse complement.
TATATGCTTGTCATTGTGAATGAATGGTGCTGTTGTCTGTATAATAAAGATGCATTTATAGGTAAATTAATTTCGTATTTTTAAAAAAAATTTAAGAGATGCTTCTACAGATATCATGTGCCAAGACGATGTGTATATGTATATATATATTGTAGCAGTGCAGCTACTAAGGGGCAGAATTTGGGCCCAGTCTTATATATTTAAAGGAATGTTTCAAGAGAAAATGTCCTTTCTCCTTATTTGTTAGGCAGGAAACCTGGAGGAGGGTCTGGGTTGCTGGAGTGGAAGAGAATAGAGGAGGTTCCACTCCGTCTTCAGGACAGTCCAGGGTTTGGGCTGCCTTAGGAGTCTCATTACCTGACAGCTGTTAAGGCTCCTTTAAGAAAGGTGTGATCTATTCACACAATGCTCCCAGTCTGAGGTAGACAGGTATTGCCAGCCTGTGGGAGTCAGAGGTTCTGGTAAGAACGCCTTTCACCCTGATAGCTAGGGAAGCTATATGTGTAGTTAGAGGCTGGACGGCCTAAGGTTTATTTTTCAACTGTTTTGTGAAACCGCTTTTCATGTATGAAGACAATAAAGCTGGTTGTGGCCAGTTTCATACCGAATCCACTGCCTTGGAGTGAAAATTCTTAAGTGTACCAACCATCTTACCCTAGAGATGGCGATCCTGTGAGCTAACTTATCCCAAGTTGTCACAAAATAAATATATATATATATATATACAGTGGCGGATTAAGTAAACCATGGACCCTGGGCTGTTCCACAAGCTTGGGCCCCATTCTCCACCACCGCCCTGCCACGTCATGTCTATATTAAACACCACCTTTCTGTGTGAGCATTGACAAATGAGTGCTACGATTCCCCATGTCAAAGGGCTGTGTCCCTACATACTGACAGTCTCCAACCATCGCTGACAGTATCACACTGTGTAGGGATACATCCTCCTGACAAGGAGAATGGTAACACGCATTTGTCTATTAGTCCTGGGTACACAAATACTTTATGTGGAATACAAGGATTTCCGATAACTGACATGTCAGGAGAGGTGACAGATCTATAAATGCAATGACTCACAGGAGATGTCTTCACTGATGGGTCGTTCTCTTTTCTTCTCCATCTGACACAGACCGTTATGGCGACTTCTCCTGATGACTGCAGGGTTTCCTGATGAGAAATCTTTTCCCCTTGATTCTGTAGCCATTTTCAGCGTCTATAGCAACATAAAAATTCAGAAATAAACACCATAAATAGTCTTATACCCCAGACCCCTAAACAAATTAAGACCCAGGCCCATACATTAACTCAAACCAATAAATTCAGTCCAGAAGAGGTAACTATACTTTTAAAAAACATTTGACGTGTCATAGTGAGAGTGATATGTCAGAAGTTTTGATCGATGGGGGTCCCCGCATTGAGACCACCACCGATCACTAAAACAAAACAGCAGGAGTGCCCGGGTGAGCGCTGTTCCACTTAATTTCTGATTGTCTTTCCTCGGTGCGGTGTACGGACTCATAGACTTTCTGTTGTGCCCATACACCGCACGCTCGGCTATCAGAGGAAAGACGATCAGAAACAAAGTGGCACAGCACTCACCTGAGCGCTTCTGCCACATTGTTTCAGCGATTGGTGGGGTCTCAGTGCCCGGACCCCCACCGATTAGAACATTTGACATGTTACTATGACATGTAATTTAAAAAAAAAAGTTTAGTTAGTTACCCTTTAAGCAGTCAGACACCCCTCACCAGTGCATCTGACTGACTGCTGAGTGCCCTATGGGAGGGTCTAAGCGTCTGACACTTAGGGCGGATTTACACGAGCGTGTGCGTTTTGCGCATGCAAAAAAAGCGGCGTTTTGCGCGCGCAAAAGGCACTTAACAGCTCCGTGTGTCATCACCATATGATGCGCGGCTACGTGCCTTTCGCGCAGCCGCCATTATTATGACACTCTGTTTGTATGTTTGTAAACAGAAAAGCACCATAGTTTTACTGCTGTTTAGCAAATCACGCACGTCCCACGGAGGTGCCTCCGTGTGGCATGCGTGATTTTCAGGCACCCATTGACTTCAATGGGTGCGTGATGCGCAAAAAACGCAGAAATATAGGACATGTCGTGAGTTTTACGCAGCGGACTCACTCTGCGCAAAAATCACTGACAGTCTTCACTGCCCCATATACTTGCATAAGTCCGTGCGACGCACGTGAAAAGCGTTCGTGTAAATCCGCCCTTATGGCTCTGGGGGGAAGGAGTTATTCCCCTATAGAACCCTCAACAGTCAATCAAACGCTCTGACCCCCCCCCTGCAGTATAATAACTACTGAGGGCTCTATAGGGGAGATTATACTGCAGGGGGGGTTCTGAGCATCTGACTTACTGCAGAGGGCTCTATGGGTGGGAAATTATTTTGCACACAAAAAATGTGAGATTAAACACCCTATATACAATTCACACTAACACCACACACTATGTATTCAAACCACACACACTACACGCACACACTATATAGACTTACATTATAGACACTATAAACACAGCACACACTATATACACAGCACACACTATATAGACTTACATTATGACACACACACACACACACATACATAAACACACACACACACATAAACACACACACACATAAACACACACACACACACACACACACACACACACACACACACATAAACACACACACATAAACACACACACATAAACACACACACACACACACTTACCAGTCTCTTCCTCTGCGGTGCTTGTCTCTGGCAGCCTCCAGGACCTTAATCATGTGACTGTGACGTCACCACAGGTCCTTCACCCTCTAGTTGCAGTTTTGCCGTTATCAGGCAGCTGCTGGAGAATTAAACAGGAGGGAGGGTGTACAGCAACACAGAGGAGCAGACTGTCAGGGAGACTCCAGCACCTGCCCATCACAATCTCTGACAGTCTGCTCTCTACAGCTGATGTGCTGTGCCCCTGTTCCCTGGCCGCAATTGACTCCCCCTGCACATTCCCCCCTCCTCTTCATCAGCACGTGGGAACGATGACCACTAGAATGCGGCCGGCAGCAGCCCTGGAGAGTTTTTTTTCACTTGTGTGAGGTTTGGGCAGCTATGGGCCCCCTGGGAGCCTTGGGCCCCAGGCGGCCGCCCGAAACGCCCATATGAGGATCCGCCACTGTATATATATATATATATATATATAGGTATATATATATATATATATATATATAGGTATATTACTTTCTTTGTTATTTGTGTATACTAGTAATCATACTGCAATTGCTTGTGTCATTCCATAGAATCCTTTTCAAAGCAAACATTAATTATTTTATGATTGAAATATCAAACAATAAGCAGTTAGCATTTTACATTATATACTTTCGGTGGTTTGTCATGATACTTTTGAATTAAAAGGGTAGAACTAATGTAACATTGCACATTTTTTCTCATTCACTTTTATCGGATACATAAAAAACAACTCTGACTTACTAGACTCCACACAGGGACACCATCAGGTTAGTAAAGGTGGTACAAATAAAACCAACACACTCACCTGTTGGCTCCTTAGAAATCACTGCATAGAACCCGCACAGCTAGGTTATGTTCACACGGGGCAGATATGCTGCGTAAAAGCACACAGCGTATCCGCACTGTGCGCCGCAGTGAATTCTGGGAGAAAAATTGCACCAAATTGTGTGTCCGCTGCGGAAAACTGCAGCACTTGCAGACCGGCCTCCTGGGATGACGTTTCATCCCAGGAGACTGCTGCAGCCTATTATACGCTGCAGCGGAGGTCACGTGGGATGAAGCGTCATCCCAGAAGACCGGCCCACTGACGTCATCCAGGCTGGCTTCCTGGGAAGATGTTTCATCCCATGTGACCACCACTACAGCCTGTGATTGGCTGCAGCGGTCACTTGGGATGAAACCTCATCCCAGGAGGCTGCGCTGGAGGGAGGAACACAGACTCCTGTGTAAGTATGAGGTGTTTTTTTTCTGAGTTGCGGTTTTTGCAGGGATCGCTACGAACCTGCCGCAAGAAATGCGATAGTAAAAAATGGTTTTACCTCCCCATTTAATTCCATGGGGGAAACACGGAACAAATAAGCAGCATTTACGCAATTACAATTGACATGTTGCATAATAAAATTCTGCACCGCAGGTCAATTTCTGAGCGTTTTTTCCCCTCAGTATTTACGCAGCATGTGGATGGGATTTGTTTTATCTAATCCACTGTGCTAATACTGTATTTGCTGTGGATTTTCCCCAACAAATTCAGTTGCGGAGAAACCGCAGTGTTTACGCAACGTGTGAACTGACCCTTACACTTTCATTAAATTAATTTAATAGGAAATTATGTTCAGTTAAAGAGGTTCTCTGCTTTAGACAATCCCTACTTGTTACAAGGTTTCCTTGACCATAAACTGATCAAGTGTCCCCTTGCTGGCACCCCTAGCAATCAACAGTAATCTGTAGGGAAACCTGTCAGTGTTTAATTGCTCTGCAGCACTGCCACAGGAGAAATAAAGAATTACACCATGCCTATTCATACTAATTTGTCTCTGTAATGCAGGATAGGACAGGTCCTCCAGAGAAAGAGATGCTCTTGATAACCACTCTCCACTCTGGCCAAGAGATGAAGATCCTGAACAGTGCACCCCCTCAATTAACTTAAACTTAGAACTGGACAACCCCTTTAATATTCTATCCCTCTCCCTACCAAATACATGGTATGGTTCTGAAAAGGTACATAAACTTTTTCATTCCACTTAGAGGAGTCCATAGTTGAAAAAATATTTGGGCCATTGTGCATAGCAAGAGGGGTAACATGATCTGTATGCTGTATTATGATCATGTTATCCGCACAACCCGAAAGCCATTTACTTGTGTACAGGATGAAGTATAATTGACATGGGACAGACCTCAGGGGGCACTGATCAATTCAATGTTTGAGCCCCACATATTTAAATGGTGCTACTGGCTCTACTGATTTGATTTGTCCACTGTCACTGTAAATACTATTGTGACCCTCCTCATATCATGATACTATTGCTGTTACATGCCATCCTTAGCACCTGATTAAGTGTAATAAATATTGGACTCTGCATCTAACAAGACCGTTACTGTAACTAACTTGTATCTTTATTTTCTGTTCCTTAGATCTCCAGTTATGGCTGGCGGATTGTTTGCAGTTGATCGGAAATGGTTTTGGGAATTAGGAGGCTATGATCCTGGTTTAGAGATCTGGGGAGGAGAGCAATATGAAATATCTTTCAAAGTAAGAACAGCAAAATTATAAAATATTTAAATCTTTATAATAGCCATTAATAAAATGAACTGATTTATATTTGTTATGTTTCATTTTCCAAGTTTCTATCTTACCAGAAAAAAGATGAGAAGCATCATCCAGGAGTTCCGATTTTCATTAATGTATTCACTCCTATGCGTAATGATGTGTCTTAGCCTTTTGTAGAGCCCTAAAGGTGCTTAATCATTTAACACCTATCCTGCTCATTTTGACTATTCACATAGTTTAGAGGATTGCAGATTTTTTTAAATTTATAACTACAAAATGTCCCATAATTAAAACACCATTTTAAAAGGATTAGCCACTTTATATATAATCTGTACCGAAGAGTGAGTAAGAAGAATATAGCCAATTTACTAATACATTCTCTTTAGATGTTTTGCCTTGTTTAATCTCATTGTGAAGGCAAGCCTCCTTGCTAGTCTAGTCTTCTTCCCGGACAGGACCATCTCTCCCATCTGGAAAATGTCATGTGACGTGACCATGCCCCTTAGCACCTCCCATTGAAACACACTGTGCCTGCACTAGTTTCCTGATGAGCTAGCGTAGATGAAATTATTACATCAAGCTTTCAGGCTGACCAAGAAACTAGTGCAGGTGCATTGTGTTCAATTGGAGGCACTGACGGATGCCACATGCCCCTTCATTTAAACTCTAGAGTTGCAGTACTGCTTGGTAAGAACACTTGGCTAACAAAGGGGTGTTGCTTAACAATGTGATTAAACAAAGAAGGACATCAAAAGAGTATACATTAGTAAGTTGCCTATATTCCCCTTACCCATTTTTTATGTAGATTATATATATAAAGTGGCAGATAACTCTAATATTTATGAAGACACTGAGTGAACGTCCATGGTCTCATAGCTTCCTTGTGAGTACAGCAAAAACATAGGAAGTTAAAATGTAAAAAAAAAATCATAACAATTGGTGTTGAAGTCAATACTATAGAATGCTGCTCATAATTTCAACAAAAAATTGTTGTGTTAAATACAATATAGTTCTCTTCCTCTCACAGAGGAATGTGGGAAGACAAAATTTGGGATATCCTTCTTTGAGGTTATCAAACTAGAGAGCTGATATAGCTGCCTCAATACCTGCAAAACTAATTATTAGTTATCGCTTTCCAGCTAAGGCCCTGTTCACATCACGTTTGCCTTCCGTTTGGTCTCTCCGTTTATGTGTTCCATCACAGGAACAGATGAACAGAAATACAAACGTAAAGTAGCATTTCCATTTGCAATACCATTGATTCCAGTGGTATTTTTCTTCTTTCAGTTTGTTTCAGCTTGTGTCCGTTCCGTTTTTGACAAACTATAGCCTAGTCTGCTCAATTGTTTTCATCAAAAAAACGGAAACCTAGCGGAATGGACGCAAGCTGAAACAAACTGAAAGAAAAAAAAATAACCTTGAAATCAATGGTATTGCAAACGGAAACGCTACTTTCCGTTTGTATTTTTGTTTATCTGGTCCTCTGATGGAATAAATGAATAGAAAGACCAAACGGCAGGCAAACGTGATGTGAACAGAGCCTTACAAAGTGAGCGATCTGTAAGGTCAAACTGTTTCAAATTTGACTAACTGACCGTACAAATATTTAACTCGAGAGTTAGACAAACAAAAGATCAACCTCACCATTTATTATTTTACTATTTTGTAATCATCCCATGAAGGACATAATACAAATTATATTTATCTGTATTACATTTAAAAAAAAAATTCTAGTTTATTATTTTTTGGAAAGGCTGGCATTTGAATAAATGTATAGTTTTGGTTCCATTTATTTCTTGCTGATGTACTGTACTGCTGCATTACTAGCTCTCCTATATTTAGCATTGAATTCCAAATGGCTCGGGAGAATAAATCTTTACTAATATTGTTGACTTTTAGACTAGGCTAACTTAAATTGCCCCGTTTCGAATTTCATTATGATCTGTCGTTGAAGAGAATATAATTGGAATCTGGTCATCTCCTGCTTGTCATGAAACCATGGGAACAGTGTGAGGAGTCAGGTACTAAATTACCTGGGTTGGTATTGTATTACTGACAGGTTCTGTCATGACAAATGTGCCACTCAAAGTCCTCACAATATCACTGAATCGAATTAATGAACACTGACCTCAGAATTATTTTCTGTATGCATTTATCCTAAGAAATCTTTTATAACACCTCCAGAGGATTTTTCATGGAGTTTAAAAATATTTCTGCTGACTTGGGCCAAAACACTTTTTAAAACATAGGGGCAAATTTACTAACACAACACAAACTTAGAAAAGGCAGCCAGAAAATGCATCAAATTGATCAAAGTGGTGCATGCTGTACTGTATATTAAATTTGACGCATTTAGCTAGACATAGTTAAATAGTTAGTATGGTTGAAAAAAGACACATGTCCATCAAGTTCAACCAAGGGATGGGAAAAGGGAAGGGAAATATTTCTACACATTGATATAGGAGCTGATATTTTTTCGTTCTAGGAAATTATCGAAACCTTTTTTTAAAGCCATCTACTGTAGATACTGTGACCAGCTGCTGCGGTGACTATTCCATAGATTCACAGTTCTCACAGTAAAGAAGCCTTGTCGCCTCTGCAGATTGAACCTATTTTTCTCCAGACGGAGGGAGTGCCCCCTTTTTTTTTTTTGAGCAGCTTTTACATGGAACAGGAATTCACCATATTTTTTGTATTTACCATTCTTATATTTGTATAAGTTAATTATGTCCCCCCTTAGTTGTCGCCTTTCAATGCTAAATAGGTTTAATTCTTTTAATTTTTTCTCATAACTTAGATTCTCCATGCCCCTTATTAGCTTTGTTGCTCTTCTTTGTATTTTTTCCAACTCCAGGGCATCCTTTCTATGAACTGGAGCCCAGAACTGGACTGCATATTTTAGATGAGGCTGCACTAATGCTTTGTAAAGTAGTAATATTATATCCCTGTCCCGCGAGTCCATGCTTCTTTTAATACACGACAATATTTTGCTGGCCCTTGAAGCAGCTGATTGACACTGCATGCTGTTATTTAGTTTATGATTTACAAGTACACCCAGATCCTTCTCAACAAGTGACTCCTCCAGTATAGCTCCCCCTATGACATGTGATGCATGCAGGTTGTTGGTACCCAGATGCATAACTTTACATTTATCTACATTAAAGCTCATTTGCCAAGTGGATGCCCAAACACTTAGTGTGTCCAAATCAGCTTGCAATTTACGAACAAGACTGAACAATACTACATAGATTGGTGTCATCTGCAAAAATAGAAATAGTGCTATTATTCCCATCCTCTATATCATTCATAAATAAGTTGAATAAGGGTATGTTCACACGGCTTATTTTTGGATCGTAAACGGAAGCAGAACGCCTCCAAACATCTTCCCATTGATTTCAATGGGAAAAACGGGGTTCTGTTCCGACGGCCCAATTTTTACGCTACCGTCTTGAAATAGGCCGCGTAAAAAAAGCCAGTGAAAAAGATGTGCATGATACTTCTTGAGTATCATACACATACTTTGTAGCCGTTTTTCATTTACTCTATAGAAAAACAGCTCCAAAATTGGCCGTAAAAAACCAGAGTATCTTAATAAACGGCTGAAAATCAGGAGGTGTTTTTCCTTGAAAACAACTCCGTATTTTCAGAAGTTTTTTGCTAAGCGTGTGAACATACCCTAATAGTGGTCCCGGCACAGAACCCTGGGGTTCACCACTTATAACCGGGGACAATTCAGAGTAGGAATCATTCACCACAACTCTCTAGATCCTTGAGTCAATTCTCAATCCAATTACAAACTATACTTTCTAAATCTATAGTCCCTAATTTACCCATTAGATGTCTAAGGGTATGTGCACACACACTAATTACGTCCGTAATTTACGGACGTATTTCGGCCGCAAGTTCCGGACCGAACTCAGTGCAGGGAGCCGGGCTCCTAGCATCATAGTTATGTACGACGCTAGGAGTCCCTGCCTCTCTGCAGGACAACTGTCCTGTACTGTAATCATGTTTATCAAGAGGGTCAGTGTCAAATGCCTTTGCAAAGTCCAAAAACACTATATCCATGCTATATAATGATAGAGACTATTCTCTTCCTTATACCTTATGAGCAAGTAAGAAAAGAAATGTTTTTATTTGGACTTATTTTTTTGTAAATTCTCTATTTTGGGGTTATTTTTTTTACAAATTACAAGCGGAAAAGAAATATGTATAATGGGTACAAAAAAGAAAAGAGAAAGGGGGAAGAATATTACATTAACAAAGTTGTATATCACGAACAAATCTCATTCAAGGATTTTTCTGACTTTCTCGTTTTTCACAATTTGAATAAAAAAAGGGAGGATTTTGTCTAGTTATGTTGGAGTACTAGGTAAGAATGGAATCAAATCTTTTGAATTGTAAAATGTTGACCAGTCTTTCCATATCTGCTGGTATTTATTAAATTGCTGGTTCAATTTTATGGGTAAGTTAGTTGTAAGTAATCATTGTAAGTGAATGAGCATCAATATCACATTTAAATTACTCTACTCCTATAAAATTCACAATATGATTTAATGAGAAAGAATCTTAAAAAAAGGACAAAAAAAATAGTTTCTTATACCTCAGTCCAAGCTTCCGATGGCTTTCCTCTAATGGGACCTGTAAAACCAGTCAGGAGTAAGATAAAATATCTTAAAGAAGATCTGTCATCATACTATTCTGCCCTATCGAGACTGGTCAACTCTACTTTTAGTCCAAGCAGGACAAAGAAAACCTGATATTGTGCCATTTAACTAATAGAACCTAAACAAGAAGACAGCAGACTAATTGGGGCATATTTACTAATGCTAAAATTTAGTGTAAACTTCGACAAGGCAGTTAGAAGATGCACCAACTTTCTCACAGTGTTGCATGCTGTATGATAAATTTTGTGCATCTTACTAGACATGTTAGACACTTTTCTCTACCTTCACCTCTTCTATGGCTGACCTAGTTTATTGCACCACCTCTTTGGCACATTTTAACCCTCTCCCTACCAAAGACGTTTAACATACTTTCTGGCAGGTAGGCACTTTAGAAGCTAAGGACGTATCTGATAGGGCCTTTTTACTAATGGTTTTAACTCAGGCTAGATCTGGCTTCTTTGTTCAAGCTAGATCGCAGTTAGAGCTGGGTTTTGTCATAAAACGTAGATTCTTTTAAAATAAGACCTAGATCACAGTTCTAACTGCGATCTAGCCCGTGTTAGAGCAGGTAGAAGTAAGAGCTCCAGGGAAAAAAAGTTAGAAGTCCAGCACACAATATGATATGAAAAAATACAAAACTGTTTATTTAAGTCAAAATTAAAACAAGAAAGAAGTTAAAAATCCCAGGGAGAGAACGCCTCAGTTCTTAATCATAACTACTCTCTAGTGTATAGAGTCTGCTTTTATGGATCAGATTTTGGGGAAAAAACAAGGAAGTGGTAGTGCTTCAAATTAACCTCTTCAAGTTGTTTGGCTATTGTCTACACAGTTTATTTACACATTTTTAAGCAGCATACTAAACAAAATCACAAAAAAAGGAGATAAAGTACAATGCAAACAATTAGATAAACAATATAAGTGTGACATTCTATAATATTAGATGCGTATGTACATTTCCTCTTGAGATTAAAAGATACTATCTATCTATCTATCAATCTATCTGTCTCCTGAAGAAACGTGGCGTCCTTACTTCAAATGAGTGGTGAGCGGACTAACGTCTTTTGTATATTTCCTACTTGTATATTTTCTACTTGCAGAAGTAAGAGCTGCATATACTTGCAGCTCTCATTTCAACCTTTGCTAGAGCTAAAGGGTCTAGCCCAGGCAGTCAGAATCTTAGTTTTAAAACAAGAGCTAAATTACATCTCAAGCTGCAATCTAGCCTGAGTTAGAGCAGGTTAAGCAAATCCTCCATCTGTACCTGTATGACTGTAGATGACCCCAGGGGGAGGGGTCATCTAATTACCTTTGCCTAAATTGGCCATTTATTGACACCACATCATGGTTTTTTACCAGGGTCCAGATCTCCACATCAAATAAGTTGTTCGAAGTATTTGCATTTCACACAAATGTCAATAAAGTTTGTACATTTTACACTGTCCCTATCCTGTCCTGATATTTAGTGTAAGATCCACTGACCATTTTTTTAGTGATACCCGTTACACGCTACAGTCATAATGATAACAATAATCACTAGAGAGGAATGCCTAATACATTTTTGGTGGATATAAATATTTTCAGTCAGAAAAGACATTTGCACAAATTCACAGTCACCAAAAACAATTGTTTCCAACTAGTTCGACTAGAAAAATAAATATTAGTTAATGCAGTAGATTAGGTTTATGGATTTGCATTTCTTTGATTAGCGTTAGGCTGTGTTCACACGTTGTGATCAATTTATATTTTTTGGTCTGTTTTTTCAGAATAAATTTTTTGCAAAACAAAGAGGTTCTTAAGGATTTTTTTTAAGCTCTTGTAAAAAAACGCACATTGACAGCAACATGTGAACACAGCCTCATATTTTCGATAGGTGAATGGAACATTATATACCTATAAAATCCCCAATTTAGTTTTCATAGAAAAATTGGTTCGCTCATTCCTGTTGTTTTGCTGTTTAACACACGCATCTGTGAGCGTATACATGTGTGGTCTGAACTTCTCAAATCTTACAGTTCTTTGCAGGGTACATTTCGTTTGCAAGAATGCAGATTTTGGTAGCATAGTAGTTGTTTGCCATGTACAGTATATATTTTTAACACATTTGTAAATGATGTCCAAATATTGCATGACCTGTTTCCGCATTTTTGAATGCACAAGTTTTTCGTGATGTAGACAACTGTGTAAACCTCTGCTTGCATGTGAGTTCTTTGTGCAAATGTATGTCATAATGCATTTTTATTTTTTTTAAATAACTTGTTTGTCGCAAGGTTAGGTGGACATGGCTGCCAACAGCACGTCAATATAACTGCAATCATCATTGTCTGATTTTAGCGAATATATAGGGTTCGGGGGTGCATTCACATTTTAAGGCTTGTGATCCCTGTATCTTATAGGTTGCCACTTTTTTATAATTATCAGCTTAAAACTAGATTTTTGGTCTCTTCAATTCTGGTAAATATATGAATATATGTTCAGGTAGACATAGGCATTGGTATGTATTAACTCTGCACATACTGAACTTCTATTTTTATAATAAAATTACACTTTGACAAAAATTGCATGATGGTGCATGTATAAAGTGCTGAGTGGAATTTTGACACTGTGCCAGGTGTCCACTTTCAGAAAAAAATAGATATAGGGGTTTAATGTGATTTAGGTTTTATTTGTATACGTCAAATTTTAAAATTGCCCTAGATACCAGAAGTGCAAAATGTTTGAAAACTTGGGAAGCAAAAGGGTTAAGTTACGCCCTTCTTTTTTTCGAGTTAATCTAGTAAATCCCAAACATCTGTTATTTTCGGGAGATTTGCTTTAAAAAGAGGTCTAAAACTTGATGAAACATTATGCACTAAGTGTGCGCCACATTTTGGCGTATTTTATAAAAGGTCTAGCTGCAATCACATTAGTAAATCTGTCGCATTTTTATGAGTCTGCTTTATGCCCGAAGGGAGTGCTTCTCTGCCTCCCCTGCCCCTCAAGCCAATTTCTTATACCTCAGCCATAGCTTCTAATGAATTTCCTGTAATGGGACCTGTAAAAATAGGCGGGAATAAAATAGGACCTTAAAGCGGATCTGTTATTATACTATGCTGCCCTATTTAAGGTTAGCATAGTATGGAGACTGGTCAGCTCTACTATTCGTGCATACGGCACAAATAAAAATATTGTGCCATTTGTCTAGAAAACCCATAACTTATTGTTATGAGCCTACTACAGTATATGCATGAAGGGTGTACTGCCCCTGTCTCCCCCCGACCCCTCTTACCAATAATTGATGGATGCAAATTAAACATGCAGATATACTGTGGCCGTCAGTCACTGGTGAGTATTTTTATTTTTTTGCCTTTTGGATTAATAGAGTGGACCTATCCCTTTAATATGATGCCTTCCAGACTATGTACACCATTGAAATTGTTCCTATTTTTAAATAAAATTGTGCATCAGTGTGATTGGTGCAACTTCCTAAATACATTTTATTAACAGCTGCTTTGTATTCTGTATACAGAGCAGCTGTATCTTGCGCTAAGACCTGAATCCATCAGGTCCGCAGAAATGATGGGTTTAGCATCGAGCTAGTAATGATTACATCCAAGTTTATAACTCATCCGTGATCGATTACAGGTGGATCCTGCGTGTCAGAGACATGCAGGACCCGCTGACACCGAACCCGTCATTCCCTGTGGACCTAACGGATTCAGGTCATAGCAAACAATACAGCTGCTTTGTGCACCAATCACACTGATGCACAATTTAAAAAAAAAAAAAAAAAAGTGTACATAGCCTTTAATTTCCATCTCAGGCACAAGTGTACACAAGTATCTTATCAATCTCTATTTACTTAACACTTGTAATGAAGGGATAATTTATTTTAATTTCTCATTAAATGGTTCTGGAACACAAGAGAAAATAAGATAAAACAATGAGTTCACAAATCTTGACAATCTACATTAGTTAATCATTATATTTTTTTAAAATAAAAAAACGATTTCAAAGGTGGACACAGCCTTTAAATACTGAAGGTCAGCATATTCAGGTGACAAAACCGCTTGGAAGAGAGTCTGTCATTACATTTTCGCCTCCCAAACCGGAAATATCACCAGGAAAAGTGATTGCCCAAGTCAGACCATTGTGAACCATAAAAAGCGATTTTATTCCTTAGGGTACGCAAATGAGCACTGAACAGTTCTGCAATCCAGGAAGTGTCTTAGTCTAAGCAGAAACCACAAAGAATGAGTTGATTTGTTTATTTTAATTGTTTTAAGGCGGTTCTTCCTATGTCAGAAAAGTGTCATTTAATGGAGACTTTACTTTATCCGTCTGCATTTCACTTGCCATTTCATTTTCCTCTGTGAACACAGTGAAGAAAAAAATGTTTAATACATTTACCATCTACTTTTTACCCTCCACAATTCTTAGTAAAGTGTGAATATGAATCGGTGGACTGCAGTATCCAGAAAGATTATCAAAATTGAGGTCATATATTAAAACAAAGACTGCTGAGGGGTGACCACATAACTGTATAAATATGTCAAAGGTCAATCCAAGGATCTTTTCATACCCAGGACTTTAACTATAATAAGTGGGCATCCTCTACATCAAGAGCAAGGGTGTGCAAAATTTTTTGATCTGAGGACTGCATTATCATATATCCTTTAGCTGCCTGAAGTGCTAATAGTGCAGTTATATTATTATATTATTTAATAGCACAATTTTCATGAACATGTAACTTTGATGAAGAAAACATATAGGAAGTAATGCAAACAAAATGTATTTGTTTTGCACCGTTCACTGTCAAAGGTCGCAAATAGGTGGATTCTTTGTTTTGTTCACTTCGATGTCACAGTCACTGCTGAGTTTGCTATATACTGAGTGGCGCCTGTCACGTAGTTAAAGGCTATGTCTATGTGACAGGCGCCATTCAGTAACCAATGAGCATTTTCCCCTGTAATAGGGGAAATCGTTTATTGGTTACAGAATGGTGCCTATCACAAAGACATAGCCTGTAGCTATGTCACAGGAATTAACTAAAAAAAACTTTCCTTTACTGAAGACGAAAGCGCTCAATGAAGACCTGCAGAGGCCATCCACAGCATTTTTAAATACGGAAACACGGCTAATCACAAAAGCAGCTGTGTTTCCTTCCAGGGCAGGGACCACAACTAGTAGCAACGTAGACTGTAGTTTGTGCAGTTGTACATTCCTGGCATAGAGGAAAAAAGGTTTTACACCAGAATAGCACAGAGTTCTGTAAGAGACTCCGAAACTCTCTGTCAGTGGGAGTTGTCATGGTTAATCAGTGAAAAGGTGTAAAAGGGACCTGTATGCCTTTCTTAAAAAAAAAAAAGAACATTACAAGTTATGGGCACTAGCTGACTAGAGATGGGTCATTGCTATAAAGATTTATTTTCTATATTTGGAATAAGGAAGGAATTTTTTTTCCAAGTTTAGGAAAATTTGCTTCTGCCTCAAGGTTTTTTTGCATATCACTGAATCAATGTTGCAGGATAATAGGCTGAACCGGATGGTCTTATGTCTTTTTTTAGGCATACATACTACAGAGGCGTAGGTGGGTTTTCCAGCACCTGGGGCAAAGATTCAGTTGAGTGCCCCCCTTTAAACCACTTTCCCGACTTTTTCTTCTCCCTCACCATGTTTGCTTTCTCTACCATTCAATGGGATGTAAAAAAATTTTTTATCTAAATCGAGCATAAAACCATTTGTACATTTTACAAGCAATACAGTTATATAAAGTAGTTAACATAACAATAAATAAAAAGAAAATAAATAAAGAGGTCAGTGCCGGACTTAACAGATTGCATATCTGAGGCTAATGAGACTATATGGTGACATAATGAACAGCCCCCTGTAGATAGTGCCACACAGCCCCCCCCCTGTAGATAGTGCCACACAGTCCCCTTGTAGAATGTGCCACACAGTCCCCTTGTAGATAGTGCCACTCTCCCCCTGTAGATAGTGCCACACACCCCCTGTATATAGTGCCACACACATCACTGTCTATATATGTATAATGTATAATGCCCTATAGCTGCCTCCATACGGTAGAATGCCCCTACAGCTGCCCCACACAGTATAATGCTCCTATAGCTTCCCCATACGGTATAATGCCACCATAGCTGCCCCATACATTATAATGCCACCATAGCTGCCCCATACAGTATAATGCTGCCTTAGATGCCCCCATGCTGTACAATGCCCCCTTAGATGCCTATTGTGCCAGTGCCCATGTAGATAGTGCCACAGTTCCCACGTAGATAGTGCCCACAGACCGTACCCATGTAGCTAGCGCCAGTGTAAACCGTAGATAGTGCCCCTATATAGTGCCACTGTGCCCATGTAGATAGTGCCACATCCCATTGTAGATAGCGCTACCCCTTCCCCCGTGTAGATTGCATAATTGAGACTCCCTAAAAGGTAATTGGACAATTATCTCAAAAGCTATTTAATGGACTATTCCCTCATCAATTAAACAGGTAAAAGGTCTGGAGTTGATTCCAGGTGTGGTATTTGGTTTGGTAGCTGTTGCTGTGAACCCACAACATGAGGTCAAAGGAGCTCTCAATGCAAGTGAAACTGTCATGCTCATGGCCGCGGGCAGTCAGGCTCACTCACCTCATGATGCCCGCACCCATGGATCTGCGAGCACTGGCCCCAGTCTCCTCCTCAGGAGACGCCAGCGCTCACTTCCGCTCACCATGGCCGGGTCCTATAGGGTGCGAGCGCACGCTCGTGCCCGCTCTTAAAGGGCAGCGCGCGCACCAGACTTTCATGTTTAATTAGCCCATAGCACCCTGGACTATAAGAGGGGCTCAGCCCCTTCCTCCTATGCCTGAGCGTTGTTGTCGTACCCTAAGTTTGTATATGCAAATGGTCTCCAAGTGTTTCCCAGTTCCCAGTGTTCCCTGCTCCTGTATCCCGTGCTATCCTGGTCAAGTGCCATGCTGATCTAAAGTCGTGCTGTGCTGTATACCACACCTTTCCTGCTACACCACGCCTGACGTCTACCTGCTGCCTATTCCCAGCCGAGCCTACCTTGCTACTGTCCGAGCTGCCACAGGTACCCTATACGAACTATAGACTGTAACCTGCCAAGGCGGTACGGCCCAGTGGGTCCACAAAACCAACGTGACAGAAACAGACCATCGTTCGGCTGGGTACATCCCAGTGGGTCCACGAACCCAACGTGACAGAAACAGACCATCGTTAGGCTGAAAAAAAATGAGATATAGCACAAATGTTAGGAGTGGCCACGGAAGACAACGGTGGTGGGTAATCGCAAAATCCTTTCCATGGTAAAGAAAACCCCCTTCACAACATCTACCCAAGTGAAGAACACTCTCCTGGAAGTAGGTATATCAGTATCTAAGTCTACCATAAAGAGAAGACTTCATGAGAGCAAATACAGAGAGTTCCCCACAAGGAGCAAACCATCAATCAGCCTCAAAAACAGAAAGGCCAGATTAGACTTTGCCAAACAACATCTAAAGAAGCCAGCCAAGTTCTGGAACAGCATTCTTTGGCCAGATGAAACGAAGATCAACCTTTACCAGAATGATGGGCGGAAGAAAGTATGGAGAAGGCTTGGAACGGCTCATGATCCAAAGCACACCACATCCTCTGTAAAACATGGTGGAGGCAGTGTGATTGCATGGGCATGCATGGCTGCCAAATGCACTGGGTCACTAATGTTTTTTGATGATGTGACTGAAGACAGAAGCAGCCAGATGAATTCCTAAGTGTTCAGGGATATACTTTCTGCTGAGATTCAACCAAATGCAGCAAGGTTGATTGGATTTTGCTTCTCAGTACAGATGGACAATGACAATCACCAGGTCTCAACCCGATTAAGCATGCATTTCACTTGCTTAACCAGTTCAGGACCGGGCTATTTTGAGCCTTCAGGACCAGACACCGTTTAGCCCTTTTTAGCACGTGTTAGTTAAATGGCAATAACTTTTTTTATTTGTAAGGCTAACGACGTGATTTTTGCGATGTTTTTTCCGTGGACAATGCAGATTTTTTGTCTTTTTTTCCATTTTTATACACATTCTTTTTGCTATTTTAGAATTCTTACATTTTAAAAATAATAGTAAAAAATAAGCTTTTTTACTTTTCAGCTATTTTTTTTTGGTAATAACATTAGTTTTACCCTAAAATAGACCTTTTATTTGTGATCGACATTGTCTACCGTAAATTTTAATATCTTACATGTATATATTAGGGTAATTGGGTCAGCGCTAGAGTTACAACAATGAATGGCGGGAGGGAACTTTACTTTGCTTTTATTTTTTTATTATTATGGTCTGTCCCTCCAAGGCCAAAAAATACCTTTGGGGAACTTTATAGATTTTTTTTCTTTCTTTTACACCATCTCTTCCATTGTAACTGCAGCTGCAAAGCAGCCCCAGTTACAGGGGAAATCAGCCCTCTCATAGTGACGATTGTCACTAATAGGGCTGTACTGGGTCTAGTAAGACCCAGCAGCAGTCTGTCACTAACGGCAACCGGCGATCATGTAACCAGTCACATGAACACCGGGAGCAATAGAGACAGTGGCGCGGCCGCTGCCTATATTCCTATACACGGCGTTCATTGAGTTCTGTGTACAAGTGATCAGAGAAGACAGAAGCAGCGAAAGCTGCTTCTATCCTCTCCCAGGGTTCCCGGCAGTCACTGACAGCCGGAGACCCGACATTCAGCTGCCCGATCGCTCGGGCTGCAAGTTAAAACCCGCGGCGTAAAAAGTCTATGGCGCGGGTTTTAAGGACCCTGACCGCTGGCCGTAAAAACACAGCCAGCGGTAGGGAACCAGTTAAGACAAAACTTAAGGCAGAAAGACCCACAAACAAGCAACAACTGAAGACAGCTGAAGTAAAGGCCTGGAAAAGCATCACAAAGTAGGAAACCCAGCGTTTGGTGGTGTCCATGGGTTCCAGACTTCAGGCAGTCATTGCCTGCAAAGGATTCTCCACAAAGCATTAAAAAATATATATATTTTATTTATGGTAATGTTAATTTGTCCAATTACTTTTGAGCCCCTGAAATGAGGAGGCTGTGTAGAAAAATGGTTGCAATTCCGAAACGTATCACAGGATATCTTTGTTCAACCCCTTGAATTAAACCTGAAAGTCTACACTTCAATTGCATCTCAGTTGTTTCATTCAAAATCCAATGTGGTGGCATGTAGAGCCCAAATCATAAAGACTGTGGCACTGTCCAAATAATGCTGGACCTAACTTTATATATTTATATATATATATATATATATATATATATATATATATATATATATATATATATATATATATATATGCCAGGGTTACATAGCTTTTAATGCTAATTGTTTTTTGTGGCCAACAAGACAATGTCGATGTCGATTGTGTTATTTTACAAAGACTAGGTTTGTGGTCAAATATGTTCTACATTTTTTATATATGTTTTACAAACCATAAACCATGTCACTAAACACTTTAGTAATTTCCGAATCAATCTGAATGTTAAAGGGTTATTCCCAAATTGAGTCTTTTTTTTTTCAAATGCATCCTAAACCTAAATAAAATTATAAATCTAGTGGTGTAAAAATGTTTGAAGAATTCCTTCCTTAACTGCCTTTTTTTCCAACTAAATAACGCAGCTAGTGCTGGTTGACATTCACACCACCTTTTAGAAAAGTTGATCAAGCCGCTCTGCACACTCCCGATGTTGCTAGATAATCTAGTTCTAGCAGCATCAGGATAACGATCATCTCAACCAGGCATGGTAAGCGTGGTTGAGACGACCTCCCCCCCTATTCCCTTTTGTATAGTTTTATAGTGCCACTTTTTATTTCACGGCACCCCCGCCACCCTTCGCGGTTACCTCCTTCCCCCTTGTGGAAAGTCACTTCCCCCTTGCGGCACCGACGCCCCCCTTGCAATAAGCTACATCCCACCCCTCGCGGCAACCCCTCCTCCCCCTGTGTGAACGCCTGCCCCAACTCGAGTAACTCGATGGTGCCACTTCACCCCACTCGCGGCACCATCACCCCCCTTGCGATAAGCTCCTTTCACCCCCTTGCTGCAACAACGACCCCCTCGCGGCAACCCCCTGCCCTGATAACATATGCAGGGTAAAGGGTATTAAAGAATATCCTGTTTTATCCTTAGATTCACTCAGCTGGATAATATTTGACACATTGGCAACTGTATCTAAGCATAACATTTTGTATGCTTAGATGCACGCGACAGCAGATGGTTTCACAACTATCCACTGTATCTAAGCATAACATGTGCTATGCTTAGATACTCTACCAACCATATGTTATCATACCATACAAAGGTATCGAAGTATAGCATATTTTAGGATTACATACATTTGCATGGTATGATCACATATGCTGGGTTGCGTGTCTAAGCATGGCACATGTTATGCTTAGATAAACTGGACAGTTGTGAAACTATATTCTAGTGTGTGTATCTAAACAGAGAAAATGTTATGCTTACAAACAGTTGACAAAGTATGAATTATTATCCAGCCTAGAGTATATAAGGATAACACATGGAAGTGTTTGATATACACTGTGTTCCAAATTATTATGCACATTGGATTTAAGTGTCATAAACATTTAATTATTAGTTTTTCAATTAAACTCATGGATGGTATTGTGTCTTAGGGCTCTTTGGATCATTGTAATCAATCTCAGACACCTGTGATAATTAGTTTTCCAGGTGTGCCCATTCCACATTATTAAGCAGGCCACAGGTTTCAAGCAATATGGAAAAGAAAAAGGATCTCTCTGCTGCCTAAAAGCGTGAAATAGTGCAATACCTTGGACAAGGTATGAAAACATTGGATATTTCAAGAAAACTTAAGCATGATCATCGTACTGTGAAAAAGATTTGTGGCTTATTCAGAGCACAGACGGGTTCGTTCAGATAAAGGCATAATGAGGAAGGTTTCTGCCAGACAAATTAATAGGATTAGGAGAGCAGCTGCTAAAATGCTATTGCAAAGCAGCAAACAGGTATTTGAAGCCGCTGGTGCCTCTGGAGTCCCGCAAACCTCAAGGTGTAGGATCCTCCAGAGGTTTGCAAGTTTGCATAAAGCTATTATTCGGCCACCACTAAACAATGCTCACAAGCAGAAACGGTTGCAGTGGGCTCAGAAATACATGAAGACTCATTTTCAAACCGTGTTGTTTACTGATGAGTGCCATGCAACCCTGGATGGTCCAGATGGATGGAGTAGTGGATGGTTGGTGAATGGCCACCATGTCCCAACAAGGCTGCGACGTCAGCAAGGAGGTGGCGGAGTCATGTTTTGGGCTGGAATCATGGGGAGAGATCTGGTAGGCCCCTTTAGGGTCCCTGACGGTGTGAAAGTGACCTCTGCAAAGTACGTAGAGTTTATGACTGACCACTTTCTTCCGTGGTACAAAAAGAAGAAGAACCGTGCCTTCAGTAGCAAAATTATCTTCATGCATGACAATGCACCGTCTCATGCTGCAAAGAATACCTCTGTGTCATTGGCTGCTATGGGCATAAAAGGAGAGAAACTCATGGTGTGGCCCCCATGTTTCCCTGACCTCAACCCTATTGAGAACCTTTGGTGCATCCTCAAGCAAAATATCTATGAGGGTGGGAGGCAGTTCACATCAAAACAGAAGCTCTGGAGGCTATTCTGACATCCTGCAAAGATATTCAAGCAGAAACTGTCCAAATACTCACAAATTCAATGGATGCAAGAATTGTGAAGGTGATATCAAAGAAGGGGTCCTGTGTTAACATGTAACTTGGCCTGTTAAGTTTTTTTTTATTGAAAGAGCTTTTAATTTCTGTAAATATGACCTCCTGATGCTGCAAATTCAACAAATTATCATTTTAGTTCTCTTTACAACCTTTAAAATGTTTTGATCTCTGTTGTGCATAATAATGTGAAACAGGGCATTTTGAGTTTTTTACTTCTAAAAAAAAATCTGTTATCATTAGGAGATTTGTTCAATAAAATTTGCATTATACTCCAACGGTTGATGGCTTGAAGATTATAGTGACTGTCATTTGCATCGACTATTTAGGAAAATCAGCGAAAAATAACATTTGCATAATAATTTGGAATGCGGTGTAGCGGCCATGTGTAATTACTTGAAAATAAAAAAGTATAGAAGTAATACTAACAAAAGTTCTGACATATCGAACTTACATGTTCTGTGGTTTACACCTGGCCTTGTGCTACATACAGTGCACAATGTTAGTTATAAATATAGATCACCGTGATGTCGGTGCTGTTTTCAATAGGAACATAAGATGATCATACAAATGTCATATCATATATGGCTACAGGTCTAGTATGCAGGACCTGGAGCCGACCGCTGATGCATCCACCCGTGGCCGGGCCGGCATCTATTGCGCAATGCACGTATAAGCGCGTTCACGAGAACACTGACATCCTCTCCTAAGGATGAAGAGAATATCATTGCGCAAGCGCGGCCACCGCTAGAGGAAAGCAGTGGTGGCCGGATCCCTAGACAACGAGCAATAATCAAAGATGCAATGAACAACACTTTGAGAGGAAATCCCAGGAAAAGTACATCATTTAGAAAAATAAAGTTAATTACAATAATTAATATCTTTACATAGTTGAGCAAAATAAATAGATTTAGAAAGATGGCAATAACCCTTTAATGTTCTTTGTTAGTTTGAGCCCACAGATATAAAATTACTATGTTGGGTCGGCCTGGTCATTGATCCTAATTACCAGTCATAACTATATGGCTGTTTAATTCCTTTCAATGTCAGTGTATTATTATACTACATTACTTGGTCCGCTAAATCACAGTTGCTGCAATAATATGACCGGATTCATACTGTGTGTGCAATGCTTATAATTATTCTCATAGTATCCTACATTTTCAACAATTGTTTTTGATACTAATATAGCTTGAACTTGTTTTTATAGATTCATCTATGTGATTTTGATGAAAATATATATAATAATGTCAGTCAGATTGCCACATAAATTATGTGGTTGGAACAGTATGTTCACAGTGAGCTAAATATTTCAGGTCAAACGCCTTTCTGTTAAACATACTGCATGTGTTTATAATGAACAGACAGAGACAATTAATAGCTTGGGGGGGTGTACATAGTTCAAAATGAAAAAAAAACTGGATTATTTTAGGAAAATATTCAAAATAAAAATATAAAATAAATGAAATTAAATATGTACAAGGACACGTGGAGAATTCTCAAGACTAGTCTTTTGATTACATGCTTTTAATTCATATTTTGAAAAATCTTAAACTAAACACTAGTTACATATATTTTAAAATCTAGGTTTGTTTAGATCCTACAATTTAGAAAATATTAAAGCATTGCAAAAATTGCAATTCTTGAGTTTGAAGTTGGAATTACTCCCATTAGCAGTGTGAGCCATCTAAATATTGAGTAGGGCAGCGAGGGTAATCCAAGTATTAAATGTTTGAATCCCTGTTGTAGACTATAGCTTCTTGCAAACAGAAATCTATGGTTTTTGGAGTGTGTCTGTGGGAATTTTGCCCATTCAGCCAAAATAGCATTAGTAAGGTCAGGCACTGATATTGAATGAGAGGGTCTGGCTCGCAATCAGGGTTCTAATCAGTCTTGAAGTCGTTTGATGGAGTTAAAGAGTTTTTCCCATCTTAGACATTTTTGGCATATCCACAGGATATGCTATAAATGTCTGATATATGCACGTTCCAGCTCTGGGACCCGCACCTATACCGAGAACAGGGGTCAACTGAACGCGTTTCACCTGATGCGGCAACCTCTGGCTGCCGATTCCAGACGGGAACTAGTGGAGAGACTGCCGTGGATGTGCGCAACCTTCTCTATTCTGCTCTTTGGAAATTACAGAAACAGCTAAGCAGCGCTTGCTCGACTCTCTCCATAACTGCCATTGAACATAATGCAAACAGTAGGAAGACAAAACAGGGCGATTGTAGTGCTGCTAAACATCACAAATGAACTTCCAAGTAAAGATGACGGCATTTATTGGGAAATAACTGACAACGCAGAAGAAATGCTAGCACAGGCTTCCAGTATCCGTAGTTTCAGTTGCTGCACATCTCGTATCTTCACAGCATAGACAATTGCCTTCAGATGACCCCAAAGATAAAAGTCTAAGGGGGTCAGATCGGGAGGCATTTCTTCTGCGGTGTTGCTATCAGTGTGTGAAGAGTGGGAGAAGAGGGTTGCATTGACAATCCAACACAATGGGCAGCACTTTGAACACATTTTATAAGTGGTCAGAAACTTGTAAATAACTAATGAAAGAATAAAGTAATGTTAAAACCAAGCACACCATTTTTTTTGTGAAATTCTCGATAAGTTTGATGTGTCACATGACCCTCTTCCCATTGAAAAAACTAAAGTTGGATACAAAATGGCCGACTTCAAAATGGCCGCCATGGTCAACACCCAGCTTGAAAAGTTTCCCCTCTCCCATATACTAATGTGCCACAAACAGGAAGTTAATATCACCAACCATTCCCATTTTATTTAGGTGTATCCATATAAATGGCCCACCCTGTACATTAAATACACAGTGGCTAGATCCCTTATCTTGACTTTTTCAATGACTTTTCAATGGTTTTTGTTCTGTGATATCATGCTGCAGCAAGTTATCAGAGTCAAGTTAAATATGGCTACATCCGTATGTTGTATCTGGCTAGTTATGAAAAATGGGGGGTAACACACACAGTTTTTTCTAATTATTATTTGTTTTTTAAATGACGTGGGGTCCCTCCATCTTTTATAACCAGCTAGATACAACATAGCAGCAGCAGCAGCAGCAGGCTAGCATTACCAGGGTGGGAAAGGCCACAGTGGTGGTGCTTTCCCAGTCGAACAATACCAGCCTGTGGCCGCCCCTGTACCCAGCAATCACTACAGATGGCCGGTTACTGGATCATATCTGGCGCTACCCAGTGTATCAGGGTATCAGAGTAATAATGGGGGGGTTAGTCTTTTCACCAGCTAACACTAAGTCCCCGCCTTAGTAATGGTCAGCCATTACTAAGGCAGTAGTAATACAGTTTAAAAAAACACAGACATGTACAAAAATGTTTTATTGAAATACAAAAATCCTAAACAAACCTCATTGGCCATTTTATTAAAAAAAAAACAAAAAAAAAACGCCATAATGGAAGTAGTCCTTGAATCCGAAGTAGTAAAAAAAAAAGCAAAACAATTATTATACTTCATTTTACCCGGGTCCAGCACAGAAGCGATGGAGGACTCCTGACGTCACTGCCCATATATGGATAGTGACATCAGGAGAAGAGCTGGAGTCCCTGGAAGACAGCTAGTAGAGTATCTGCCCCGGGACTCCTGTACAGGGAAAGCTCCTGACGTCACTGTCCATATATGGACAGTGATGTCAGGGACTTTCCTAGAGTCAAAGTCCCCAGGCAGAGCGCTAGTAGAGGCTCTATCCCAGGACTCTGTCACTGGGAAAGCCCCTGATGTCACTGCTCATATATGGACAGTGACGTTAGAAGCAGTTCTGGAGTCCAAGGGCAGAGGGTTAGATGATGCTCTGCTCTGGGACTCCAGGGCTAGGGAACTCCTGATGTCACTGTTCATATATGGACAGTGACTTCAGGACCTTCCCTAGTGCTGGAGCCCCAGGGCAGAGCACTAGCTAATGCTCTGCTCAGAGGCTCTAGCGCTAGGGAAGCTCCTAAAGTCACTGTCCAAATATGGACAGTGACATCAGAAGATTTCACATCGACGGAGTCCCGAGCAGAGTGCTAGCTGACACTCTGCTCGGGGTTCCAGGGCAGGAACCCTTTTTGACGGCTGTCACTCAGATAGCATCCAAGTGATGGCTGTTTACATAGTACCAAAGAATGTATGGGAGCCGTGTGCCAGAGAACAGGGGACGGGGACATTTCACAAACCTAGTCTTCGGCCCTACTTCCCTAGCACAGTCCACAGCCAGGAGGCTGTAACAATGCGCACCAGGAGGATAGATACAGCTGATTTACTGCACATGCATGTCATCTTCACATCCTCACCGAACGGACGTGCACAGAACCAGTCACAGACAACAGCAGAGGGTGCTAACCTAAAATTCTAAGTGTAATATACATATATAAATCTCTAAAATATTTTAAAAAGATTTCTATGGACAAATTGCTTTATTGCACATGATGAGTTGTTTAGAGGGCAAATAAATTTGTGGCACAACCCCTTTAATGTCTATGATGGGAATTACCCTTTAAGATAAGGGCTCTCTGCAGGCCACTCAAGTTCCTCCACACCAAACTCATCAAACCATACCTCTATGGACATTGCTTTGTGTTTATGGGCACAGTACTCTTCGAACATGAAAAAGCCTTCCCCAAACTGTTTCCACAAAGTTGTTAGCATATAATTGTCTAAAATGTCTTTGTATTTTCAAGCATTAACATTACCCTTCACTGAAAATATGGGGCTTATTGCAAACCCTGAAAAACAGCTCCAGATTATTATAACTCCTCTACCACATTTTACAGTAGAAACTGTGTATTCTGGTATTGAGCATTCTCATGGCATCTGCCAAACCCAGATTCATTCATCACACTGCCAGATCGTGAAACATTATTCATCACTCCAGAAAGCACTCCAGTGACGATGTGCTTTACACCAATACTTGGTTTTGCAAATGGTGATCTTAGGTTTGTGTGCAGCTGCTTGACATGGAAATCCATTTCATGAAGCTCCTGATGCACAGTTCTTGTGCTGATGTTACTTTTAGAGGCAGTGTGCAATTCTTTAGTGAGTTATGCAACAGAAGATTGGTGATTTTTACACGCTACATGCTTTATCATTCAGCGGCCCCACCATGTGCGTTACCATGGTGTACACTTAATGGCTGAGCTATTGTACTCCTAGACAGTGCAGGATTAAGTAGACTATAGGCCCTGGGCTTTTACCCAAACTTGGGCCCCCCTTTTCCACCGCGCCACTATTGTTAACACTACCTTTTTGTGCGAGCATACACAAATAGGTGTGTAACACTCAGTCCCCTGTAGGTCGTGCCACGCACACCCCGCTGAAGATCGCATCACACACAACCACCCTTGTAGATAGCGCCAAACAGCCCCCCCTGTAGATAGTACCACACAGCCCCAACTATCGATAGTGATAGTGCCACACACCCCCATTGGCTAGCGCTACCCCCTGTAGTTAGCACCACGCACCCCCCCTGTAGATAGCACCACCCACCTTGTAGATAACACCACACAGCCCCCTGTAGATATGACACACATTCCCCCAGTAGAATGCGCCACCCCCTGTATATAGCGCCACACTTACCTGTCACCGTTCCATCACCGTCCTCTTCGACGATGCGGGCCTGGTCTCTTCCGATCAGGCCGCATCCAGTCGAACAACGCAAGCGGCGTGATGACATAATCATGCCGCCTGCAGAAAAAAAGACGGAATGGCGGGGAAGGGAACCAGCGGTTCCCTTGCCTTGCCAGCGATGTCCTTTGGACACGGATACAATCGAGTACAGGGGCCTTCAGTTTTGTTGTGATTTTCGCCGTGTTTCGCACCAAAAACGTTACAGAACTGCGATGTGATCTCTGGGCGGTCATGGGCCCCCGGCGGCCACCCATAACAAACCTATGGGTATCCGCCACTGCTGCTAGACGTTTTCATTTCACAATAGTAAGGGGCCATTCACATATGTTCGTTGACCCTGTCAGTTCCCCACCGTCGTGTTGCAGGAAAGCCAGAGGAAAACTGATGCTAGAACGGATCCCATAGCTTTCTATGGGATCTGTTTTGGCACATGGGACAGAAATTGTGCCACCGTACAAAAATGTTACCTGCAACGTTTTTGTGTCCGGCTCCCTGGGAGGTCTGGTGCCGCATCCTATTTAATGTATTGTTCACAATGTAAATGCAGAGTGCTGCAGCTTCCACCTTCCAGCAGCACCTTGCCTGGGAATCCCTGGCAAGAGCATTTTCATCCCTCTGGCCTGAGAGCAGGAGTGGAATTTAGTGCCACCTATGCCCCCCTGTAGATAGCACCACCCCAGCCCCTGTATATAATGCTACCCCCCTGTAGATAACGCCACTGTAGCTCGATCTTGGAGCTCTATATATGGACATTGACGTCAGGGGCCCTTCAAGGAGGGGCATTGGGTAAAATTATCTACAGTGGGGCATGAAGGGCAATATATACAGGGGTGTGTGTGGCGCTATCTACAGGGGCTGTGTTGTGCTATCTGTAATGGGCTGTGTGGCACTATCTACAGGCGGCAGTGTGGTGATATCTACAGTGTGTTTTGTGGCGCTATCTACAGGGGGCTGTGTGGTGCGATCTACAGGGGGCCATGTGGCGCTATCTACAGGGGGCCATGTGGCACTATCTACAGGGGGCCGTGTGTCGCTATCTACAGGGGGCCATGTGGCGCGATCTACAGGGGGCCATGTGGCACTATCTACAAGGGGCCGTGTGGCGCTATCTACAGGGGGCCGCGTGGCGCGATCTACAGGGGCACTGTGGCATCTACAGGGGGCACTGTGGCATTATCTATGGAAGACACTGCAACATTATCTACAGGGGTGTGTGTGGCAATATATACAGAAGGGACTGTGGCATTAACTACAGAGGGCACTGTGGCATCTACATTGGTCACTGCAACATTATCTACAGAAAGCACTGTGGCATTATCTACAGGGGGTGTGTGGCACTATGTACAAAGGGCACTGCGGCACTGCGGCATCATCTATATACAGAGAGCAGTGTGGCACTATATACAGAGGGCACTGTGCCATTATCTACATTGGTCACTGTGGCATTATCTACAGAGGGCACTGTGGCATTATCTACACATGAAACTCATCTGTTTTTTAAATGGACAATGAAAAACAAATGCAAAATGGCTGACAATCGGCCATCAAAAATAGAAACACGGAATGGATATAAGACAGATGTAAAATGGCCATCAAAAAATGGACCAAGACAGACGTTTTTACCGGGTGACACCCAGACCCTGTCGTGTGAATAGAAACAGGCTAGGACATGCGGGGTGGGATTGGGTAGCTGTAAAGGCACCAAAAACAAGCTACTCCCTGAAGTTAGGGCAAGCATTTGGCATTTTTGTAGGTTCACAAGGCTGCTTTGAAGATTTGAGGTGAGGTGAGTGGACAGCAGCTGCCTTCTGGGCTCTCCCTCTCGGCCCTGGCTTCAGCGCTGCGAGGCCGGAGAGCCCTGACATGCCAGGATCACATGAAAAGTTTGGTGAAATTATAAGTACACAACATGTATCTAATCTAGCATGTATCCAATATATCACAAACTATGCACCACTCTGATAAAATTGGCACATTTTCAGACCCTAGACTACCCTTTCGGTGGTCCATTGTGGTAAAAACTGATGGTAAAAACAGATGGCAAAAACTGATCTCAACTAACGACAACCTATGACAACTGATGGTTTTGTACTAAAAATTGGGAAAAAAGTCTGATGGTCACTGATATATTTTTGCATCAGTTTTTGCATCAGTTGTAATCACTTGAGAGACAAAAAAACTGATGCTGATGCAACTGATATATGTGAACATACCCTAAGGGTGTGTTCACATCAGCGTTGTCTTTTCGTTGAGGGATTTCCTCTGAGCTTTCCGTTGGCGGATCCCCTTAACGGAAAGGCCAACGAAAAACATAGTTTCCATTTGCATCACCATTGTGCACAATGGTGATGGATACTTTGCTAATGGTTTTCGTTTGTCACCGTTGTGAAAGGGTTTCCGCTTTTATGACGGAATAATAGCGCAGTCGACACTGCTATTGATTCCATCAAAAAAACTGAACCCTTTCACAATGGTGACAAACGAAAACCATTAGCAAAGTATCCATCACCATTGAGATCAAGGGTGAAGCAAACGGAAGCTATGGTTTCCGTTTGTCTTTCCGTTGAGGGGTTCCCCTGATGGAAAGCACCGACGGAACCCCTCAATGGAAAGACAACGCTGATGTGAACAGGCCCTAACACTTACAGATGACGAGTCTAGCAGATCAGATATTTTATTAACCACTGATGGGTTGGACACACGAGAAACTTTCTATGTGAAAATCATGGACTGACATTGAAAGATCGAAGGGGAATACCTGACTGGTCTAGTTAAAAAATGCGTTACCACTCAGAAGAAGAACGCAATTGAAAGGAGGGAATCTCCAGTGTATCTCTATCCTGAATTATGAGAAACCAACATACAGATGAGTATAAAATGGATACTAAATCTACAATTTTGCTCACATTATAATTACCACCATATAAGAGGAACTGATCTTGCTACTTCTTGATCAAAATATATATTTCTTTAAAAAAAAGGGGGGAAAAAACGCAAGTGTGAATTGAGACCAGCGGTTTCTGAATACAAGTCTCATGAAAAAGACTTTTCAGTTAAATATTCTGATGTGATCCTTGGATATTATGTGCATTGAATTTATATCTTTCAAAATACTTATTATGATGTATTATTACGTATTGAGGGGGATAAATTGATGGAACTATTGTTATAAGCACATGTGTTGGTATCCTGGCCAGGAGACATTTTAAATTGTGTACATCTGGCTTGATTTTCACGCGCGTCGCACGGACCTATATTAGTCTATGGGGCCGTGCGGACATGCGCGTGATTTTTACTCAGCGTGAGTCCGCTGAAAAAAAGTCACGACATGTCCGTTCTTTGGGCGTTTTGCGCGAATCACGCACCCATTGAAGTCAGTGGGTGCGTGAAAATCACGCATACCGCACGGAAGCACTTCCGTGCGAACTGCGTGATTCGCGCAACAGCTGTCAAAAGGATGAATGTAAACAGAAAAGCACCACGTGCTTTTCTGTTTACAAACATCCACATGGCGTGTCATAATGATGACGGCTGCGCGAAAAGCACGCAGCCGCGCATCATATGCTGCTGCCACGCGGAGCTGTTAAGTGGCTTTTGCGCAGGCAAAACGCCGCGTGTTTTGCATGCGCAAAAACGCCACGCTCGTGTGAACCCAGCCTTATTTGAAAAAAAGTATGTTTATTCAAACCTTTTCCTCCTTCTTTCAAAAAAAAATGTTTTATATTATAAAAAAAAGAGGAAAGATATATATATATATATATATATATATATATATATATATATATATACATATATATACATATATATATTTAAAAAAAAATCTTTGAAAAGATATTTTAATAGAACTTAATAAAATGTATATAGAATTATTCTTATCCCAAAGAGTGCCTGGTTTGTTTTGGAAAATATTTTTTTCTTTTTTGTTTTTTTAATTATTTTATTAACTAACTTGTGGCGAAGGTGGCATCCTATGAAGTGCCACGTTTAAAGTCATTGAGCTTATTCAATACCACCCATGTTACTGGCAATGCTTGTCTATAGAAAATGCATGTCAGTGTGCTTGCTTTTATGTACCTCTTTGTAATGATTGTGGCTGAAATTTCTGAACTCAATAATTAGGAGTTGTCCACATAATTTTGGGCATAACGTTTATGTGAAGCTGCATGCCTCGATTTTCTTTCTCTCAAAATCTGTGGGGAAAAAACTGTGTGCCTCTGTTTACAATATAGGACCATAAAAATGGATGCGTACTGTATTGGGGTTCTGTGTGATATGGATGCCAAACTGAGCTGTGTGCATAAAGCCTTTAAGTGAATGTCCACCTTAGAACTACATTTTTTCTTTTTATCAAAAAAAGTTAATATAGCTTAAAATCCCCTGAATAGACATAGATAAGCTAACGTGTTTTCTACCTCCAACTGACACTAGTATGCATAGGAGCTTACTGCATATTATTTCATTTATTGAGTTCAATGTATAAGAGAATGCACTTAGCTTCTCGGCTCCATCTTGTGGTCGATGAAGGCAGGCAAAACTAAATGTTTTAAATCTATATATATGCAACTGTTTTGGAGCTCAGAGTATTAATTCCATGCTGACTCATTTCTTAATATACCATTAGTGCCGCAGTTTCTAAATGCAGCCACGCGTCAATCTTTAGGTCCTTCTCTAGGGGCATCCCATATACCTATCCTCTGGTGAAGGAGCCGTTAGTCACTCAACCAGTATACGAGATGTCAATAGTGACGTGACATACATGGGTCAGTCAATTTAGCAGCAGCAATGCACTGTCCCCGCTGTACTCTGTACAGAACAGCGTCTTACATCGGTGTCTGGTGGAGATGCCTGGAGATGCAGCCCCGCAATGTAAACAAACAGTGTGCAATGGGGATGCTGATAATGGAAGCAAAGTAATTATAATGCTAGGGTAGGAACATGTTTATTATCAAGTACAAATGTAATTTCGGTGGTTTGATTTTTTCATGAACTGGAAAAACGTTTTTAAAATAACAATAGGATAATTTAAGGAACAATTATAAAACACTGAGTATAAAATATTAACAAACGATGCCCATACAATGCATTGCATTGGCTAACCGCAGAAGTTCTTGTAAATACTTAAATGCAGACATATTTCGGGTTCTCCAAATTTGACAGCAAATCAATCTACATTTCTAGCACAATTAAGAACATCTAATTATAATCACCTTAAGGAACAATTAACATAAAAATTGGTCTAATGGCATTAGAACAGATTTAAAGGGAACTTCAGCTGGAAGGTGAGAAGACAGTATACAAAGATTGTCAGAAATGTATACTTGCAAAAAAACAAACAAAAAAAACAACAACTTTGTGATCTAACAAACTATGAAAAGAAAGCAAGTGTTTTCTACTTTTCTTTAGATCCACTTATAAAAGTGTGCCTAAAATATCTAAAGTAAGAAAAAGCTTGGATGTTCTATGACGGTTAATTCACACAGTGTAGTCAAACCACGATTTGACCACACCGTGTTAATAAACACTGACAATGAATGCCGGCGTCAGCACCCGGCAAACCCGGTCAAGTACCGAGGCCCACTACCCTTAGGAGGGCCCACTCGGCCGCCGGGTGATGACGCTGCCATCGTAACAGCATCACTGTCCATATATGGACAGTGATGTCAGGGGGAGAGAAGGAGTCCCAGGCAGAGCACTAGCGGCTCTGCTCTGGGACTCCGTCTCTGGGGAAACCCCTGATATCACTGTCCATATATGGATAGTGATGTCAGGAAGAGAGAAGGTGTCTCAGGCAGAGCGCTAGAAGCAGCTCTTGTCCTGGACTCTGCTTCTGGGGAAGCACCTGACATCACTGTCCATATATGGACATCACTGTCCTGACATGTTTATTCTAGGAAAACCTTGTATTTCACAAAAAGTCTTTGTGCAGTCCAGGACTGATAGACAAATTGGTGTTGCCATTCCCCTTGTCAGGAGGATGTGCCCCTGCACAGTGTGATACTGTCAGCGATGGTTGGAGACTGTGATTATGTAGGGGCACAGCCCTGTGACAAGGGGAATCGGAACACCTATTTGTTAATGCTTGCACCAAAATGTAGTGTTAACAATAGTTAGGACGTGGAAGGGCGGCGGTGAAGAAGGGGGGCCCAAGTTTGGGTAACAGCCCAGGGCCTATTGTCTACTTAATCCGCCACTGGGAGAGGGGCTGTGTGGTACTCCCTGGAAAATGGTGGCTGTGTGGCACTACCTGGAAGGAGGAGGCTGTGTGGCACTACCAGCTAGGGGGGCTGTGTGGCACTACCTGGGAGGAGGGGCAGTGTGGCACTACCTGGGAGGAAGGGGCTGTGTGGCACTATCTGGGAGGGGGGCTGTGTGGCACTGTGTGGTTACGTTTTCTGCCATTTTACTGCTGCCATGAGTTCCCCCGCAAGGGGCCTACAAAGTCTGTGTCGCCCAAGGGCCCACGTATACATGGAGCTGGCCCTGCTGACAGTGCTATATTATTACAGAAAGCTTACACAAAGGGATCAAGATTTGTTTTAAATTCTGTTCAGAATAATAAATAGTAGATGTGGTCTTTTTATTATTGATCTTTAAGACCCTAGCTCAGCTTAGACTATAAGCAAATTGAATTTTTTTGCCTGTGATTAACATACTGTTTACGCTGAGAAATGCTCCCAACGTATCCGTTAAATGTAGACTGTAATGGATGCCTAACAGTGGCATCCGTCACCATAGAATTTAATGGTATAGGTTAAACCTATGTACTCCCATGACCCTGTTCATGATGTATTTGTTAAAAGGATACCATTATGATCTACGGGCAACTAATTCCACTATTAGGCATCCGTGTAACGCATGGGGCTACAATACTATCCATTTTACATATACATAATGGAAGGCTATTAAAAAATGAATGACGTATAAAACGTAGACCTGTAATGTATCATGGCATACGTCACCCATAGACTCCCATGTTAAAAAAAAAAGTATACTGTGTTGCATACAGATGTAGCCATTTTTATCTTAACTCTTAGGCTTTATTCAGACGAACGTGAAAAACGTCCGTGCAACGCGCGTGATTTGCACGCGCGTTGCACGGACCTATATGTGTCTATGGGGCCGTGCAGACATGTCCGTGGTTTTTGCTCAGCGTGAGTCCGCTGAAAAAAAGTCACGACATGTCCGTTCTTTGGGCGTTTTGCACGCATCACGCACCCATTGAAGTCAATGGGTGCGTGAAAACCACGCATGCCGCACGGAAGCACTTCCGTGCGAACTGCGTGATTCGCGCAAGAGCTGTCAAAATGATGAATGGAAACAGAAAAGCACCACGTGCTTTTCTGTTTCCAAGCATCCAAACGGAGTGTCTTTGCGAGGAGCGATCCCCGACAACCGAAGCTAACTTCACCGGGTTCGGCCAAACTCGTTTTGGCCGAACCCGGCAAAAAAATTTCCGGTCCGCGAAATCGGGAGACATTCACTGTGCATGGTGATGAAAGAGTTAAACTGTTTCAGCACCATGGACAGTGACTTGCGATCCCAAAATACATGAACCTGTAAAAAAAAACGAAGTTCTAACTTACCGATTACTCCTGTCTCCTTCCTGCAGTCCGACCTCCCGGGATGACACTTCAGTTCAAGTGACAGCTCCAGCCAATCACAGGCCAAGCACAGGCTGCAGCCAATCACAGGCTGCAGCGGTCACTTGGACTGCCGCGTCAACCAGGGAGGTGGGGCCCGATGTCAAGAGAGGCGCGTCACCAAGGACGCGTCACCAAGGATGCGTCACCAAGGCAACGGCCGGGAAGTTCTCGGTAAGTAGGAACTTTATCTTTTTTTTTTACAGGTTTTTCGCTGTTGTGTTCGGCATTCACTGTCGAGGGTGCTGAAAGATTTAGCTCTTTCAGCACCTTGGACAGTGACGGGCGTCGACAAGCCTCATCTCTATGATGCCGGCTGCGCGAAAATCACGCAGCCGCGCATCATACACGGATGACACACGGAGCTGGCAAGTGATTTTTGCGCGCGCAAAACGCCGCGTATTTGCGTCCGCAAAAACGCCACGTTCGTGTGAATCCAGCCTTAGGGGGGATTTACACGAGCGTGTGCATTTTGCGCACGCAGAAAACGTGTCATTTTGAGTGCGCAAAAGGCACTTAACAGCTCCGTGAGTCATGTTCATATGGTGCGCGGCTGCGTGCTTTTCACGCAGCCACCATCATTATGACACTCCGTTGCGCGAAGTGCTTCCGTGTGGTGCGCATGATTTTCACGCACCCATTGACTTCAATGGGTGCCTGATGCGTTAAAAATTGCAGAAATATAGGACCTGTCGTGAGTTTTACGCAGCGGACTCACGCTGCGTAAAAATCACGGACTGTCTGCACGGCCCCATAGACGAATATAGGTCCGTGCGAGGCGCGTGAAAATCACGCGCATTGCACGGACGTATATCGTGTTTGTGTAAATCCGCCCTTAACGCATTAAATACACAGTAGCAATAAACTTTTACTTTAAGGCTATGTAACCTTTAAAGGACATTAATATATGTTATATTTGTAAATACTTTTTATTAAAAAATATTTTACATTTTTGAGATACAGCTGCTCTATATTGTCTGTACAGAGCAGCTGTATATAGTATAATAAACATCATAATCATGCATAGTCCACAGGACTGACGGGTTCAGTGTCAGCATGTCTCACGCAGGATTGAGCTGGTAATGATCACATCTAAGTTCATAACTTAGATGTGATCGAGTACATGTGGATCCTTAGTGTCAGAGACACGCAGGACCCACTGACGCTGAACCCGTTCGTCCCGCTGACCTTACGGATTCAGGTCTTAGCGAACGATACAGCTGCTCTATATACAGAATACTTTGCAGCTGTATCTCAAAAAGTAAAAATAATTTTTAATAAAATGTATTTAGGAAATTGCACCAGTCACACTGATGCACAATTTAAAAAAAATATAATAAATGATGTCAAAGTTGTACATAGCCTTTAATTTCCATCTCAGGCGCATGTGGACACAAGTATCTTATCAATCTCCATTTAATTAACAATACTTGTAATGGAGGAATAATTTCTCTTTAATTTCTCATTAAATGGTTCTGGAGCACAAGAGAAAATAAGATAAAACAATGAGTTCACAAATCTTGACAATAATCTACATAAGTTAATCATTATATTTTTTAATAATATATTTTTTATGTGACAAGACTATGTAAACAGAAAGGATTGTGTCCTGTTATCTGTATTAATTAAAAATGTGTTTGCATTTGTTAGCCTTCTCCTATAAACTATCTATGGTTGTTATTCTGAGAGCTCTGCTAGATATGAGACATACTAGAAAGTTTAACAAAGTTGGTTCAAAAGTAAGGGTATGTGCACACGGTAGCAGGCTTTTACGTCTGAAATTACAGACTGTTTTCAGGAGAAAACAGCTCCGTCGTTTCAGACGTAATTGCTCCTCCTCGCATTATGCGAGGCGTCTTTGACGGCCGTATATTAGAGCTGTTCTTCATTGAATTCAATGAAAAATGGCTCAAATTACGTCCAAAGAAGTGTCCTGCACTAAATGACACGTCGTCTGCACAGTACGTCGGCAAACCCATTCAAATGAATGGGCAGATGTTTGCCGACGTATTGGAGCCGTATTTTCAGACGTAAAACGAGGCATAATACGCCTCGTTTACGTCTGAAAATAGGTCGTGTGAACACAGCCTAACAGAAAAACACTATTGTTTGAAATCTCACGTAAAACATTGGCAAACACATTTACTTATAGTGCAGTTGCCTTCCAAATGACATCAAGGGCAGAGCAGCTTTTGAATCTATGTACTCTGTAAATCCTGTTTAATTAAATTTCTTTACATTACTCCCTATGTAGCCATAGAGGCTTGTATCCCTGTTCTATGCTTCACTATGTGATCTACAGCTGCCTACCATTGCTGTTTCAATGAAATACACCACATAGTCTGACATATTGATTGTCATATTTTAAACACATATTCCACCATTTTCTTTATCTGACTTTTACACTCCTTACTGTAAGAACTGTGTTGTTATAAATATAGCTAATATAAAACATAAATATCTTACACGCCTAAATGGCTGCATTCTGCACGTGTATATATATCTTACTAGTAGAACTAGGGTACTATGGGCTTTGGTGCAAATATTAGCCCTGGACAACTAAATCAACCTTTATGCTACATTCTTTATGTATTCTTCCTCCTATCCTATTGACATTATCTGTGTTCATATAGCAAACCTGATCCTAGTTATATAAACAAACATTTGTTTTATTTCACTTTCATCAGAACTTTGGGGGAGATTTAATAAGCTAAAGTGGCAAAAAAAACTAACGCACATGACTTGCGCCAGATTTAATATGTGATTTAGACACTTTTGTGGCTCACTAGACAGTTATAAAAGAATGTCTAGAAAAATGAGAAAAGTGTTTAACATGTGTTGCAAGATTTGCCAAATTTATCAAATAACATTTACCACTGTGATAAAATTGACACATCTTGTAAGTGACAGGTCTAATTTTAAGCTGTCTAAGCTTAACCCCTTTAGGACGCAGCCTGTTTTGGTCTTGTGGCACAACCGATTTTTTCAAATCTGACGTGTCACTTTATGTGGCAATAACTCCGGAATGCTTTTACATATCCAAGCGATTCTGAGATTATTTTCTCGTGACATATTGTATTTGGTCGATTAATTCGATATTTATTCGTGAAAAAAAAATAAAAATTGAGAGACAATTTTGCAAAAATGTGCATTTTTCTAAATTTAAATGTATCTGCTTGTAAAACCGATAGTAATACCACACAAAATAGTCACTAGTTACCATTTCCCATATGTCTACTTTATATATGCATAATTTTTTTGAACATCCTTATATTTTTTTAGGACATTACAAGGCTTAGAACTTTAGCAGCAATTTCTCACATTTTCAAGAAAAATTCAAAAGGCGATTTTTACAGGGACCAGTTCAGATCTGAAGTGGTTTTGAGGGCCTTATATATTAGAATCCCCCAATAAATCACCCCATTTTAAAAACATCACCCCTCAAAGTATTCAAAACAGCATTCAGAAAGTATTTTAACCCTTTAGGCGTTTCACAGGAAATAAAGCAAAGTAGAGGGGAAATGTACAAATTTGTGTAACACAGAAGGCTTTACCAGAGAAATACAACTCAATATTTATTGCCCACGTCCTGCAGTTTTTAGGAATATCCCACATGTGGCCCTAGTGCCCTAATGGACCGAAACACTGGCCTCAGAAGCAAATGAGCACCTAGTAGATTTTGGGGCCTCCTTATTTTTAGATTATATTTTAGGCACCATGTCAGGTTTGAAGAGGTCTTGTGGTGCCAAAACAGTGGAAACTCCCCAAAAGTGACCCCATTTTGGAAACTAGACCCCTCAAGGAATTTATCTAGGGGTATAGTTAGCACTTTCACCCCACAGGTATTTTGCTATATTTATTGGAGTTAGTCTGTGAAAATGAAAATCTACTTTTTTTCTGAAAAAACATAGATATTTTTAATATTTACAAGGAATAAAGAAGAAAATGCACTGCAACATTTGTAAAGCATCTTCTCCCGATTACGGAAATACCCCATATGTGGTAATAAACTTCTGTTTGGACCCACGTCAGCGCTCAGAAGGGAGGGAGCGCCATTTGGATTTTGGAGCGCAGATTTTGCTGGATTGGTATTTAGTGCCATGTCGCGATTGCAACGCCCTGGAGGGAACAAAACAGTGGAAACACCCCAAAAGTGACCCCATTTTGGAAACTACACCCCTCAAGGAATTTTTCTTGGGGTATAGTAAGCATTTATACCACATAGGTTTTTTGCAGAATTTAGTAGAATTAGGCCGTGAAAATTAATATAAACATTTTTGTCCACTAAAACGTTGAATTTTTTCATTTTCACAAGGGATAAAGGAGAAAAAGTCGCCCTAG
The DNA here is from genome assembly GCF_050947455.1 of Rhinoderma darwinii. Taxonomy (NCBI): domain Eukaryota; kingdom Metazoa; phylum Chordata; class Amphibia; order Anura; family Rhinodermatidae; genus Rhinoderma; species Rhinoderma darwinii. The sequence continues at coordinate 103,232,575 of NC_134687.1, read as the reverse complement.
ATTTGTAACGCAATCTCTCCCGAGTATGACAATACCCCACATGTGGTAATAATTAATTATTTTTAATAGAAATTAATTAACCTTTGCAGGACTGATCCTTTTTTGCTTTTCCATTTTAGTTTTTCACTCCCCGCCTTCCAAACGCCATAACTATTTTACTTTTCCATGAATTGAGCGGTGTGAGGGTTTATTTTTGGCAGAACGAGCTGTAGTTTTTATTGGTACATTTTTTGGTACATGCTACTTTTTGATCACTTTTTATTACATTTTATTTAGAGCTTTGGTGACCAAAAACAGTGATTTTGGCGTTTTAAATTCTTTATTTCTTACGGCGTTCATAATGCGCTATAAATGACAATTTTACTTTATTCTGAGGGTTGGTACGATTACGCCGATACCATATGTATATAGTTTTTTTTATGTTTTGTAGCGTTTGCACAATAAAATCACTTCTTTATAAAATAATTTATTTTCTGTCACCATATTCTGAGAGCCGTAACTTTTTCAGTCAAAAAAGCTGTGTAAGGGCTTGTTTTTTGCGGGACGGGTTGTAGTTTTTATTGGTACTCTTTTTGGGTACATGCGAGTTTTTGATCACTTTTTATTCTATATTTTGGGAGGGGTGGTGACCAAAAAATAGTGATTATGGCATTGTTTTTAATTTGTTTTGTTTGCGGCGTTCACCTTGCGGTAAAAATAACATTATAGTTTTATAGATTGGGTCGTTACGAACGCGGTGATACCAAATATGTGTACTGTTTTTTAACGGTTTAATTTTTTCCCTATAATAAGAGACTTATTATAGTGAAAAAAAAATCTTTTATTTTAACACTTTTGTAAAACATTTTTATTAACTTTTTTTAACTTTTTTCTTAACTTTTTACACTTTCTTTTTTTTACCTGCAGCTTTGATCGCTGCTAGAATACATTACACTACCTAGGTAGTGTAATGTATTCCAACTGTCAGTGTGACGTCACAGTCACTCTGACAGCTAGTCTACGAGGAACAGCCAGAGGCTGGTCCTCATAGACAGTGGCGTAGCTATAGGGGTCGCAGCGGTCGCAACTGCGACCGGGCCCCCAGCTAGGGGGGGCCCGCAGGCCCCCCTCACCACGGTAGCACAGTAGTGCTACAATGATTCCTCTGCATTGCTGGGTCCCTGCTGGGGTACAAAAGAGACCCAGTAATGTATTTTAAAGCATTGGTGGCAGCTCGGCGGTGAAATAGTCATTGCACGGAGGGGGAAGACTCTGCCCACCCACTGTGCTGTCCAGCCAATCAGCTCGCTTCTATCTGTTTCCTTCTTCCTCGTGGCCTGTGCAGAGGGAAAGGAATGGCTGCAGCAAGCAGATCGTGTGTGTGTGTGTGTGTGTGTGCTGGCTCCTCCCAGGAATCCTGACTCCTGCTGCTCCCTGACCCCACACCCGATGTATGTAAGTAACTGCTAGTAATGCAGCTATTAACCCCTTCACTGTGTGTAAGTCTGTCATGCTGAGCAGTCACACTTCAGTGCTGACTGTTTAGCATAACAGACAAAGTCCTATCTATCTATCTATCTATCTATCTATCTATCTATCTATCTATCTATCTATCTATCTATCTATCTATCTATCTATCTATCTATCTATCTATCTATCTATCTATCTATCTATCTCTATCTATCTAACTCATATCTATCTATCTAACTCATATCTATCTATCTCATATCTATCTGTCTGTCTGTCTGTCTGTATCTATCTCTCATATCTATCTCTCATATCTATCTCTCATATCTATCTCTCATATCTATCTCTCATCCAATCGCGGTGTGTCGGCGATTCACAGAGTGAACAAGTGACCGGAATGAAGGGGAAGCAATGCTCGTACGAGCACTGCTTCCCCTTCAAAATAGCTGATTAGCCGGAGTCCCGGCGGGTGTCTGCTAGGCACTGTATCTAAGCCAACCACATGGTAGGCTTAGATACATGGCCCATGTGTGATCCTGTCTGCTGGACCCTGTATCTAAGCCTAGCTCGTGTTAGGCTTAGACACAGAGTCCAACAGACAGTATCACACATGGGCCATGTATCTAAGCCTACCATGTGTGTTACTAATGTTTTTTTTGTTTGCTTGTGTTTTTTTGCAGGTTTGGTCATTGGACTACTTTGGATTCGAGGACTACTTCGATGACAGCTTTTTTTTCTTTTTAATAAAATGGTTAATGAGGGTTGTGTGGGGGCGACAATTACAAAGGCGGTAGTAATAAAGTTTAAAAAAAAATACAAATATACAGAAAAAATATTTTAATGAAATAAAAAAAAACACAGAACCCTCATTAACCATTTTATTGAGAATAAAAAAAATGGCTCCATCAAAGTAGTCCAACATCTGAAGTAGTCCAACATCCGAACCTGTAAAAAAACACAAACCCAAAAAGAATTTGTAACACATAAAAAAGCAAAACAATTCTTATACTTACGTTTCCGGGGTCCAGCGCTGGAGCCGCAATGTCAGCGAATGGCCCCTGTATCTAAGCCTATCATGTGTGATACTCTCTGCTGAGCCAATGTATCTAATCCTATCAATATCTATAGTGTCGTAGTGCTATAGATATGCTGTCTCATATATATATATATATATATATATATATATATATATATATATATATATATATATATATATATATATATATATTGCCCCCCTGGCTGCTAGTATTGCATCATTGAGTCACTTAGGAGACCCATTGATGCAGCTGAAAGCTAAGCTGCGGACCATCGACCATGAGAATAACTTTGGGGGGGCCCAAGAAGAACTTTTGCACCAGGGCCCATGAGCCTTTAGCTACGCCCCTGCTCATAGACTTCCATACATGGCAGACCCAGAGGCCGTTGTCTGGTCCCCAGGTGCCATCACAAGCATCAGCAGCCCCCACTATTGCATGGGGGCTGCTGTTGTGCTACAAACCCCTACATGCAGAGATCGCAATCGAGCCCCGCATGTAACGGGTTAATTGCCGAAATCAGCGGCAATGAGCCACTTATCGGCAACAGTAGAGGGTCAGCTGTCAGGGACAGCTGACCTCCTAGTTCCCGATGCACACTGCCACAGACTCTTTCACCGACAGTGTGCATCGCGAACGGCAGTGACGTCCTGTCACTCTGACAGGAAGTCTATCAGGAGACTGGTCCTGATAGGCTTCCGTACATGGCAGACACGGAAGCCATTACTTGGCCTCCGATCGCCATGCTAGCCCTCTGCAAACCTCACGATTTCATTGTGAGGTCTGCCAATGTGCTAGAAACCCCTGAATACGGTCATTCCAATCGATCACCGCAATTAAGGGGTTAATTGCCAAAATCGGCGGCAATAAGCCGCTGATCGCCATACAGTGGAGTGTCAGCTGTCAGGGACAGCTGGCCTCCCGGTTTCAGGTGCACACTGTCGCCGACAGTGTGCACCAGGAACCACGCAGTAACTGTACGTCCCTGTGCGCTAAGACACTGGCCACATGGACGTACAGTTGCGTCGTGGTGCGCCTAGGGGTTAAAGTGGTTGTCCACCGGATAGGTCATCAGTACATGATCTGTGGGTGTCAGACAACCGGACTCCGCACCGTTAAGCCACTCCAGCTGGCTCCGGGCACCGGACGTCCATGCCGGAAGCAGATAGCTCCGGTCATGAAATAGTGGTCGAGCTGCCGTACTGCAGATCTGCTCCTATTCAAGTAAATAGAAGCAGAGCTGCAGTTCAGCAGCACGGCCTCTATGCAATATACGGAGCCAACTGCTTCCGGCTCCATACATTGCATAATGTGCCATAACATCCGGTGCCCGCAGGCCACCGGAGCAGCTGATCGGTGTGGGGCTCGTGTGTTGGACCCGCATCAATGATATACTGAGGACCTATCCGGTGGATAGGTCATCAGTTCTCCAGAAGTGGACAACCGCTTTTAGACAGTAATAATAAATCTGCCCCTATAAATGTGTCACTGTTGGTCCCAGGTCTGTATAAAGTGCAAATACTGTGTCACAAAGTAATATATGCTATATTTCTTGTAGTTAGAAAAATTTGTGTGTTCCAGTGCCTGGTAAACAAATATATTTAGTACACATCACTACTTATCAGTAACACATTCAGTGCCTGTTTCTGGTAATACAGAGGCAAAACAATGGTCTGATTTTTGATGATGTAATACCTGATTTATCGGAGAAAAATGATAAAACAATCATCCTCATTCATTGTGATCTAATGTTGGAAATTATTAGGCTTATCCGTTTTAGTCCAGCATCTAGTGCTGGTCCAGGAGTTGGGATTATTAACATCACTTAATTTTTACTCACGTGTTTGGAGAACTATTCATAACGATAAATTAAAACTTAAACCCTTATTGGTCTGCGTAAAAACCTAGCAATCTAATTTCCCTAACCATAAAGATACAAGAAAGAGAGGTTTGGTTTGAATCTGCCAGACTGTTTGTGCCGGACAGTTTTTTTAGAAAGTGGATAGAGCATTATGATAGCCTAAACAAACCCTAAGGCCTCATGCACACGTCCGTATTCTGGTCAGTATTTTGCTTCAGTATTTAGAAGCCAAAACCAGTTACATAGTTACATAGTTACATAGTTAGTACGGCTGAAAAAAGACACATGTCCATCAAGTTCAACCAAGGGAAGGGAAAAGGGAAGGAAAAATTTCTACACATAGGAGCTAATATTTTTTTGTTCTAGGAAATTATCTAACCCTTTTTTAAAGCCATCTACTGTCCCTGCTGTGACCAGCTCCTGCGGTAGGCTATTCCATAAATTTCTCCGTTCTTACTGTAAAGAAGCCTTGTCGCCTCTGCAGCTTGAACCTTTTTTTCTCCAGACGGAGGGAGTGCCCCCTTGTTTTTTGAGCGGGTTTTACAAGGAACAGGATATCACCATATTTTTTGTATGTGCCATTAATATATTTATATAAGTTAATCATGTCCCCCCTTAGTCGTCTTTTTTCAAGGCTAAATAGGTTTAATTCTTTCAATCTTTCCTCATAACTTAAATTCTCCATGCCCCTTATTAGCTTCGTTGCTCTTCTTTGTATTTTTTCCAACTCCAGGGCATCCTTTCTATGAACTGGAGCCCAGAACTGAACTGCATATTCTAGATGAGGCCTCACTAATGCTTTGTAAAGTGGCATTATTACATCCCTGTCCCGCGAGTCCATGCCTCTTTTAATACACGACAATATCCTGCTGGCCTTTGAAGCAGCTGATTGACACTGCATGCTGTTATTGAGTTTATGATTTACAAGTACACCCAGATCCTTCTCAACAAGTGAATCCGCCAGTGTAGCGCCCCCTAGGACATATGATGCATGCAGGTTGTTGTTACCCAGATGCATAACTTTACATTTATCTACATTAAACTTCATTTGCCAAGTGGACGCCCAAACACTTAGTTTGTTTAAATCTGCCTGCAATTCATGAACATCTTCCATAGTCTGAACTATATTGTATAGCTTGGTGTCATCTTCAAAAATAGAAATAGTGCTATTAATCCCATCCTCTATATCATTAATAAATAAGTTGAATAATAGTGGTCCCAGCACTGAACCCTGGGGTACACCACTTATAACCGGTGACCATTCAGAGAAGGAATCATTGACCACAACTCTCTGGATACGGTCCTTGAGCCAATTCTCAATCCAATTACAAACTATATTTTCTAAACCTATAGTCCTTAATTTACCCATTAGGCGTCTATGGGGGACAGTGTCAAATGCCTTTGCAAAGTCCAAAAACACTAAATCCACAGCGGCCCCTCTGTCTAGACTTCTGCTCACCTCTTCATAAAAACAGATTAGGTTAGTTTGACAACTTCTGTCCTTAGTAAAACCGTGCTGGCTGTCACTTATAATGCTATTTATTGTCACATAATCCTGTATATAGTCCCTCAATAGCCCCTCAAACATTTTCCCCACGATGGATGTTAAGCTTACTGGTCTATAATTACCCGGGGAAGACCTAGAGCCCTTTTTGAAAATAGGCACCACATTTGCCCTGCGCCAGTCCCTTGGCACTATACGAGTCACTAGAGATTCTCTGAATATTATGAAAAGGGGGACAGAAATAACTGAACTAAGCTCTTTAAGAATTCTAGGGTGTAACCCATCTGGTCCCGGAGCCTTGTGCACATTTATTTTATTTAATTTAGCTTGGACCATCTCTACATTCATCCAATTCAGTATATCAACTGATATATTAACAGCACTGGCACCGGCGACATCAGCTGCTCTTTCTTCTGTTGTATATACAGAGCTAAAGAACCCATTTAGTAACTCTGCCTTCTCTTGTTCCCCAGTGGTGGAACATAAACAGAGAAAACCTAAAATGGAAAGATTTGCACCTCTACCGTGTTTTGGACCCACTCCTGGTTTTGACTTTCAAATACTGAAGCAAAATACTGACCAGAATACTGACGTGTGCACAGGGCCGGGCTTAGGGGTGTGCGAGCTGTGCGAGTACACAGGGTGCTGCCCGCTCCAAGCATGTAGGGGGCGCCACTGGGCTCTGTCTCTACTCTGTTCTCTGTTCTTAGTTACACACATGGAGTAAATTAGAGCCGAGGAGCAGAGGA